>NW_016814096.1:3098560-3138889 GCF_001698545.2 Rhinopithecus bieti
TTTTTTTTTTTTTTTTTTTTTTTTTTTTTTTTTTTTTGCTGGAGAGAAAGACAAATAGACTGCCTAATCGATGGCAAGCTTTTATTTCTTTAGGGTTGTTATCCCTATTTCAGAGACAGGAAAACCAAAGCTCTGAAGTGAAATGACATAGACGATCACATTCCCTCAACCAAATTGAGATTCTAGTCAATCCAAAAGCTGGGGCAGGGGTATGACCCATGTTAGCCAGGCACTAGTGAGGTCATCTTACCTGTGATTAAGCTGGAGATGATTAGAGGGAGAATGAGCATTTTTAGCATCCTCATGAGAATATCCCCTGGGAAGGCTATTAACATAACCACATCAGGGTGGATGGGAGATGCCAAGCGAAGAAGCCCTCCACACACTGCTCCCAGGATGACACCTAAAAGGAAGGGGAAAACAATCTGAATTCATTTTTTGCCCTCATCAAATGACTAACTCTAGACACTTATTTCAGCAACATTGACCTTTCTCATGCTTCTGCAGTATTAGATGATGAACAAAGTGTAACAAAAACAACATTAGATAAGTGAAGCTGATTTTGTTGACTAGCGAGAGGACTTTCTATCCCTCCAACTATTCTAAAAAAGTCAGCACCCAAAGAGTCAAGGAGAACCTACTCAAGGCTTTATGAAAGTACACACTGGCAACTTGACTCCAACTTCTTTGAGGCTATTTGTCTACTTGGAGCCAGAAATTGTCCACAGAAATAAACCATAAGGGGCTGGGCACAGTGGCTTATGCCTATAATCCCAGCACTTTGGGAGGCCAAGGTGAGTGAATCACCTGAGGGCAGGAGTTTGACACCAGTCTGGCCAAAACAGTGAAACCCCGTCTCTACTAAAAATACAAAAATGTAGCTGGGCATGGTGGCGGAAACCTGTAATCTCAGCTACTCAGGAGGCTGAGGCAGGAGAATCGCTTGAACCCGGGAGGCGGAGGTTGCAGTGAGCTGAGATGGCACCATTGCACTCCAGCCTGGGCAAAAAGAGTGAGACTCCATCTCAAAAAAAAAAAAAAAAAAGAAAGAAAGAAATAACCCACAAGGACAGATATTGCTTCCTCGCCCAGCCCAAGCTTGACCACATGGCATGGCATTTAATGTGTGTCTTCTCATTGTAACTGGAGGCCAGATGAAAAGAACATTTAATTGACCAAGCTAGTGTGAATTCTATTTTTTTCTTCCTATCTATTTTCTTTGGCTTCCAATAATTTCCCCATGGCTCACTCTCAAGGCTTGTCCTTGACTCCTGTGTCCTTTTACATAGTTTTTAGATTGCTGATCTTATGGGTGCTCAAGAATGGAGTCTGAAATATTTAATTTTGGAGGAAACAATTTAGGCAGAGACGCTGGCAGGGATCTTTCACTTTACAGACTCAGATCTCAGACAAAAAATTTTAGATCTCTGCAAATGGGTGGCCAACACGAATGACTCTTGCAGAAACCACAAGTTGGGTCAGTACTACTGGCCATAACGGAGGGAGGGAGTTCCAGGAATGCAGGCCACGGTGTTAATTCCATGGATATGGAGGGAGTAATGTGGCTGCAAGCCTGATTCTTTTTCTTCTGCAGGTGAAAATCATACTCTCCAACTTCTTCAAGTCCTGTGATGAATTAGATGTGGTTACATGGTGGGTAACCTTTGGAAAACCTAACCATGCCTGTGGTTTCTTATTAAGTGAACTTAGCACTGGCAACCAAGGCATCTGTCTCAAAAGAAAGGCCATGGAATAGAGGGGTTCAGGTGGGTGGGTGGGAAGGACAAGTTGTTCATTGCTTCTCTGTGTAACCTAAGTGAGAGCTGAAGAACAAGGGAGGGATTGAAAAAGGAAATGGTGTGGTTGTCATTACAAGAAACTGTATCTTGCCCCATTTTCAATAAACCCTACTGGGAAACTTAAGACCAAGATTGTATCAACAGCCCGAGAACAACCATCACCTGGGCGAGGCCTGAAGCAGAGGAGGAAGACTTGCTAGATGGAGCTGGATCAGATTAAGGCATTGGGGCAAACATCTTCCACACTGACCTCATTAGCCAATGTGCCCAAATTACCTAAATTAATGATGTGTCTGGAGAAGCTCAGACCTTGGGAGCCATTTTAGTAGGGTTTTGTGCAATACGTGGGCTTATCTTGATGCAGGTGGTTCTCTAAACATGGTCCATGGACCACTGCTTTGGAACTGCCTAGAAGGTTTGCTAATATGTAGACTGCAGGGCCTCATTTCAGATGGCCCAAAGCAAAGTCTCCATGAGTATAGGAATCTACATGCCAACACTCTCACAAGATACTTACTTGCAAAAAATTTAAGAACTACTAGAATCCAAAGGAGAATGAATGGCTAGAGGAGGTAAGGAGGAAAACTATATCACTGAAGCCTGGGCAGACAGGGCCCTAGGCAAACCATGTGGCTTCCTTTCTGGTGGAACAGCTGGCTGCTGAGACCAGCTGCCCCACAGAGCCAGGAGAGTCCCAGAGAAGAAGGGACTGGGGGTGGGGTGGTGCAGGTACCTACCAAACACCGTTAGGGTGAGCAGGAGATTCTTCCCCAGCTTGTCACACAGACGCAGGCCCAGGTGCCGGTGCTTGGGTTCCTCCGAGCTGAGGTGACTGTCGTGCATTCGCACTTCCACCTGCTTGGGCATATTATTGGCACTGGAACAGAAGTGAAGGCAGAGATTAGAGAGACTGGCACCTCCCCTATACAGTTTCAGGGGCTAGATGAGGAGGAACCTCTCCAGGCACAGTTGGAATCTGGAACCATCTGCAGGAAAGTAAAAGTAAGTGGGACTCAGGGTCACCTATAAGCAGGACAGTAGGATACACTGAGAACTGATGTGGATCCTCCCAGTAAAGGAAAGGAATACCACATGCAATGGTAGGGTCTTCCAAAGAGTTGCCCCCCATGGTAACTTAGGGAAGGAAGTTACCATGTTACAGAGCCTTTACTTGAGTCTTGACCAAGGTTGCAAAGGCTAAAATAAATGGAGATCCAAATCCAGACTGGTCTGGCTCCAAAACCTGAGCTATTTTGTTCTTGTAACAACAGCAAAAAGGTGAGTCATACTTGAGTTACATCAACATTAAAATGTCTCCAAGCTCAAGCCTTCCCCATCCTGACATGTGAAAGTCACAAAGGTTGATCATCCAAGCTTTACTTCTTTTTTGGAAAAGATAGTTTATATAGTAAAAAAAAAAAAAAAAAAAAAAAATCAACCTATTGTGGCTTTTAAAAGGTCACCTACATTATCAAGACTGCTAAACTGGCCAAGAGCTAATACCACTTAGAACCTAGAAGTATGGTTTTAAGAAGTATTTTGATCACCTCCAGCTATGGTTGCAGCCAAGCCCTTTTCTGGGTAAACCCCAGGTAAGCCTAAGCCATCCTGGGAGTCTGCCCAAAGGAGCCCTTGCTGGGGTAATGGGCATACTTCTCCGTCCTCAGCTTTGTCATTTCCCTGGCCAATGATATTCCAGATGTAAGCTTGGGGATTGCCATAGGGAGGCCAGTTTTTCACTTTCATATCTTAGGACATTTTTTAGCTGCTGTTTACAATCACCATCATTTGATAAAAGAAACAAAAAATAAGCCTTTCACACCTAGAAAGAGAGGTGTCTCTGAACAGATGACAGTGCCTTCAAGACAGGGAGGTGTTGCCCTTATCCAGATAGTCTTGTCATAGACTGGAGAAAATTTCCTTTGGAACCAAAACCAAGCTGCAGACCAGTGTTTTGAAATCACTGGTTATAATGGGAATAGTGTGGGTTTTGGAGCCAGAGGGCCTTGGCTTCAAATCCTGACTCCAACTCTTGATAGTTGTGTGGGGTGTAGAAAGAAAAGCCTGACGCCTACTTCATAAAAATTAAACAAAAATATGCTAGCATAGTACCTTTCTCCAGTGTACACAAAGAAGAGACACTTAACACCCATCAACTTCATGACAAGGATGACATTTTGTTCAGTAGGCTTACCCACTTGCCCTGCCATTCCAGCAAGATACCAAGACCTAAGCCTCCAGTCTCAGAGTTAAGACCTGGAACCCAAATACAACTACTTGCTTTTTCATAACAGGCTGCCTAATACACTCGCCACCCAAATGTTTTAAAATTAGGAATAATGTTGCATGATCAGATGAGAATATTAGTCAAAATATAAGCTTCTTAGTCTCCCCTTAATGGCCAAATTTTCTACTCATCTAGTTAATTTCTGAGGCAACTTCTGGTTTCCTGACATATGTGTGCACTAATAATCCCTCAGACTGTCTGAAAAAGAAAATAGGGTACGACTGCCCACAGCAGGTGGGTGAGGGCCTTTCTGATCAGTGAGCAACAAATACCACTTCCTCCTATCGCCAAGTGAAACAGACAGAAAATTCACTTTACAACACAGCAGGGGAAATGATCAAAATGATCTTTTAACATGGATAGACCATATTTCTATGTTTACAGTGGGATCTTTTTCCATTTTTAAACATGTCTCCAGCCAGTAATATGAAGCTCTAAAGCAGGAAATGTCGAACAAAGAATGGAGGTAGTATATGTTCTGAAATGGTGAATGTATTTCCTTAGCCAGCTCTTGGCCAAACTCTCCAGTCCCCTTGAGATCATTAATCTCCTTGCCTTCTGCTTCATTTGAATCCCTCCTGCCACTGAAATGAGAATCAGGCACATGGTTGGTATTCAAGTAAAACTAGGAAGTATTTAAAGCAACCATTCTGGCAAGATCCATATGATGTAATGGAAGTGTCAGGCATCAAAACAGCCATGTCAAAGTGAAAACACACAAACATTAGGTTAGCATACACACCCAACCCAGCAACATGGTTGGATGCCTGTGCCACACATTTCTTTGTTGTACAATATTGCTGCCTCTTTAATGGTTTGTTTTTTAGGCCATAAAAAAATGTTCCTGAAGTCCTGAATCAAAATAGCCACATCAAAGTGATTACATGAAAATACTGTAAACCCACAAATATTTATTGAGAGAATTTCCGTGAGCTGCCCTCTTGGAATTAAACAGATATGGAAGACTTGTAAGAGTTCTTGATGTCTGCACATAGAAAATAATTTTAAAGGTAATTCAGGGACTCATCTTGCAGCTGGAAACACAGAGAGTCCCCCAAGAACTCTTTGTAAAAATTCTGACTAATCTAAAATTTCCAACTATTCTAATTAGTCTAACTAATCACTACATCTCCCAGAACACAGAGACTGACATGGGAATTATCACGTAATATAGCATGATTATATAATGTATATAGATTATTATATAATATAGAGCTGCTTCTAAGCCTATACACCTTTAGAATAAGATGTAAGTTTTTTAAAAATGTGTTCACACAAACAGCTATGTAAATGCTGATTGCAAACACACCTGGTAACAGTGACAATAACAGGGATAACTTATATTTATTGAGTGTTCTCTGTGTGTCAGATACTATACTCAGTAATGGGTATGGTATAATCTTTACTCTTAAAGAGCCTTTATTCAGAAAGAAAACATAAAGCACATTGTACTGTAATTGTCTGCTTTATGTACAGGCCCTGAGCAAGCTTGCAAAGGAGTCTATGGGAAATCATAAGAACAATGCCTAACTCAGGTTCAGGGAAGAGGAAGGGATGTTCAAGAAGGGGTTCCAGAAGGGGCCAAGACCTGAGTCAGCTCTTGAAGGAAGGATTTTGTTTAAATGCCTACATTCTCCACCAGTCTATGAACCCCAGGAGGGCAAGATTGTGATCTTTAACACCTAGTACTGAGAGCTTAATCAATGTTTGCCAACAGAAATTGAGAATTGAAAAGCAGCTCTAAAATGGCCCCTTGCTTGCCCCTGGGAATAAGGCCCTTCTGCAGACAGACCGGCAGCATGCCACTTCAGTCAGATTCTGACCATTCTTGCATTTATTCCACAAATTTCTAGTGGGCCCGTATTACAGGCCCCATACTGTTGTCAATGTTAAAGATATTGCAATAAACAAAAAGAGCCCTTGATATCATGGAGTGTGCACTTTAGTGAGAGAGCAAATACATAGATAAATACATTTTAAGTAGTGAGAAGTGCTGGGAGGGGGGTTGTATTAGTTCATTCTCACTCTGCTAATAAAGACATACCGGAGACTATGAAATTTACAAAGGAAAGAGGTTTAATTGATTCACAGTTCAGCATGGCTTGGGAAGCCTCAGGAAACTTACAATCATGGTGGAAGGGGAAGAAAACGTGTCCTTCTTCACATGGTGGCAGCAAGGAGAAGTGCCAAGGAAAAGGGGGAAAAGCCCCTTATAAAACCACCAGATATCGTGATAACTCACTCACTATCATGAAAACAGCACGAGGGTAACTGCCACTGTGATTCAGGTATCTCCCACGGAGTCCCTTCCACAACACATGGGGATTATGGGAGCTACAATTCAAGATGAGATTTGGGTGGGAACACAGCCAAACCATATCAAGGGTGAAGGAGAAGGATAGTAGTGTGTGGGGAGACAGTGTGATTTTGTATCAAGTGTCCAGGGAAGGTGTCTATGATGAAGGGACACTTGAATAGAAACCTAGAAGAAATGAGGGGTCTCCTCAAGTATTTTATGCAATTTGTCTAGAGCTTAGCAAATAAATGGAACATACACAATTGGGAAATCTGTCTTACTACCTAGATCCCAAAGCTCCCACCCAGATGCACACCCTGGGGTCCACATGTTTATTTTTACATGGATTCAAATGAATATGTAATAAGTAATGCTGGGTCCTATCACCATCATGAATATTATGAGGGTTTAAATGACTATCCCAGCTCCCCCTAAGAGAAACGGTTACCAGGAAGAGGTGAGTTGCATACAGGTGGAAAGCCTAAGGTCACAGCAGCCAGCAGATTTGCTCCCATGGCAATGAGCAGAAAGTGCCAAATCTGGTCTGGGAAGTCCATCGGATACACAGTAAGATGTCCAGTGTGCACACTTACCCTTTTACTAATAGTCCCTTCCTACGTCCTGTGGCTGTGCACACAGAACAAAGCAATAAAACCCAGGTGGGATTTGGGTCCACCAAATCCATTGAGGCTAATGCTCTCTGACACTGCCTGCCATCTGTGTTTCTACTTGAGTGCCTCCTGAATGGAGGAATATTAGCAATGCAATGCCTTAATGTTGGAAGTTCCAGTGTGCCAACTTAGACCGATCTCTCGAATGGCCTCCACTTCCCAACAAAGTAAGGCCATGTGGTGGGACAGCTGTTGGAGGATAATTAAAAACTTTTAACAATGAGCCTATAATTTCCTTCAGCCTTAGCCTCTCCATTGAATTATTTAAACAGCTGTTAATTTTGCAATCGCTGCCCAGTTCTTTCTCATGCAAATCCACGTGAGTCCTGTTTCAAGGCAAGCTCAGCTTATCGTGCAAATCATCCTCTGTGACTCAGAAGGGAACGTGTAATGGGGCTAACGCTAAGTTTTAAACTATTCTCAGAACCTGCTTTTCATTAGCATTCAATTTCCCTTGCTTTGCCAAGAGCCTCTAATAATAGGCTCATTAGATGTGGTGTTGGATTCAGATTTCCTGCTGCACACTTCAATGTCGCCTTAGCTGGCACCAAACTCTTTTTTCCACCTTCACTGATTCGATGAGGTGGCAACAGAACACTCCACAGGGAGCCTAAAAGCAACTGGTGTGTTTCTCCTGGAGGATGTGAGGTTTGCAATGGGCTTCACCCACCTGTCTTTCCACTGCTGACATCTAACTTCCCCTCTCTGGCCCCAGGCTTCAGGATCTGGGGAGGTACTGAGGAGACAATGATGTCCAGAAATTGCCCTACTGGAAGACACTAGGTCACCCTAGTATCAAGAACAAAAACAGTGCTCGTAGCAGGGCCTCTCGCCTAAGACAGTTGTTGTATTTGGATAAGAAAGATGGAAATACCAGTGGTGTCAGCTCGAGCACCAAGAACCAGGAGGTAGAGATTTCAGCTTTGATTGTCCCACATCCAGGATTTCCCCCAGCTCCCTGAAGAATGCCACCCCTGCTGTAAAAGGGCCTGAAACCCTAAGACTTCCTGACATTTCCAACAGCCTGCAAGTCCCTCCACCCTTCCTAGATCCTGTAAGACCTGCCTTAACCGTGTCAAAGATGCTTACCAACCAAGATGTCAGTCTCTCTCTGACAGATACTGTGTTGTCACAGATCCTGCAAATGAAACTTAAAGGGTCACAGCCTCCAAAGTCTCCTTCAGTCCCTTCTTCTATTCATTGTGTCTTCACAGTGTTCATTTGCAAAATCACAGAATTACTTTCTGGTCCTGCTGGTGAGGCACTCCAGACTCCACAAACCTCTTTTCTATAGCTTCTTTCAGTCCATTTGAGGGGCTGGTTAAAGAATACAGTTTATAGCTATCCTGAATCATGACGGTTTTGGGCCAGGATAGGACTGGAAGTCAGGAAGTCTGTGTTCTAATTCCAGGACTGCTGCTAAGTGGGTGTGTCAGGGGAAAAGTATGAGGATAAAATGGATGTAACGTTACCTTCCGTGATCAACAGACAGTAGGGTAAACTGCTAGGAGATGGTAAAAACACATTCTTAATGTAAGATATCAATAAGGTTTAAGTATCAATTTTGGCCCATTTTTATTTTTTAGGTCCCATTCTCTTAATCTATAAAATAAGAGGGTCGAATTGGAAAGTCTTTAACATTATAAAATTCTGTGATTCTCTAATTCTCCAGGGAGGAAAAGGATAGTAACAGCATTCAGTTCCAGAGATGTGGATTCCATTCTAGGTACCCACGATGGAATAAGCCTAGAGCTGACCATGAAGACAAGTCATTTCATTTACCATGAGATAGCCCAGTAGCTACACCACAACGCTCACAGGGAAAGGCAGAGATGAGAGACAAACCAACAGCAACCATAACAACAATCTTTTGTGTTCCTTTTAACCTTTCTTATGTCTGCTGTGGAAGCATTGTTTTCTAGGGCCAATAAAGCTGGGTTGGGATGAAATTCAGCACACAATTCAGACGTGAGCATCTTCTAATTCCTCATCCATCCTTCACCCATTCTCAGGTCTAGATTTCTAATGTGGGCAGGTCAATGCCTTGGGAACAGTCAAACAGGTAAACTGGCATTGGGACCGGCCAAGTGCTAAACTCACCGCTAAGCCATTGAGAGATCACCTACATCAGGCACAGTCAACTTCTGTGGAACTGGTGAGGTGGCACTCAGAAAAGACAAGATGAGAAATCGAAGGAGAAGAGCCTCTTTTTCCATATCGCTTCCTAAGTGCAATGGCCCAAGCCAGCTAATGCCATGAATGGCAGGTATACAGCCAGTTGAGACTTCAGGTGTCTACACACAAACTGCAAAGACAAAGTAGCAGGAGACAAAGTTTTCAAGGGATGAATAAAAATTGTATTTGTTTGGCTCAGAAACAGATGTTAAAACACCAGCTCTGATGAGTGACTGTCAGAAGGCAAGTTGGTGGAATGCAATCACATAATTACATGGCCATTGATTCTTGGTTAAAATGTCCCTTTTCTGGCAGTGGCTGAGACAAGACATTTCGTCTTTTGGACAAACCATGCAATTCATTGCATCATTATAGAGCTCCGATAAGATAATATCTATGAAAGCACTGAGAGAGTATCTGATATATAGTAGATACTCAATTTTAATATCCTCTCTTTGTCTGAAATCCCTCATATGATGCAAAATGACCAGTAAGAGAGTTTACTCACTGTTGAGTTTTAGTAAATCTCCTTGCCCATACATTGGTGCTTGTGCCTTTTACAAACAGAAAGTCTCAGAGGGTCCAGAGTGGGTGAGGGTCTGGGAAGATCCCACTGCCATCAGCCTCCCTACGATGGAATGACTGAATAACCTCTCAAAGAACATCAGGAGTACAACCTTAAGGATATGGCCTCTGGACTTCTATGAAATCCTTCCCCAGGCAGAGACTTAGGCAGCTTTGACCCAACAAATTTGCTTATTTCCAGATAGACTCACCACCTCAAACAGAAATAAGACACCAAGGAACAATTAGCCTCCGGGGCTCAATGAGAGACTGGGGTGGGGTGTTTGATCATCTCAAATTGGGAACCTCTTCTAAAAATAAAGATTATGCTGTGGCTCAGGAACACACTGGCCAGCCCAGTCCCCAAAGGCCTATCAATTCTGAAGTAATGGCTACCCATCTCTGGTTCATGGAACAACACAAAAATACATGTGATAACTTCACACAACATCAACAAGATGAGGAAGATTCATGTGGCATGCACTCTGGCTTTTGAACCAGGGGCAACTTGGCCCCTTTCCAGATGAATAAGCCAGCTTGCCTTGAAGCAAACCATCTCTGCTAGCTAAAACATCCTCCACCCACTCTCCAAACCAGCCTTCTTAGACTGACTTTTATTCCTTCCAAGTAACTCTGGGCATGACTTCCCTCAGGAGCCTTTAATGACTTGACTCCCAAGTTTGCTTTGTAGATGCAGTTTACCATGTCGCCCATGCTCTCAAGGCATTTTTCACAGTTTACTCGTATATTTTCCCCACTAGAACATAAACTCTTTGAGGACAAACTGTGTCTTATTTGACTCTGTCTCCACCATGCCTAGCATCCTCCTGGCACATAGTGTATGCTAAATTAGTGTATGTTGCATGAAGGAATGAAGGAATGGATGATTATGTTAAAAATATGTTATTTTCACAGGTTCTTTGTGACACTCCATTATAAGAGGTAGTGGTCCAGAAGGCTAACAAATCTGAGAAGAGGAGAGAAATGAGAGAAGGAAGATAAGAAATGGTTTCAAGTGGGGAAGTCCCATCCTGTAAAAAACAGGGGGGCTGGGTGCAGTGGTTCATGCCTATAATCCCAGCACTTCGGGAGGCCGAGGCGGGTAGATCGCCTGAGGTCAGGAGTTTCAGACCAGCCTGGCCAACATAGTGAAACCCTGTCTCTACTAAAAATACAAAAAATTAGCTGGGCATGGTGGCAGGAGCCTGTAATCCCAGCTACTCAGGAGGCTGAGGCAGCAGAATCGCTTGAACCCAGGAGGTGGAGGTTGCAGCGAGCCGAGATCACACCATTGCACTCCAGTCTGGGCAACAAGGGTGAAACTCTATCTCAAAAAAAAAAAAAGAAAGAAAAAAAAAAAACAAGCAGGGAACACCTGCACTGAGAAAAACAGTGTGTAGCAGAAATGGGCAGCATCACAGCAGGGCTGATTCTTTTCTGCTGGTGGTTGTGATCCAGCTGCCCTGACCAAGGTATGGTGGTCTCAGTGCTCCCAGCACTCTTGAGGGAAGATGGAACGAGGAACCACTCTAGGTTCACCCAACAAGGCCTTTGGGGAAACTGATGAGGACCTGGGAAGATGTACTGGTCCCTGAAGAATCTCTTAGGACTCAACCACTAAGCATCAGTATCTCTAAATTGGACCCTCCAAAATGTGGTCCTACTGCCAGAAAGCACGAGTACTCATTCCCCTTCCAAGAGCCACTGGAACCCTGATCTTGAGGTTAAAAGAGCTCAAGATTTGGCCCTCAGGCCTGGGAGGTTCTTCTAGCCTCTGAAGCTTCTCAAACTGAGCCTTTCCTATCAGTCTGCCAGACAGGAGTGACTAGGATGTTGACTAAGAGGTGGTTCAATTAGCTGCAGCGCCTTTAGGCACTAGGCAGAAACTGGGTGAGGTGCTGTATACCTTAGCTGGGATTGGGTCTTTTGATCACACTTTACGATTGCTTTTCTTCAGTGCAGCCTGTCTCTTTTTATTTCCTTCCAGACTGAGCAGTCAACCACGCAATGTAGCATCAATCCCAAGCAAGAAGGCAAGTCACTATCATGACCTTGCAAATTGCAAGATTTACCATGGCAGGCATTCAAAATGCCACACAATGCTTTTGTGAAATGATTTTAAGGGCTTCCTCAAAGGTTCCCTGGAGACCTTCAAAGTCACCCACTTCTGGCTCCCAGAGACCCAAATTTTCTCCTTGAGAGAACTATCCCTTTGGATTCCACCCAAAGACCCAGATTTAAGCCAGAAACGTATGGAAAAAGCAACCCATTCACTGACACCTTAGTGTAAAGGAGATTCTCAATCCATCCCCCAAAATAGAATTATCTGGAGGAACCCCTTAATATAGGTCCTGGACAGAACTGTATCTGGAAGCCAAACAAAAGGAGATGTTAAAACATAAATGACATAAACTTTGCCAACTGCATACCATTGCCAGGATCAGTCTTGAAGTCAACTGTTGAAATTCTGAGGCCTCCGCAGCATTTCTTGAATGCTAGCAATTTTATTCTCCTTTTTTTCCTTTTTAATCCAGATGCTTATTTCACATGAGTGTTCAGTTTGTGGAAATTAATCACACCATTCATGTAAGATTTCTGTGCTTTTTTGTCTGAGTGCTATACTTGAGTTAAAAGTAGAAAAATAGTCAAATTAAATTATCGTGTTAGAAGTAAATACATATAGCGTATCTATCTTTGGCCCTAAATGGCTGATTCATACTGGTGGATTTCCCAGCAAAAGAACAGGTACTAATTTTGCCCAAAGAACACCTTATACTTTGGGAACATGTAACCATCTCCTTCAGATGAGGCAAAACAGCAGGGCCTTAAGGTAGTCCAGGTTATAACAGAGTGACCTGACTGGCCAAAGAAGAAGTTTATGGCCTTCATCTTCTTTTTACTCTTCTATGCCCATAACAGCAAAGAACTCATACATTTCCTTTCTTGTCTTCCATAACAGGAACCCAAGCAGGTTCTTCTTGTGTTCATCTTTCAATTGTAAACAATAACCAACATTTCATCAGTTTAACTTTCTAACAAATAAGCTAATAATAACATTTGTGTCGTTTAAAAGGCGTTTTTGCATTCATCAAGAGTTAATGATATTCCTGAGAGGGAAGGATTATTCTATCTTGGAAATGAAAAGACAGAAGCCCCAGAAGATTCTGAAACTTGCCCAAGCTTATGAAGCTTAGAAATAGCAGAGTTAAACCTGTGCTGTGGGTCTGCAGCAAAGTTAAACCTGTGCTGTCCTTTGCCTTTGAATCCAGTGTTTTATGGGCATACTCTTTCTAGAGGTATTTGCAGAGCAATGGACATGTTAGAACTACCACCGACACCAAGGCACTAGGTAGCTACTTATGAGACTTGCATTCTAGCACGTGGAGAGAGAAGATAGAGACAGGAGGTGCTGCTAAACGAGAGAAAGGGCAAGTGAGCTCTGGGAAGCTATGGCCTTGTTGTCTGCCTTGGACAATCCATGCTGCTGGTGCCATGGCCCCAGATGTACCATCATGAGAAAATGGCATCCACTCAACTGACTCCTCCCTTCAGGCAACCAGGGCACACAGGAACCATCCTATTCCCACTGACTTAGCCAGCACTTGCTGCTGTGAAATAACCTCAAGGGTTCACTCCAACTCTGGTCCTTCACCAGGAAGGACTCCCCACCAGAAGGACCCTAATGTCTGGTAACTGGTAATAATAAGAATAATGATGATGACAATAATGATGACAGCAGTTAACATTTACTCAAAACTAACTTCATACCAGGTATTTTTCTAAGTCTTCTTATGTATGAACTTATTTAATTCTCACAATAATCTCAGGAGATAGGTACTAGTATCAGCAACTTTTACTGAAGGAATAATGAAGTCATCGAATGGTTAAGTTACTTGCTCAGTGTCACAAAGGTAATAGATGGTAGAGCTAGGATTTGATCCCTGTCAGTCCTGGACTTGGAAGAACCGGTCAGCCCACTCTCCCTCCAGTCTGAGAAAACTTGTTCTTTACATTAGGCAATTTCATGCTAGCAATACACATTGAAACTGAACATTTGGCCAAAAAAGTGATTTTGCTGTCAGGGGATAAGGAGGATTCCAGAGAGAAGAAAGGTCACACGTAGTCCAAACCAGAGCCTGCTCCAAGAGCTATATGCAAAAGTCATGGAATCCTAGAATTTCTGGATTACAGAGGCTTCCTGTCCCCTCTAAGCCTCTGGACAAATGATTATCTGGTCTAGTGGCCCCAACTCTGTCTCTGGTTCACTTGTTAAAAATACAGATCTCCAAAATTTATGTCCACACAAAACACTGCACAGGGATATTTATGGCAGCTTTATTTATAATTCCCAAAACTTGGAATCAACTGAGACATCCTTCAGTAGGCAAATGGATAAGCCACGGTACATGCAGACAATGCAATATTATTCAGCACTGAAAAGAAGTGAACTATCTATCCACAAAAAGACATGGAGGAAAAATAAATGCATATTACCAAGTGTGAAGAAGCCAATTTGAAAAGGCTACATACTGTATGATTCCAACTATATGACATTCTGGAAAAGGCAAAACTATGGAGGGGCATGGTGATGAATAGGTGAAGCACGGAGGATTTTTTAAGGCAATGAAAATACTTTGTATGTTACTATAATAGTAAATACATGTCATCATACATTTGTCCAAACCCATGAACATACAACACCAAGAGCCAACCCGTATGTAAACTAAGCACTCTGCATGATAATGCGGTGTCAATGTAAGTTCACTGGTTGTGATTAATGTACCACTCTGGTGGGGGATGTTGACAGTGGGGGAGGCTGCACTCGAATGTGAGCACGGATATATGGGAACTCTGTACTTTCTACTCAATTTTGCTGTAAACCTAACACTGCTCTTTAAAAAACAGTATACTAAACAAAAACAAACAAAACAGAACACAAAACAGATCTCCAAGCCCCATTCCTGAATATTCCAATTCAGCACGTCTGGATGGGGCCTAGACCTCCAGACTTTTGCAAAAGCACCCAGATGACACTGTTGCAGCCAATCCACATACCAATGTCTGGTCAATGCCTGAATAGCTGCAGTGCAGGGCAGCTTATCACTTCTACTCTAACCATCCTGCTGTTGGATAGCTTTGACTATTAAGAAGTCCTTCCTTTATGGTGAGCCTATAACTGTCTCCCTGTAGCTTCTATCTGCAGGTTATTTTTCTACCCTGTGGAGCTACCTAATAACAACAGTTACCATCAGACAATGTACTGGATGCTTTACATATGTTATTTCATTGACTCCCAAAAACACTCTTACAAGATAGCTACTATTATTAGTTCTTCTTTATAGATGAAAAACTGGAGGTCAGAGAGAGGAGCACATTTGCTCCAAGTCAGGCAGTTGGTGAGTAGATGAGCTGGATGGCAACCCAGCTCAGCCTGAACAAGGTGCACACACTTAATCATGACACTTACAGAAAATGAAGCTGAATTCCTTCTCAATCTACCAACCTTTGAGGCATATGAAGTTTCTGCTTAGGGTTTTCTCTTCTCCAAGTTTGTTACTATCATGGTTAAAGCACCTCAAGCTAATTACTTGCATGTGTCTCCTAGACCTGCACACAACCTTCCAGGTAAGGGCTGGCTACTTCCCCACTCCCCTAAGCTCATCAAAGACTGCCTTTCTTGCTCTCACCCTCCAGCTCATCAGATTCTACCAGAGCTGAGGCTTTAGCATTGCCTTTGAAAAACTGAAGGGCATAGGTAACTTCACAGTAGAGAAAGAAAGTCTAGGGAGTACTGGTAATGAATAGAACCATTTATTGCCTTTTTATTCTGTACCAGTGATAGGCAGAGTAATGCCTCCACAAATGTCCATGTCCTAATCCCCAGAATCTGTGGATGTGTCAGATTACATGGCAAAGGGGCTCTAAGGCTGCAGGTACAAAGAAGGTTGTAAATCAGCTGACCTCAAGACAAGCAGATGTGGCTGGATTCTGTAGGTGGGACCAGTGGAATCACAGGGGTTCTTATGCGTGAAAAGGGGAGGCAGGAAAGAAAGAATTGGAGGATGGCAGCATGACAAAGACACAGCCCAATGTTGCTGGCTTTAAAGATAAAGGAAAGGGCCAGGAGCCAAAGTGTGTGAGAAGCTTCTAGAAACTGACAAAGGCAAGGAAACGGACTCCTCATCTGAGCCTCCAGAAAGGAATGCAGCCCTGCTGACACCTTGATTTTAGCTCAGTGAGACCCAACTCAGACTTCTGGCCTCCAGAACTATACGATAATAAGTTGTCTTGATTTAAGCCTCTTGATTTGGGATCAGTTGTTACTGTAACAATGAGAAACTAATGTAGTACCAGAACTTACGGTAAGTGTTTTCTACACTATCTCATTTGTTTTTTACAAAAAGCCTCAGCAGAAGGTGATAGACACAGAGAGTCTCCTATCCATACCCACGCCTCTGCTGCTTCTAGAAATCTGCTCAGAGAAGCAGCATGCTCAGCCAGACACCGCTTCTCAAACCTCCCTTCCTGAGATGTAGGCTGAAGTGTTCTGCTCCTCCCTTCCTCACTTCTTCCTGCCCTAGAGAAATGTAGACCAAAGTAACATCTTTCTCTCTTTAGCCGATCATGTGTTCAAAAGGTTCAGCAACACCATGCCTCTAAATGGCTTCCATCGCCCATGGAAGCATTTCAAGGCCTCCCAGAGGACTTGTGCAGTTCCTTACTTTGGTTCCTTCGAATGAGCTGCTAAATCTGTGGTTATTGAAAGTGAACTAAACATCCAGTCCCTGTTGATCCCAGCAGTCCAGTCAGCTTACTGACTGCCCAATAGCTTCTCAACTAGTTTGATCTGCTAAGTTTACAAGTGATAAACTGAGCTATCCAGTCACCCCTGAAAGGTAATGTTCTCACCAGGAGAATTTCTTCTAGAGAGAAGAATGTGTATTCTCACTCTGGTAGCTTGTGGAGACAGACTGGTTCACAGGGCTTTGTTCACAGGGCTGTGCTCCCTGGAATGGTCTCATTCCCCATCCGCACACAGCTGATCAAGTATTCACTCCCCAAACAGGTCTCTTTCGCAACTACTCAAAAAACATAACCTTTGGCAAGGTGCAGTGAGGGGGCACAGTGGCTCACGCCTGGAATCCCAGCACTTTGGGAGGTCAAGGTGGGTGGATCACCTGAGGTCAGGAGTTTGAGACCAGCCTAGTCAAAATGGTGAAACCCCATCCCTACTAAAAAAAATACAAAAAATTAGCCAGATGTGGTGGCGCATGCCTGTAATCCCAGCTACTGGGAGGCTAAGGCAGGAGAATCACTTGAACCTGGGAGGCAGAGGCAGCAGTGAGCTGAGATGGCACCACTGCACTCCAGTCTGAGTGACAGAATGAGACTCTGCCTCAGAAAAAAAAAAAAAAAAAAAAAAAAAAGCAAAACCGAAAGCACAAAGAAACATAACCTTTATCTATATTGTTACACTAAAAATAACAGACATCACAGAGTTTATTCACCTTAAGGTAAAGATTCCTTTTCTTTATTGCTAAGCTAAATAAGCAGTAATTTTAACAATGTTAATGATGAAGAGTTGGAAATTTATTCTAAAACCCTTTAATTTATAGTAACATATTGTTAATCATTTAAGTTTTCTTTCTCTCTTTTTTTTTTTCCCTTGGGACAGTGTCTTGCTCTGTTGCCCAAGCTGGAGTGCAGTGGCACGATCTCATTTCACTACAACCTCTGCCTCCCAGGTTCAAGCAATTCCCTTGCCTCAGCCTCCCAAGTAGCTGGGATGACAGGCGTGTACCACCATGCCAGCTAATTTTTTTTTCTTTTTTTTTTTTTTTAGTAGAAATAGGGTTTTGCCATGTTGTCCAGGCTGATCTTGAACTCCTGGCCTCAAGTAATCTACCTACCTTGGCCTCCCAAAGTGCTGGGATTACAGGTACGAGCCACTGCTCATTTAAGTTTTTCTTAAGTAAATTTCAATGCACTGTGTTTCAGTCTTATTAGTGAAAGTTACTAAAGGGTTTTGTCCACTTATAATTATGAAACCTAGATCCCTGAGTGGCAATAATCAGATAGAACTGAGAAGTGATTGTCCTTTAGATAGGCATGGATTTTCCAGTCTGCCACAGTCCCCACCATCCCTTATTGCATCCTTGCCACCAATGCCAAGTGTCAATTACTATTTATCATCAGGCTTCCACTGCTGTCTTTCTGAAAAGAGTGTTAAGAGGAAAGTAAACTGTTTCCTGATTTCATGTGCATACCTGCCTGGCTCTCATTAAGTTAGCAGCCCCCATCCCTTTTGGTTCCATCATTGTACAGATGGGAGCTTTCTTCATATGCTTAAGTAAAATCTTCAAAAAAGGAATGAAAATTTATTCACCAGGCTATAAGTAGGCAGGGAGTGATTTAACAGAGCGAATCACGTTGTTGTTACTAAAGATGTCACATAATTCACGACTTTAAGCAAAGGTTCCCAGGGGACAGGTGTGAAAACAAAAGCAAGTGATGTGTCATATCACCTTCCTAAGAGCAGGCAGAGACGGTGCTTTAAGAATAATTCATGACTCACTAGCAGATTACAGGGGGTGGAGGAGGGCTTCACTGTCTTCTCTGCATGGCCCCTTATTATCAGTAGCCCCAAGATTAGGACTCTCTAGAGTAATGACTCAGTATGTGCTCAAATGCTGAGACATGACTTCAGCCTTTTCTTTTTTTCTTTTTTTTTTGAGACGGAGTCTCGCTCTGTCGCCCGGGCTGGAGTGCAGTTGGCCGGTTCTCAACTCACTGCAAGCTCCGCCTCCCGGGTTTATGCCATTCTCCCGCCTCAGCCTCCAAGTAGCTGGGACTACAGGCGCCCGCCACCTCGCCCGGCTAGTTTTTTGTATTTTTTAGTAGAGACGGGGTTTCACAGTGTTAGCCAGGATGGTCTCAATCTCCTGACCTCGTGATCCGCCCATCTCTGGCTCCCAAAGTGCTGGGATTACAGGCTTGAGCCACCGCGCCCGGCCAGCCTTTTCTTTACTAGTCTACTTTGCAGGGCAGGATATGGAGATTTGGTGAGTTGGACTCACAGCTTGTAGAGTCTGGCTGGAGAGCAGTTTTGTTTTGTTTTGTTTGTTTTGTTTTGTTTTGTTTTGCAACATCCCTTAAGACAGACATTTCGTACAATATGAAAAGTGACTGTTAGTCATTTTACAGATGAGAAAACAAAGTTAAGTAACTTTCCCATTGTCAGGTAGCTAGGAGGCTAGGAGTAGACAGGTGGGAATCACACCTTGGTCTGTCTTCATCCAAAACCAACTCCTTTTCATTACAATATGGCAGCTGCAAGAACCTGATATTTTAAGATGAGAATAACATTCTTCAATATTTCTTTATTTACAGCATCATAGACATAGCCTTCAATTGTCCAAAGTAGTTAAGAGTGTGTGCAATGATGGCAGGGAAGTGTGTGTATTGTTTTATATTGTTTTATTTTGCCACTCTCAAGCAAACTTCTTCTCCAGTCTCATCAACATACCCAGCCTCAACCTCATAGCTGCTAAATCTTCACAAATACCCATAAAAAGTATTTAGTGAAAGCTATATTTCCCCCAAGATACTGGCCATATAGGCAGCTTCAGGCCAAGTTCTTTCAAACTTCAGCCATGGCAACCATAGTTGCACAACCAAGGCCAGCTGTGATGAAGTCACTGGGAACAAATTAGCAAAGGTTCCAGTAGTCCTCTGGCCTGTAATCACTCCTCATCACTGGCTCTCAGACTATGTTGATGATCCAGACCCTGGGCATGGCATTTAGCTGAACTCTATAGCTGAAGGAAGTACTCAGGAAAGGATTTTTAATTTGAGATTTTCCTTTGAATAATGTGAGGCTTCATTTTTTGCAGAAAGGAAGACAGTCTATCATGAGTTACTACCAGGGTCCGCACAACAATGCAAAGCAAAATCTGATCCAGTCTCACCGGGGCGCAGTGGCTCATACCTATAATCTCAGCACTTTGGGAGGCCAAGGTGGGTGGCTCACTTGAGGCCAGGAGTTCAAGACCAGCCTGAGCAACATGGTGAAACCCTGTCTCCACCAAAAACACAAAAATTAGGCAGTCTCATAACCCAGTCTTGAAAAAATTAAATAAATACAATGTTTAAAATTAAATTTAAAATGTTTTAAAATCTGATCCAGTCTCTTTGGACATCTTCCCACAGAAGACGCTAAAAAAGTTTCTTATGTGGTACAAATACACCATGGAATACTATGCAGCCATAAAAAGGAATAAGATCAGGTCCTTCAGAGGGGCATGAATTGAGCTGGAAGCCATTATCCTCGTCAAACTAATGCAGGAACAGAAAACCAAACACCACACATTCTCACTTATAAGCAGGAGCTGAACAATGAGAGCACATGGACACAGGGAGGGGAACAACACACACGAGGCCTCTCAGGGGGTGGGGTGGGTGGGGGTAGAGCATTAGGAAAAATAGCTAATGCATGCTGGGCTTATTAATACTTAGGTGATGGGTTGATTGGTGCAACAAACCGCTATGGCACAGGTTTACCTGTGTAACAAACCTGCACATCCTGCACATGTACCCTGCAACTAAAATGAAAAACAAAATGAAAAAAAGAAGGAAAAAAGGTTTCTTGATGATCTCTATCTAGACCCCTTTGAAGGTGACCCAATCAATTCATTAATTGTATACTCTTGAATAGGTGATTTCACCCAATGGGCTTTGTTATTGATAACTGTACTGATTATACTCTCAACATTTATGGAACATACTAGTTCTGAGATAAGTGATTTCCTTTGTTTGATCCTAACAATAACTCTATAAGCAAGTAGGAGGAAGGAACAAACAGACAGAGTGCTATTATTATCCTCATTTTATAGACTAGGAACTAAGGCCACCGATGTGCCTAGAATTACGTAGTAAGCATCAGAATCACATAGCTAAACCTACATTAGCCCAACTCCAAGACTCTAGTTTGTAGGACTATACTCAAGTAACTAGGCAGTCAATTCAAATACTCCATCCTCCGATTTTATATTTATAACTTACTAGCACTCACAGCAGAGGTGAGCAACTCATGGCTCTCCAGTTGGCCCATAAAGCCTAAAATATTTACTCTCTGGCCCTTTACAGAAAAGTTTGCTGACCCTTGGCTTAGAAGAAGAGTAAACCAAATCCCAAATTTTCCATTCAGTTTACTGAGGTCTCTGTAGTACTTGGGACCAGCAGATTCCATAACATTTTTTAACT
This sequence comes from Rhinopithecus bieti, assembly GCF_001698545.2. Classification (NCBI taxonomy): domain Eukaryota; kingdom Metazoa; phylum Chordata; class Mammalia; order Primates; family Cercopithecidae; genus Rhinopithecus; species Rhinopithecus bieti. The sequence continues at coordinate 3,119,615 of NW_016814096.1, forward strand.
CAAGAAAAATATTTATTTGCATTGATTTATGTAAATAACCCTGAGTGATGAAAGTTGGAAACAAATTTGAGGAAAAAAAGAGCTAAAGAGTTGTAGTTGTAAAATATCCACCTCCCAAATTACTGCAGAGCTGCTGGTTAGCCAAAATGCAGGGAGGGTTTTGACAGAATCATGAAGAATTTTATGAATGGGTCTACACTGAGTAGAGAGAAAAGTGCCCACAGGCCTCTCTGTATCCATGTTGATGGGGGATTAGAGGGGACTCCTCCTACCAACATGCAGCCAAACTGAAGACTAGCTGTTTAAATGGCTGCCAGCATGCTAAGCGAGTAGAAATAGTGACACAGAGGGTAGTCAGAAAGGCAATGAGTAACTACTCATTGTTTTCAAACGTGGCGAGAGGTGTTTGGTAATCTTTGTGTAAAACAGACATCTGAGTCATCTCAGCAGCAGGGAGTTCTCATGAGTCATATAACACATGCTAGTCCCAAATCAGGTCTTTCCACCAGCTCGGGAATATTACCAACACTATCACCACACTACTCAGTATGGATCCAAAACTCAAGGAGTATCTATCTAACTACACCCACATGTTCAAATGCACCAGATGTACCATGGCATAACATAGGTACCAGTAGGTGTACTATAGACTCTATCTATAGGGTACAGTCCTTCAAGGTTGTAGAATAAACAGCTGCAAACTCCAAAATTGCCCCAGCTTGCTGTGTGAACGTGTGCATGTGCTGCCTCTTATCTGAGCCTAAGACTCATCTATAAAATGAGATGTCTGAGTTGGATGCCTCTGCCCTGCCTTCCAGCTCTATGTGTAGGTGGACGGGAAGTTCCAGTAACAGTGTAGAAACAGTCCTGGAATACACTGCTGACTTATGACTCAACATTCCTTATATTATCTAATTAGTATTATAATTACCATCAATATTATCATTGTTATTATCCTTAGTATAGCATAAATAATAGCAATATAATAATAGCTAACATTTGTTAAGTGCTTTGCTGTGCCAGATCTCATTTGTTGAGGTCTCTAGAATATGTAGGACAAGAAGCTTGTAGTATCTGCATAGACCATGAGTTGGCAAACTACAGCCATGTGCCAAATCCAGTCTACAGCCTATTTTTATAAACAAGGTTTTATTAGAACACAGTGAAGCCTATTGTTTACCTATTGTCTATGGTTACTTTTGCACTCCAAGAGCAGAGTTGAGTAATTGCAACAGAAACCCTAAAATATTTATCTGACCCTTTACAGAAAACACTTGTTGACCCCCTTCTTTTAGACCCTACATAGCAAATCTGTTGTTTTTTGCCTCGCTAGTGTCTGCTTGCTACTCTTTTGGTTCTATCCTCTTGACTTCTCAGGGCAATACCCCTTCTTACTCCCATCCCTATGGTGTGGATGGAACTGACCCATGCCCATCTCAGGACTGGTGAATCAGAATACTCCATCCTCATAACCACATAGATTTGTGGGTGATCATGTGGACCAGGTTGGTCCAGTGAGATATAGTCCTAAGACTTTGGCTAGAAAAAGTGGGAAGGAGGAGCTCTTATTTGTTGAGGTTTCTTAGCTGTTAGGATGTGTTCAGAGCTGCCAGGAGCTTATAAGGGAATGACCTGCCTTTGTTCGAGGACAAGGAGATAAGGAAAGAGAATGAGATCTAATAATGAGATTTTAGCTCCTAGATCCAGATACGCCTAAAGTTATCTCTAGACTCTTTGGTTAATAAGCTGATATATTCTTTAGTTCACTTAAGTCAGACTAAGTTAGGCTTCCATCACTTGCAACTAAAACAAAACAATCCTTTGAAATAGACATAATTACTTTATCCACTAAGACACACCTGATCAAGACCACATAACTAGTAAGTGGCAGAGGCTAGGACCCAGGTTTCCACTGAGCTTTTCAAGATGAAGGGGTCAGCATCTAGAGCTCTCTAGAAGATCTGGCTAGAATCAGGAACACAGCCAACAGGTGATTTTCCTGTCTTTGAATTGCTCTCTAAAGGGCAATTCTCTGGGAATCATCCTGTTTTCTACTTATGACTGTCCCATGGTAAGACCCAGTAGAGTACTGGCTTCTCATGCAGTAATCTGGGGGAAGTTATGACCAAGAGTGATGTCATAGCCATTTATCAGCTCTTCATTCTTGCCATTTAACTCGGAAAAATTTTTGCTGGGGAGAAACTTGACCTCCCTCTGTTGGGATATTTAGTCATTCAGCAAGAAACATGTAATCAGGGAATCTCAATGTGGTGAGCAAGATTGTGGGTTGAGACCATTCTGTGTCAAGGAGTAAGACAGGACAGATTTTGCTGAAGAAGAGAGTTCACAAAATCAAACTTAACTGGAACTATCCATTCCACAGGGCATCTTCTTATATTCTGCTTTGAAGGGGACAGACTCCAGAAGGAAACATGCAGTACAGGGTATGGAAACAAAATCTCTCAGGGAGATCTTTGGTTAGTGTGTGGCTCAATGTTACACCTTTATCAGCTGGAGGACCTTATCATAAGGACTGGGTCTCAGATAGGGATCCTGGCGACTCACAGGACCCTCTGTCAGGGGTCCACTGGTCTCAACACACCATATCAAATGAGAGAATGGATTCAAGCATTTTTGAATGATTTTCAACCATGAGAGTTGAGCATAAGTTGCATGGGCAGATGGATGGATGGAGGGATGGATATTGGATAGACAAAAGATTGATAAGCACAAATATATACACGTATAATTGTATATACAAAGATTACAAGTAATATTTCTGGAAAGATCACAGAATACTGCTGAGATGGTAGCATCTGGGGAGAACTAAGAAAATGGTATCTCAAATGAGAGGGTGACTCACAGATCACTGCATTCTCGTTAGCACTGTTTAAATGTTTTCCTATGTGCATTTATTGCTTTTTCAATGTTAGAATTAAAAATAAGAGAGAATTATCAAAAATATATTTAATGACAAAGCCCTCTTGGTTTCATCCCTCAATGACTCTAAACTTTAAATGACCAAAACCCCAATTCCTCAGGCTTTCTTGTTAAGCTTTTTCCCTTAAGGCTTTGTAATACCAGCCATGCAGACACACTGACATCAGCTCTCTGCTCATGCGTCACTTCTCTGAGCAGAGAAAAGAAGCAACGGGACCCAGCTCACGTCAGGAAAAGATGTTACACGAGACCTGTTCCTTTGGTGTCTGCCCCAACTCAGTGCCAAGCCAGAGGTGAAGAGCATAGGGTGACAGGAAGAATTCCAAAATACGGGCCACAAAGGCCTCTAGTCCATCTGGGCACAGCTGGAGCCAGGACAGGGCATCCCTGGCACAGAGATAAAAGAGTTATCTGCAGTCTGGCCTCCAAGGAACTTGAAGTCCATGGAATGATCTGAGCTCCCTATCTGCTCTAGTATAGTCAGTGGACAAGTTTATCACTTCAAAAGAATAGGTCACGAAACAGAGCTATCCTGCACAATTCTGAATCACACACACATTCTGTAGGAAGAACCTGTGTCTTCCTTTAAAGTCTACTTCTACCCCTTTCTAGCTGTATGATCCTCAGCAACTCACTTTAGTCCCTGAGAGCTTCAGTTTCCTTATCCATACAAAGGAAGAAGATTGTAGCGTAAATTAGACAGAATCACTTCTGTTAAGTGCCAGCTACAAAGAAGCAATCGGTATTGTCCTGGTCCCCCCCTCCCCTTTGGTATCTCAGAAGTAAAGGGAATGCTTTTTAAAAGAATTTATTGATTGAAAGAGACAACAGAAAACTGTCAAAATGAACTTTCTTAGAAAACGGTGCAGACACTGAAGTGAGACCCAGCTTCTCCAGACTCTTACGTAACAAGTTACATAAGGATCATCTTATTCCCCCAGTGTGCCCTCCGGGATTATGGTGTGGAGGCTAAGGTCAAAAGGAAATTATGTAAGCATAATCCTGGAAAATTGACAAACAAAGCAGTGACCAGTTCAAGAAGCAAACCAGCAGTATGTTACTGTGAATCTCTCAGACGCCAGGAACTTATATAAAACACAGACTGAGTACCTTTGGTTGACAGTGGGGGAGGGAATTGTCAAAATAATTTTTAAATGGTATATCAATATGCCAAACTCTCTGAATAGAGGCTGGAACTGCATTAGAGCAGCCTCTGGAAGGTTCAGGTTTGCCCCAAAGTGCTACATACTAACCTTTTAATTGTTGCCTCCTAGGGAGGTCCCAGGACAGAGAGGTAGAGGGGAGAAGTGGGGGTAATGAGACTTAAGACTGAGGAAAGTGAACTTGCGTTGGGACACCTTACCAACAAGTATTTAAGTATTTGCTACCTACCAATACAAATAAATGAAGGCATATTTTAACTAGCAGCTGCACAGCAACCCTGGGGAAGAAGCATTTCTGAAATAGTCTTATTCACGAAAATGTTTGAAACCCTGTTAAAAACCTAATAAGGTACAGAGCATCAGAAGCAGCATGCAAAAAACACTCTCAACTACCTTAGCAATCAGGGCAGAGCAAGTGAAAATACCAATTTTTGCACATCAAATTGACAAAACATCTTTAAAAAGTTGACAACATCTGTGATTGCCAAGGACAGGTAAATTTAACATAGGAGTCCAAACCAGTATTGGATGTTGGGGGGAAGTTTGGCAGTTTCTATCAAAATTTAAGATATGCAATACCTTTCCACATCCTAAAATATTTTTCTTAACATCTATCTTGAGAAATGTGGATATATGTTCACAAAGATGTCGATTCTTTGCAGAAGTGTTTATAAAAGTAAAAAACTGAGTAATAACTTAAATGTCATCAATAGAGGAGTGCTTAATAAATTCTGATATATTTTGATGCAATGAAAGTATATGTACCTGCTAAAAAGAATGAACTACCATGGAAAAATATCTAAGATGTATCTAAGATGTTGAAAATTGCATGTGCATGTGTACATTTATAATGTTTGGAAAGAAATTCTGGAAAGAAAAGTTAAAAAAGGATAGGCAAGGATTACCTCTGGGAATGGATGAGGGTTTTTGAGACAGGTGTGTAAAGGGAGATTCTTATATATTTTCGTAGGGTTTTTGGTAGGCTTTTACTTTTAAAATAATGCATGTACCTGTATCATGCAGTACAATTAAAACTACTTTTGAGAAATGGTGAATCAGCCATCTAAGATGTTGGGAAGAAGACAGTATTTGTTTTAATGAGAAAAAATATTCACTTTTAAAAGATGAGTCTAAGAAGCTGTCATTTACAAAGGAAGTTACTGAGGATGTAATAAGCTCTGTGTGAAGATTTACCTCCAAGCTCACCCGATACAGAAACTGACAAACGGTAACTTTCTGCCCAAAATGATTCTGAGGTATATGCTTGAAAATCAAAGCAGTTTGTCTAGAAGAGACCAGAGTTTATTTCTCTCAGATGTAATGTACCTCTCAAATGAGTGTTTTGTTGTTATTGTTGTTTTGCCTTGGTTCAAAAGGAGCCATAGCATAATAATTTCTAGGTATGGTACCTTTTGTTGCCTCGTGTAAGATTAGAGAAAAATGGCTGGGTGTGGTGGCTCATGCCTGTAATCCCAGTACTTTGGGAAGCCGAGGTGGAAGGATAGCTTGAGCCCTGGAGGTTGAGGCTGCAGTAGGCAGTGATGACTCCCCTGCACTCCAGCCTGGGTGCGACAGAGTGAGACCTTGTCTCGAAAAAATAAAATGAAACTTAAAAAGATTAGAGAAGAATGCACCAGCTCTTTTCTAAACCTTAACCCTACTCATTCAGTGACAGAGGCAATTATATCCCATTCACACTCAAGTTTATGTATCAGAAAATACTAGCCCCAAGGTGGTCTTGACCACTATATTCAACTCCTACCCAGGACATCTTTTCCAGAATAGAACACTAATGGTTCTAGAGTGGAACTGGAGTTGGTAAGTGGGACTTCTATCACTGTCCTGCTCTGATATATCGTGACGGTTCAGACAAGTCACAAAAACCACACTGGTGTGTCAGTAGTGAGACAGGAGTAATAATGGGTGGTTGCAAGAGAATAGAAGCAGTTTCACAAAACTAGCAAAAAGGAAACTTGAAATAGCAGCACAGGCTAGGGGCTGATAAAAGACCCTGAAAAACAGGATGTGGGCCAAGCTGGCTAAGACCGACTGGACCCAGCATGGCACTGGATTTGACCTAGGTTTCACCTAGGACCTCATTATACGCTCATTAACATAACAAATCACACACCCACCAGCACCATGACAGTTCCAGAAACAACCATATTTGGTGTAAAAATGGGTGGCACCACAGTTCTGAGAAATCTTCACCTTTCTCCAGGAATCTTCATGAATATTCCACTCCTTGGTTAAAGAAACTCATAAAGTTAGAAGCCCCAAACCCCAGTGGGCATGACTTTCTTGAGTACACACACATTCCCCTTTCTTGAGTGTATACTTTTCACTTGCAATAAGTCTTCATACTTTCACTATTTGCCAGACTAGTCTTTGAATTCCTTCTCGCTCAGGTGTCAAGAGTCTGGATACCAATCAGGATAGAGGTCCCCTGGGAATTTGGGGACCTCTCTAGCCCATCGGTAGCAGGAGTATTAGCACCCCCATTTTCAAATGGAGATAAACTATTATCTATGCACCAGAATAATAATAATAGTATCTGTGCACCAGGATGTGCACAGACACACACACAGGCACACACACACACTTTTACCCAGACACACACACACAGGCACACACACACTCACAAATCTGGTGTATTCAAAAACAGAAATTAATAATGATGTACAAGCATTGTGAAATCCCTTTAAGACTTCTGCCTAAACATCTGTTACAATGTCAGGTGATCATTTCATAGCAGATGAAATGTCTGGAACCCAAGACACGTGGCTGAGAAGTGGCCCCACTGAGAACTCAGATCCTTTTTTTCCCATCATTAAAACTTTTTTTTTTTTTACATCCGAGACCTAAATATAATCAAAGTTATTAATTTGTCCATGCATTTATCCATTCAACAGATATTTACTGAGCGTCTTCTATGGGCTTGGCATTGTTCTATATGCTACAGATACAGCAGTGAATACCATAGAGGCTTACATACTGAAAGAGGGAGGTAATAACAAACAACGTCATATGGAATAAGCACTGTAAAGAACAATGAAGCAATGTACTGGTGAGTGGGATATTTAATATAAGGTGGTCAGGAGGTGACATTTAAACAGTGGCTTGAAGAAAGTTACAGTGACCATGTGGATCTTGGGGAAAAGTATTCTGAGAAGGAACAGCAAGTGCAAAGGCCTGACGCAGGAGCAAGCTTGGTATATGCTACGAATAGTAGCAAGCTCTCACTACACAGTGCATAGGTCAAATTCTGTGAGTGCATGCTTGATGGGATTATGGAACTCTCCCCCTGAAAATGCACATACAGACAAACTTTCCTTACAATTTCAGACCCCTGAAGACCTTTTCCCACAGCCCCTAGTTAAGAACCTTTGTTCTACTCCAACCAGTTGTTGCTTCTGACATGGCTCTGTGGTTCTAAAGGGCTGCCATCCCCCACAGAGTGAAAGACAAAAAGAAGGCCAACCTCCTTCTTCAGACAATGTGCTCATTCTGAATTTCGAAAAGAACGAAAAGAATGGGAGACCCTTCCTGCTTGCTTTCTCAGCTTCAAGGACTAGGAAATTATCCTGGAGCAATGAAAAGCACAATCTTCGGCCTGCTCACTCACCCTCTCTGTAACAGGAAGGGCTTCTGGAGCCCTGGGCACCTGGATTGGATCAAATTCCATCCACTCTGATTTGGAAGCGAGCTAGAGAAGCTTTTAATCTCCAGAAGGTAGTAAGAGAATTGGACCAACCAATTAGGCTTAGCAGCTCTGATTCGAACAGTGAGCACATAACTGAGAAATGTTTTTGGTTTGTCTCTAAGTGGAGTTTTGAATGCCTCAAGAGTAAAAAAATATAGTCCTTTTAAAAACAATAAATAAGCTGATTTAAGCAGCATGCTGAACCCCAGCAACCCAGTTCATGACGCTTGGCCTGTTTCATGCCAGTATCACATATGCCGCCAAAGGACTCATAGTGCTAAGACCATCACACCTCATAACTCTTGCTAAATACCAGGGTTCCAATTACAGCTCCACCGTAAAACACTTCATAAAAAGTGCAGACCTTGCTCCTGCTTTTGCAAACCCAGCCTTGCCTTCCCTCCTTTCTCTCCTAGGTTCTGCAAATGGCCTTCCAGCTCTCGGAACTTTCTGCTGAGTTCTGGGGAAATAGGTCACTTGCCTGTGATTGCACTAAGGATCACATGCTCTTTGCAGAGCAACTGCTGGGTGATTTTATTCCCTGTTCTCTGCGCAAGGCTCACTGGGCATCAATCATTGCACCATTCCGAAAGGTAGACACCTCCACTGTAAGCATCTGACTGTTGGGACTGGAGGGGGACCAGTGATGGGGACAGGCAGAAGAGGAGGAGCTGAAGGTTACCTCCCCACAGCAATCACACCAGGAAATACCCACGCGGTACATGGGGCAGAGGTTACCAGAGTTAACTATAACCCCTTTACCAACCGGACTCTTTCCCTGTCTCTTAAAAAATAATAAAAAAGATATTAAAAGAAGGTAAAGAAATAGTTTTTCAATATCTTTTCCAGATGAGCTAAATAATATATGTTTTGTCTACAGAAAGCTACAATGATGAATATGAAAATCACCAGTAAATACCACTGCCAGGAAAATCTAAGTAATAGCCAATGCTTGTACCAAGAATTATTTTAAATGTTTTATATTCATTTTAACTCATTTTCTTAGTTAAACCTCACAACCTCTCTATAAAGTTGACATTGTTTTAAGACCCATTTTGCAGGTGAGAACACCAAGTCACAGAGAAATTAAGTAACTTGTTCAAGGTCTCACAATCATTAAGCACAAGAGCTGCAACCATTTTTTTTTTATACGTTAAGTTCTGGGATCCATGTGCAGAATATGTAGGTTTGTTACATAGGTATACACGTGCCATGGTGGTTTGCTGCACCCATCAACCCATCATCTACATTAGGTATTTCTCCTAATGCTATCCCTCCCCTAGACCCATGTTCTTAATGCATCTTAGCCAGGGCTGATTTCCATTTGAGGCATCCATTTCCATCCCAGCTCCTGCTGTTCTGGGGTCAAGCATAGAGCAGGGACTTATCCCTCCTTTAGTCTCCACAGGTTGCTCCTTCCCCTGCCAGCTGGGCAACCCTTTGTGAGCCTCCCCCAAGAATCACATACTCAAAAGAGTCACCAGCAAACCAGACAGGGAAAGAAGCTGCCTTTCACTCAACTCGGGATGTGTTGAGCATCTGGCATACCCACAGGATTGAGGAGATACAGTGACAGGGACTCAGCTCTTGACCACAAGGCATTCGCTCTAGTGGCAGAGACATGACCTATAAACAAGAGTAACTAATGACAGAAATGTAAACAGACCCCAGGCTCTTTGAGGGCAGGTTCACGTCACACACGTTGAGACTTAGAGGAGGCAGTCAATAACTGTTTGTTGAGTGACTCAAAGTGTAAGATAGTAAGATCCGCGGCTCACGGCACTTGTTATCTTCTGAAATCATAAAGAAGTCAGAAAGGGCTTTCTCAGTGAAATGGCAGTGAAGCAGAGACTCATAGAGTGGCTATGACAGACAAAACAGAGAAGGGGGCAGGGCAGGGGCATGTGTCAAGGCATGGGAGCAGGACTCCCCATGGGTACCCCACATCTTGGACACAGGATGGAAGAAGACCTCGTGCTCACAGCAGAAGTTCTGTAGGCAAGGAGCTGGGACTGGAGAGGGGACTGGAAAGATAAATAGCGTCAGATGGTGGAAGTGCTTCAGTGCCAAAGGGAGGAGTTTAGACTTTGGAAAAAGACTTCTCTGAAGATACAGATTTGAGAGTTAACTACTTTAAAAAGCTAGTAAAAGCTGAGGGAAGAAATGAGCTCTCCAACTGAGAAAACAGACAAGAAAAAAGAATTTGGGACGGATAAGAGTTTAACCTTGCAAAACAGCCACTTCTGAGGGGTATGAGGAAGAAGAGGAGTCCACAAAGGTCAGACAGAAAGGAGCCATGAAAGCGAGAAGAAGCGTGAAGCAATGGTACAGGCTTCCGTAATAGCGGTGTTACTTTTGGACACTCCCATGAGTGGAGTCTCCTAGTCTGCTCTGGACAGACATGGTAACTCAATATACTCGCTGTTTTGAGCCCCTGCTCCCCAATTCCAGTGGCATTTGGACCACTTTAAACACACACACACACAAAAAAAGGATCACAAGCAGATTTCATCTCATGGGCAAAGTCCAAACCAGTGATAGTGGCTGCTGGAGCAATGTTTTGAGAAGGATCCCAAGGCTGAATCTTCACTTTAATCCAGAGTCAAAGTGAATGAGTTCTATGATTAATTAGCAATATCTGCCGTGGACACAAAATTAAGAAGTGGACATATGCATGCCCATATTTGCCTTCCTTGCTTTCGATAGTTTACATTCATTTCATTTCTTAGAGACAAGCTTATTTAGAGCAGCAATCATATTTACCTCGGTGCCAGGCCCTGAGCCAGGCAGGCACTGGGAAAACAGAGATCACTGTGCTCAGCAATTTTTTAAAATAGCGATGAAGTCTTGCCATGTTGCCCAGGCTGGTCTCGAACTCCTGACCTCAAGCGATCCTCCGGCCTTGGCCTCCCAAAGAGCTGAGTTTACAGGTATGAGCCACCACACTCAGCCACACGTTTGTTAAATGAATGCATTTGTTCCTAAGAAAAATGAGGACAAAGAAGCTGGTTGTTGCGAGCTTCAGGAATGCAGAAGTGGCAAAAGGGACGTCTTCCTCTCAAGTTAGCTTCCCATTTTGACCTTGCCTGAGGCCAAGCTCCAAGTGACAAATCTGGGCGGCACCTGGGTTGAATTCAGGCCTTTCTTGTTCATGGAAAGTGCCCAACCCACAGACACTATCCCCTCTTTGCTCTGCAGGAGGAATTGTTACTAACGCAGCTAAAGGATTCTAGAATTCATGAGGAGAGCCTCCCCAGGAACAGGCCTGTCAACTGCTGCAATGGCCGAAGCAGTCCTGGGCCATCTGTTTTTAATAAGAGACATGTGGAATGCAAAAGCCAGAGGCATGATTGGCTTGCCCTCCCCTGGTGTTGGTGAAAAAACTGTCTAGAATTGGAGCAGGCCAATGGACACACATTTCTTTTTTTTTTTGGACACACATTTCTAAGGGTCTCACCTCAATTATTTATTGATGAGCAAACCTAATAATTCCTCTTTGTTTCTCAACCCTCAACAGGGTGCTTGCATGTAGCAGATACTCAATAAATGAAGCAGAAACATTAAATTTAAAGAACTCCTGACATAGACGGGGAGGAAAGCAAACAGGTGAGAAGTCATGTCCAAGAGATAGATAATGCCCTAAGCAGAGGGGAGGAAGCACATGACCAACTGATGTAGGCACACATCAGTGCTACTAGAATTGAGAAGACAGAGGTCAGGCGTGGTGGCTCATGCCTATAATCCCAGCACTTTGGGAGGCTGAGGCAGATAGATCATCTGATGTCAGGAGTTGGAGACCAGCCTGGCCAATATGGTGAAACCCTGTCTCTACTAAAAATGCAAAAACTGGCCGGTCATGGTGGCTCACCCCTGTAATCCCCGCTACTTGGGAGGCTGAGGTGGGAGAATTGCTTGAACCTGGGAGGTGGAGGCTGCAGTGACCCGAGATCGCACCACTGCACTCCAGCCTCAGTAAAAAGACTGAGACCCGGTCTGAAAGAAAGAAAGAAAGAAAGAAAGAAAGAAAGAAAGAAAGAAAGAAAGAAAGAAAGAAAGAAAGAAAGAAAAGGAGAAGAAGACAGAGAAATTGATGGAATCATTGGGAACAGGTTCCCAAAGGAGAAGGATGTGTGCTGAGTTTGGAAGACTATAGGTAGACTTTCTTTTGGTTGGAAGAGGAAAGGGGAGAGGATACATCAGGCATAGGAAATAGAGAGCAAAAGCTCAGAGCAGGATGGGAATGACAAGGTTCAAAAACAGGTAGACGTAGAGGGAGGTGAATCTGGCAGCAGTAATGAACAAAACTGGAGGCAGGGATGTAGATGGGGCCACCGCGGGAGCCCAGGCAGGGAGGGAGGAGGCCTGCGCTGAGGTGTGGTCAATATAGATGAGATCAAGGTAAAAACCAGGGCCAAATCGAAAGGGAGAATCACAAAAGAATCAAAGGTACAAAGGGAATCAAAGACCAACAGATCACAGAGAATAATAAATAAAAGATAATGACAGTGGAAGTGGTGATTTTCTATGAATCCTTGGAGGCATAGATTCTTTCTGTGCCCTGCAGACCATCAAACCTTGTCCAGCCAATGCCCAGGGCCTGCAAGTCAGGAATTCTGATGTGTACATCTTATGAACCCTATGGTACTGTCTTCCTCATCTCAGCCCCACTTCCTCTGCCTTTTACTCCTTTCCCTTTGTGAGAAAATAAAGAGAGGGAAGAGCTCTTCCCCTCCAGATTTTCAGTGCCTTTCGCTGCCGCCAGCCACCCAGGTATCTGAAAGTCCTACTTTCCCGTGTCAAAGATAAGTATCTAGTGAATCTAGGTATATAAGAAATCAAGTGCTTACTTTTCATAGGACATCTGCATTTTAAAGGAATCCTAACCCAGATTCTTAGATTCCCAGTAGGTGTCTCCAGGGTTTCCTATTAGCTGCTATTAGCTGCATGCCTGGGAGGGGATTGAGAGGAGAACACACAGTCTTTGGGCTCAGGGGGCTTACAATTTAGTAGTTGAAAAGGCCATTCCTGTCTGTTTTGTACTTATCTTTTCCAGCAAGGAGTAGAAGTCCTATATGGTTAGAGACCTATGTTTGCAGTAGTTACGAACATGGGCTCAGAGACAGAGGGACCTAGGTACCAATCCCAGCTCCACCACTTAATAGCTAAGAAACTTTGGGTGAGTTTCTTCATGTCTCTGAGCCTCAGTTTTTCTCCTCCATGAAATGAAAGCACTGTATGAGATCACCCATACAAAGGGTGCAGTTCAGTGGCACGTGGTATATATTCAATACCTATCTGCTAAGATGTGCCAGGAAATGCCAGAGGCCCACTACTGGTTTTTAGAAAGTACAGACTAAAACTCAAACAACAAGAAGACATCTCCCAGACCCTAGAGGCTGAGTGAGCTTCTGCCTTTAATTTTCTTGTTCCAATTACTTATTTACAGATGAAGAAACCTAAGCATTTTCTTATTCTGTCTTGTTTCATCTTGTAGAATATGGGGAATGGAAGATGGTGTCAACATTTGAGAATCTATATTAAGTCCAGCATGGAGTTAGGCATTGTCATAGATTTTGCCTCTTTTAATCCTTGCAACAACCTCAAAAGGTACAAATGTTTACCTCCGATTAGGGTGAGAAGGTAAAGAAAGGCTAAGGTTGTGAATCTTGCCCAAGGTCATAGAACTAACAACGTGCAGAGTTGGGATTCAAACCCAGGTCTCTCCAATCACCGTATGCTGCTCCCTAGGTCCTGGCTTGAGCCAGACCTTAACCCAGGTACCTGGGGATCCTTCCATAAAGACACACCAAGACAAGATTTTATCTCAGCTCTTAAATTTTGGACTCTCAAAAGCTTGGCTGATACAACAAACCCTTTGATGATTTATTCAAATACTGAAAGCTGCAGCTGCCCCACCAAGCCTGATTAGGAAGATGCCTGGGCTGAGACTGGACCTGCTCGTTGGTCTGAACCCAGACCTCCTATCAGGCACTGAAGTGTCCTCAATTCACGGCCTGGAAAATGAAATGGAAGGAGCCTTAAGATTTCATTCTTTTGACTTCCCTAAACCTTAAATATACCTTCTCTCTGAGAGAACATACTAATACTAAAACTCACCAACATTTTTACTTCCTTTTCAAGATTATCTTAAAGAGTGAACCCATCTACCCACTATCCTCATCCAATGGAATCAGCTGACCCAGTCTTTGTTGAGGAGATTAATAAAAATAATATACTAATGATAGCTAACATTCATTGAGTACTTACTCTGAGTCAGGTACTATCTTCCAATAACCCAGTGAAATACATAATACCATTAGTCCCACTTTATAAATGAGAAAACTGAGGTTTAGAGGATTAGGTAGGCTAACCATGATCAGGCAACTGATTAGTGCCAGAGACAGAATCCAAGCCAGGAACACTTTACTTACGAGCCCATGCTCTTTTCTCTGCATGATGCTCTCCCCAGCGAACTTCCCACTCCTTCTCTGCCTCCCAAAATGACCGGAACATCTCTGCTTTCCCAGACAGCATGTCAGTTTCTCCTGGGACCATGGAGTCTGTCTGAAGAACACTCCAGACCAGAGCACTTTCCTACTGACATGGACATGTGTTCTCCCAGACATCTCACCCTACTCAGCCCTGGTCCTCAGGAGGTTTGTAAGCTAAAAACAGTCTGGTTTTCAAGTAATATTTAATGACCCCATCAGATACAATATCACTGGGAGTACATTGTGTGTACATTTAAAAGGTAAGACAGAAAACTATATATTCCCTGATCATTATTTTATTTTTATTTATTTATTTATTTTTTGAGACAGAGTCTTGCTCTGTTGCCCAGGCCGGAGTGCAGTGGCACAGTCTTGGCTCACTGCAACCTCCGTCTCCCAGGTTCAAGCGATTCTCCTGACTCCATCTCCTGAGTAGCTGGGACTACAGGTGCGTGCCACCATGCCCTGCTAATTTTTGTATTTTTAGTAGAGATGGAGTTTCACCATATTGGCCAGGCTGGTCTCAAAATCCTGACCTCATGATCTGCCCACCTTATTCTCCCAAATTGGTGGGATTACAGGCATGAGTCACCACATCTGGCCCTGATCATAATTTTATAAAAGTTGTACACTGCATTGAGAAAAAAGTGGGCACAAAATGTTCCTAACGGCCGTCTGTGAATGATAAGATGATGGATGTGTTTTTACTTCCTTATTGCTTCTTTCTTTTATGTTTCCAACTTTCTACAGCAAAATGAAGCCATTTTATAATCAGAAACAAAAGTTGCTAAACTAAGCTGATTGACCAAAAGGAAAAAAAGTCCATATGACTCAGAGTAAAACAAAGAACTACTTAATCTAGAAGAAACTTTGTTGGCACATGTTCCTTTTTCTTGCTACTTACATACCATGCCCTGGTTATGAATGTCAACTTTCATCTAGTTGCACTCGGTTTTCCAACCTGCTTCTGATGCTGAGCGAAGGATGTCAGTGTTGGGAGTGAATTAACTTAACACATCCATGGTACCTTTCCAGTCCAAGCCACAGCTTTCTGCAGAGGGAAGGTTTAATTACCAAAAGCTCTGTGACACAGTTAGCACTATTTTTGGCTGGCAAGTGGGGCAGGTTAGCTCTTTATCCATCCCTGCCTTGGCTGAGCCCCAGAGGTCACAGAGAGAGAGCAATTTTCACTGTCCCAGGGCCAAGCCCATCTTTCTAGAAGCCATTCCAATGCTGCCTCCTGAGAAAGCAGCAAGGCCCCAGCTCCCTTCTGCAAAGGAGTGGCACAGTTTCTCCTCCTGATATTCTCACCCCTGTCTAGAATTCCAAGCTGTCTCAGGGCATGCTCACTGCACCGAGAGAGATCGCTGCCCTTGTTTTGTAATATACCTTACTGGATACATTTCAGACAGTTAGGTTGAGATGGTTGGCAGTGAGCTCATGCATGGCTAAACTGTACCATGTGAGAAATCAATGTGAACTCAAGGGACTGGGAATCAAGGAGCTGGGAGGAAAGAGGGGAGGTTTGAGCAGGAAGCAAGAAATCCTATCAACATGGTGGGGAAGCACGTGCCTGGGCAGCAGAGATGGCCAATGAAAACTCTCCCAGCTGGTAGCAGTGACCACAAGAGACTTCAGTATAAAAACAATGACAATAATAGCAATAATCATTTCAAGACTGACTTTGAATTTTGATACCTTATGTCCTTGCTTTTAAGATAGGCTTTAAAAAAAAAAATATTTAACGTTTCTGAAATTGGGGTGCATATTATAGTCAATATCAACATTTATCTACTATGGTACGTCTCTTTTTACTAAAAACTATTATTACATTGTGATTGCAATTTACGACTAAGGGTGACTTAGAATGGAGTGAACGTGGCTGTTTAGAAACCTTCTGATAGAGACAGATTGGGTTGGGCTGACATTCTCCTTTTCTTGTCTCTTGGATCTTAAGGTTTCCACTCCCCTAACCATTCATACAAATGCATAGAAGCAATGCCTTAGCTTCTCTTCTTCACCTAGCAGACTCCTGCTCATCCTTCCAATCTTGAATCAAATTTTGCTTCTTCCAGGAAGCCTCCTTGACCTAACTGAACAAGTCTAACTCCCCTATTGAGCTGTGTGATTGATGGATGTGCATCACCCCCCACTAGACTGTACCCTTATCGAGAACAGAACTGGACTTTTTTTTCTCACTGCTAAGTCATCCACTAAGAGCACAATAGGGTTTTCAATAAATTTTTGCTGCATTAAAATATGTGAGTCTCTAATAGAGAGCTCCATGACAAATGATTAATTCCCACCTCAGATGATCAAAAGTTTCTTTCAATGATCCTTGGCAAATATCCCTAATAGCAAGGGTGGACATGAGCTAGACCTTCAGAAAAGCAGAAAGTCTTGTCACTTTTCTACCATCAACAGACCATGTTGATATTTAATTAATTGCATGTTAAATAGTATTTAGTCATTTATTATTATTTGTGACTTTGCCCCACTGGCTCCTGATGACTCCTTATGCCTATTTCAATTACAAGCCTAAGCCTCCCTTGAAAGGATGTTACGTGAATAAAGAGTATGACCATAGCACTTAGTGCAATATTAATATACATTTAAACTTTAAGGAGGGAGGATTTCAACAGACAGCACTGTTAGAATGGTACTATTGGTTAAAAATCCTATAATCCTGGCAACTACTGAGAATAGTTTCAAGCCTAGAAGAGTCCCTAGAAACCCTTGGGTCTGATCATTTTGCAGATAGAGGGCAAAAACACAAATCTATTACCAAATAACAAAGGTATCCTATTAGTGGCACACTGGGACAAGAGACCTTCTGAAATAAAAAGAAAATCTTAGCTGGGTGCAGTGGCTCCTGTCTGAAATCCCAGGACTTTTGGAGGCTAAGGAGAGAGGATTGGTTGGGACCAGGAGTTTGAGACCAGCCTGGTCAATATAACAAGACCCCATCTCTCCAAAAAATTAAAAAAAAAAAAAAAATTAGCCAGGCATGGTGGTGCACACTTGGAGTACCCACTACCAGGAAGTCTGAAGAGGAGGGATTCCTTGAGTCCAGGAATTTCAGGCTGCAGTGGGCTATGATTACACTACTGTACGCCAGCCTATGTGACAAAGCAAGACTGTGTTTCTTTAAAAAAAAATAAAAAATAAAAAATCCTGAAATCAAAGGATCTGTGTTGGCCCACCTGTTAAAACGTTTCTTTTTTGCCCTAACCCAGTGGTTCTCAGCCAGGGGCAATTTTGTAATGTTTGGACACATTTTTGATTGCCACTACTAGAGGAAGAGGTGCTATTAGTAAGTAGAGGCCAGGGATGCTGCATATCATCCCCCACAACAAAGAATTATTTTGCCCCAAATGGCAATAGGGCCAAGGTCACACCAGGAGATTATACCTCACACGTGTCTTGGAGGGTCCCATACCCACAGAGCCTCGCTCACTGCTAGCACAGCAGTCTGAGATCCAACTGCAAGGTGGCAGTGAGGTTGGGGGAGGGGCGCCCGCCATTGCTGAAGCTTGAGTGTAAACAAAGCAGCCTGGAAGCTGGAACTAGATGGAGCCCACCTCAGCTCAAGGAGGCCTGTCTGCCTCTGTAGACTCTACCTCTGGGGGCAGGGCATAGCCAAACAAAAGGCAGCAGAAACCTCTGCAGACTTAAATGTCCCTGTCAGACAGCTTTGAAGAGAGTAGTGGTTCTCCCAGCACAGAGTTTCAGATCTGAGAACAGACAGACTGCCTCCTCAAGTGGGTCCCTGACCCCCAAGTAGCCTTACTGGGAGGCACCCCCCAGTAGGGGCAGATCAATACCTCACATGGCCGGGTACCCCTCTGAGACAAAGCTTCCAGAGGAACGATCAGGCAGCATCATTTACTGTTCAGCAATATTCGCTGTTCTGCAGTCTCCGTTGCTGATACCCAGGCAAACAGGGTCTGGAGTGGACCTCCAGCAAATTCCAACAGACGTGCAGCTGAGGGTCCTGACTGTTAGAAGGAAAACTAACAAACAGAAAGGACATCCACACCAAAACCCCATCTGTATATCACCATGGTCAAAGCCTAAAGGTAAATAAAACCACAAAGATGGGGACAAAACAGAGCAGAAAAGCTGAAAATTCTAAAAATCAGAACGCCTCTCCCACTCCAAAGGAATGCAGCTCCTCACCAGCAATGGAACAAAGCTGGACGGAGAATGACTTTGACCAGCTGAGAGAAGAAGGCTTCAGATGGTCAAACTTCTCTGAGCTAAAGGAGGAAGTTCGAACCCATTGCAAAGAAGCTAAAAACCTTGAAAAAATATGAGATGAATGGCTAACTAGAATAACCAGTGTAGAGAAGTCCTTAAATAACCTGATGGAGCTGAAAACCATGGCACAAGAACTACATGACGAATGCACAAGCTTCAGTAGCCGATTTAATCAACTGGAAGAAAGGATATCAGTGATTGAAGATCAAATGAATGAAATGAAGTGAGAAGAGAAGTGTAGAGAAAAAAGAGTAAAAAGAACAAAGCCTCCAAGAAATATGGGACTATGTGAAAAGATCAAATCTACGTCTGATTGGTGTGCCTGAAAGTGACGGGGAGAATGGAACCAAGTTGGAAAACACTCTTCAGGATATTATCCAGGAGACCTTCGCCAACCTAGCAAGGTAGGCCAACATTCAAATTCAAGAAATACAGAGAACGCCCCAAAGATACTCCTCGAGAAGAGCAACTCCAAAACACATAATTGTCAGATTCACCAAAGTAGAAATGAAGGAAAAAATGTTAAGGGCAGCCAGAGAGAAAGGTCCGGTTACACACAAAGGGAAGCACATCAGACTAACAGCAGATCTCTCAGCAGAAACTCTACAAGCCAGAAGAGAGTGGGGGCCAATATTCAACATTCTTAAAGAAAAGAATTTTCAACCCAGAATTTCATATCCAGCCAAACTAAGCTTCATAAGTGAAGGAGAAATAAAAT
>NW_016814096.1:3142165-3170406 GCF_001698545.2 Rhinopithecus bieti
TCAGAGAAATGCAAATCAAAACCACAATGAGATACCATCTCACACCAGATAGAATGGCAATCATTAAAAAGTCAGGAAACAACAGGTGCTGGAGAGGATGTGGAGAAATAGGAACACTTTTACACTGTTGGTGGGACTGTAAACTAGTTCAACCATTGTGGAAGACTGTGTGGTGATTCCTCAAGGATGTAGAACTAGAAATTCCATTTGACCCAGCCATCCCATTACTGGATATATACCCAAAGGATTATAAATCATGCTGATAAAAAGACACATGCACATGTATGTTTATTGCAGCACTATCACAATAGCAAAGACTTGGAACCAACCCAAATGTCCATCAATGATAGACTGGATTAAGAAAATGTGGCACATATACACCATGGAATACTATGCATCCATAAAAAAGGATGAGTTCATGTCCTTTGTAGGGACATGGATGGAGCTGGAAACCGTCATTCTGAGCAAACTATCACAAAGACAAAACACCAAACACTGCATGTTCTCACTCATAGGTGAGAATTGAACAATGAGAACACTTGGACACAGGAAGGGGAACATCACACACCGGGGCCTGTCATGGGGTGGGAGGAGAGGGGAGGGATAGCATTAGGAGATATGCCTAATGTAAATGACGAGTTAATGGGTGCAGCACACCAACATGGCACATGTATACATACGTAACAAACCTGCACATTGTGCACACGTACCCTAGAACTTAAAGTATAATTTTAAAAAAATAGGGCCAAGGTCGAGAAACCCTATCCCAACAGATGTCAGCGAGGCAGAAGGAGCCTGCCATGGGCAATTCCTCACACTTTTCACCCCCAGCCGCCCCCACACCCATCACCCAAGAACACATCTGAGACTTTGCACCACATACTGAAATATGTGCCTACTCTCACGTGGACACAAATAGATACCAGAAGCCTGGCCCAGCCCCAACAGAAACATGACACATCTTCCACGAGCAGCAAAATCTTCCTGAATTTCCTCAACTCTAATTATACATTTTCCCATATTTTAAGTTTTCTGAAAATAGAACGTGTCTCATAATGAATGTAGTTTCCCTTATCCCTATGCTCTTATAAAATCAATGGAAACTCCTATAAATGATTACATTTATAATCAAAGAAACATGGTAGTTTAAATCATAATGTTTACACAGAAATACAAACAAACAATAGAGCATGATGTAAAAATCTGCTTGGTTTCCAAGGATAAAACACAAGGTTTCAAAGAATTTTTCCCTTGTGGCAGGCCCATTTGGCCAATGTGAATTCAAACTCTTCCACCTTGTTGGTAGAGAGACTTAAAGCATTATAGAGTTTACTCTCAGGATGAAAAAAGGCCAAAGGTAAGAGGGTCTGTGAATAAGACCAACCATGGTGAGCTCACTTTCAGAATCTCAGTATCATAGAGACCTGATCTCCCTCCTCCCAACCTTCACACCCTCCTTCTTCATCTTCACTCCGATAATCCTCTATGGCTTTTTTTCTGTTTTTTCCATAATTCACACCATTTCAGATGATTAGCACTTGTGAGTGTACTGGAGCTAACTGGGAAAGAAAGCATCTATAGGTCGTGCCTGCTGACTGCCTTGTTTCGCTGCATGTCTGCGCAAAATAGCAGGAAGTGGTCAATGAACCAGCTGTAGAGGGAATGAGGCCAATTATAGATCCAGTCTTAACATCTTAGCTGGCTGGGCATGGTGGCTCACACGTGTAATCCCAGCACTTTGGGAGGCCAAGGTAGGCGGATCACTTGAGGTCAGGAGTTCGAGACCAGCTTGGTCAACATAGTGAAACCCCATCTCTACTAAAAATACAAAAATTACCTGGGCATGGTGGTGTGTGTCTGTAATCCCAGCTACTTGGGAAGCCAAAGCAGGAGAATTGCTTGATTCTCCAGGAGGCAGAGGTTGTATTAAGTCAAGATCATGCCACTGCACTCCAGCCTGGGCAATAGAGCAAGACTCCATCTCATGTCAAAATAAAAAGTCTTAGCTGACGGTCTCCTTGAACAAGTTAGGTAACTCTGTAAGCCTTGGTTTTCTCATATGTAACGCACAGCAGATGGATAACAACACTGTCCACTACAGACCTGTTTTTTCTCTTTAGTTACAAACAAAATAATTATGTGAAATACATGGTACATAGCCAACTGCCCATGAAAGCTGGTATGGCCTTCTGAGCAGGTTGTAGGATGTCTAGCAGTAATGATTTTAAAGATTCTATAGCTTTGTAATTAGCTACACTTTGAGAGTTCCTGAATGAATTGAATACCATCAAATACACCTAGACTGGGGGACCCCATGATTTTTTTTCCAGATTCATCTTCACAAACTTATAATCAACCCACGCAATATCCCTAATTGATTTTGAACAGTGATGTTATGGGCAGGTGTGTGTTTGTTCTATAAAATTTCTGGGAATAAAATCCTTGACCTCATTGGTGTCCCCAGATGGTAGAAAGACTTAGTTGAAAATCTGCTAACGTTCCTGGGCACCTCTGACCATGCGTTATGGCACTGCACTTGCTCAGGTGGCCAAGACTCAAGGCAACTCCCAGCACACCCCTAGGACGCTGGGCAGAAGGCCCTTAGTTGCAATGTGGGCAAAAATGGGGTGCATTCCAAGACACCTTCTTTTTGTCAAGAATATAACGTATCTTTTCTCTGGGGCAGCAAAATTCAAGGATCCTTCTCAGACATTTGAAATTATTTCTGAGGGTCTAGAATATTCCTTTGCTCTTGTCGTTCAGGCTTGTCTTGAAACAGACTCAGTAGGTGAATTGACAAATGTAAAATCTCTGACAAGTTAGAGAGGATATTAAGAAAAATGAAGGAAAATGAGAACAAAAGCAATCCTTATTCTTTCAAATATAAAGCCTTGATGTGAATTTTATTACATAAAAATGTAAAACTAATTTTCTGATAACACATTATTTAAGTATTGTTATTTCTGGCAATAATTAACTTTTTACTCATTGAATTTACTCATTTTTATGACAAGCATTGTATCTCTTATTATAAAAAAGTAAGAGCTTTTAGGCGGGGTGCAGTGGCTCACCCCTGTAATCCCAGTATGTTGGGAGGTCGAGGCAGGCGGACCACGAGGTCAGGAGATCAAGACCATCCTGACTAACATGGTGAAACCCCGTCCCTACTAAAAATACAAAAAAAACAAAAAAAAAATTAGGCTGGGCATGGCTGGCACATGCCTGTAATCCCAGCTAACTCAGGAGGCTGAGCAGAGAGAATTGCTTGAATCCAAGCAGGCAGAGGTTGTAGTGAGCCGAGAGATTGTCGCCACTGCACTCCAGCCTGGGAACCTGAACAAGACCTCCATCTCAAAAAAAAAAAAAAAGAAAAAAGGTAAGAGTTTTTAAAAGTAAATTCAAATCCATTGATTTTAGATCTCTATTAAAGGCAGAAAATCTAAATCAATGACTTATATTAGACAGGAGTGGGGCTTTGTGCAAACAAGTACATTCGGAAAACATGGGTAGCAATATGAATCAGGCTTAATCTTTCTCAAAATGGGTAAAAGCATTAAAATCTGTTTATGTTCATGAATTCAGTAACTTCATTTTGGGAATATGGTGCCTGGAACAATCTCTAAGTAAAATAAATGCAATACAAAGATGGTCATTTGCAGCACTATTTATAAAATAAGAAAACTGGAAACAACCAAGTCCAATTCCTGCAAAACAGTTATGCAAATGACACCACAGCAATAGTGAACTATAACAGAGCCATTAAAAGATAGAATTCCTTACCCATAGTCTCATATGGCAACCTACTGCATGTACATAAAGCTGGGCATAGTCAGGTCCTATATATTGTCCACACAACATAAGAGTGACCATTACGACAAAAACAAGGCTAGAAAAGAATTTACAATAATAATTTTATAGTATATTAAAATGGTTTAAGTTCTTTTTCTTAAAAAAGGTGGGGGAAAAGCAGGGTGCCGTGGCTCATGCCTGTAATCCCAGTGCTTTGGGAGGCCGAGGTGGGCAGATCACCAGGTAAAGAGATTGAGACCATCCTGGCCAACATGGTAAAACCCCATCTCTACTAAAAATACAAAAATTAGCTAGGTGTGGTGGCGGGCGCCTGTAGTCCCACCTATTTGGCAGGCTAAGGCAGGCGAATCCCTTGAACCAGAGAGGCGAAGGTTGCAGTGAGCCGAGATTGCGCCACTGCACTCCAACCTGGCAACAGAGCAAGATTCTGTCTCAAAAAAAAAAAGAGTGGAGAGTGGCAGCCTAGAAAACAGACATAAAGTACGTAACATAATCTCAAATATGTATTGATGTATGTTATGTTATGACTACAGGGGAAATACATTTCAACAGTGATTATCTCTAGTTGAAGAAATTGCAGGTGATTTTTCCCTTCTGCGTACATTTATGTTTTAATACTTCTCTGCAATGAGCACGTAGAACTTCTATGATTATAATATTAATCACCTTTTTAAAACTGAAACTATAAACAAATGAACTTGAAGGAATTCATTTTAAACAGTAAGGAGAAATACGCCAAAATGTGAACAGAAAAAGTAATTTATATTATTGTAGCAAGGAAAATTATCGGGTTCTTCACGACTTTGTATTATCCACATTGCCAAGCAAACACAGAAAGCCCTTGCTCACATCCAATGTTTCCAGACTTTCTCGATGTTTTCTGGTTTCCTGAGTAACTGCTCTTTGCAATTTCTGTTTCATTTGACTTCTTTATTTTTTTTTTTATCATCATCTTGGACTTCCGAAAAGAGAAACTAACATGTGAAAGAATAGAGTACTGAATATTGTCCCACTTCTGGTAAACCCTAAAGCTGCACCCAGAACCTAGTGAACACTGAAAAATGTGTTGAGAGAATAAAGAAGTACTAATCATTTTTTTCCAATAATGGAAGAAAAGAGTAATTTGAAGGAATAAATAAATAGCAAGTAGGAGGCGGTGGTCATTGTCACACCCACACTCTATGTTGCAAGAGGAAAGAGAAATACTTAACAAGGACCCAGAGTGTAACATGGGACCAAATATCTTATGCATTTAGTACTATTAAAAAATACCTTTTTCACCACAAAAGCCAGACCTGCTAGTTTTCCCACCAAATACAGGCAGCAGTGCAACATCGCTGACACTTTTGCTTTAGACTTTTGAACCCAAGAGCTTTGACAGCAGGGTAAACTGCTTGACAATAAAATCTTAATTAAAGTCACTTCCACTTGCAAGTGGAAATACAGCTATCACACAACAGGGAAATGGCAGAGCTGGAATTCTAGAATTTTCGTTTGTGTCAATTTCTTCACAGTGATGGCTGAAGACACTAACATTAGAACCTGTAGAAAGAACATGAGGCTCAATGTAGAGGACATATCCATTAAGGACAGCATCACACATTTTTGGGTGCTTCAGTTCTTCAAGATGCAATCATGGATGATTATTTTGATTTAAAAAAAATACAGCTTTTCCAAGTCACCACTCACCTGCCATACTGCAGAGAAAAAGCTGTCAGCTGCTTTAAAGTTTTCCTAGCCAGTGTTTCGACCTCAAAGACATCAAAAACTGTCCTATCGACTGCTGTCATTTGACGCGGGAGGCCAAGGTAACTGTTTGTTTGGATGTTGTGTAATCATGAGAGTAAAGTCGCCATCAGTATCATGTAATTAATATATCATTTAAGCAGTCATTTAAAGGGGAGTAACTGGATGTGGAAAGATAGAAATAACTCTGATTCTTCCATTAATTCATTAATTCATTCAACCTACCAAGTACTTCACTCACTGCCAGGCACTGGCACGCAGAGACCTGTGCATTTTATTCAGCATCTAAGACGTTTCAGAAACCAATTGTTTTTCCTGAAAATCAGATTATATTTCCCAACTCTTCTTCCTTTCTCTGAGCCTCAGTGTTCCTAAGGAAGATCTCATTCACAGGAGGGAACTCACATTATTTCAGCCCCTGGGAAAAGCAAGTGTCTTTGCCAAATACCAAAATAGGCTCTCGGCAGTGTCTTACAATAACCTATTTTTCTGCCTTTTCGTTTCTCCTCCTTCTGCAAGAATGCAAACTGATTCCTCCCTTCTCATCACCCCTCACAACCCACCCTTATCCCATCCAAGATTTCTGACCTGACCATTCTCTCGGCTCCAGGAACGTGCTGGTTACGTAGTGCTGGAGTGAGCTCTGCCTTCCATCATCGTCCTGCTACACCACAGAGGAAAAGCTGTCAGGCACTTTAAAGTTTACCTACCCAGTGTTTTGATGTCAAAGACGTCACAAACTGTCCTATTGGCTTTTGTCATTTCGTTCGAGAGCCCAAGGTCACTGTTTGTTTGGACGTTGTGTAATTATGGGAGTTAAAGACATCATCAGAGTCATTTTTGGCCTTTGATGTCCCTTTTCTCTCCTTAGGCAAGAACCATGGCTGTTTCCTTCCCATGTTTTGTGAATTTCTACTTGGTTATTCCAGCAGCTCACGGGTAAGCCCCTGAGCCTGTTGGTAGCTCTGACACCAGATGGTCCTCCCTGGGTACCTACCTTCACTTCTCTAACACCATCCTTCCAACCCCAGTGACCATTAACCATTTCATCCCTGGAAGACTTGCTCTTTGACATGTAACCCTGACCCAGTAAGGTCATTAGTCTTTAACTTCTAAATCCCAATGTAGAAGAAACGAGCTCATTTTAAGGCCCAGAGATGTCCCAGCTTCTGATCTTTTCTTGATGCTTAACTTCTAAATGTTCCATAGCTTAATTTACTCCTGGATTTTGTGGAAAGACCTCTCTTTGTTTTCTAATTAAATGTAAAATGAAAGGTCAACCTGTTGTTTTGAGGTAGGTTTGGACTCTAGGCTCCATATCACCTTCCATGGCTTCCATAAATCATAGCACCATTTCTCAAATGTGCCTCTCAGAACACTAATCATGTAAAATGTTCCTGCATTTATTTTTTTTATTTATTTATTTGAGAGTCTCACTCTGTTGCCCATGCTGGAGTACAGTGGTATGATCTCGGCCCACTGCAACCTCCATCTCCCAGTCTCAAGTGATTCTCCTGTCTCAGCCTCCTGAGTAGCTGGGACTACAGGTGCCCACTAGCACGCCCAACTAATTTTTGTACTTTTAGTAGAGATGGGATTTCACCATGTTGGCCAGGATGGTCTCAAACTCCTGACCTCAAGTGATTCACCTGCCTCAGCCTCGCAAAATGCTGGGATTATAGGCATAAGCCACCATGACTGGCCTGCTCCTGCATTTTAAGGTGAAGGGAGTCAAATCAGATTGGACAGAGCTGTCCTTTTTTGGAGGCTAAGAATGTACATTAGTTTACTAAAGGCTCTGAGAAATTCTGCAGTGAAGAAACATTCAACTTTGCTTAACCAAGTCATACCCAAAGTTACCCAAAACATGTTGACTTTTGTTTGTTTTATTTTCTTACATAAGAACTATATAGATGTATGGATTTATTGATCCAAGGAACATACTCTGAAGCAATAGTCTTCTGTATAAAGATCAAGCTCCCTAACATAGCATACAAGGCCTTCTATGTCCAGTCTGGCCTACCTCAACTTCTGGAGAAGGCCTTTGTTACTCATTCCTCCTTTCTGCTTCCCCCACCCCTTGTCAGGCATCAAAATCTCCCATATCATGGCAATCCTTTAGGCTAAGAAGAGGGACAAATAGGTGAGAACACAGAGGACCCTGAGTCTAGGCTACACACTTGGATTTAGTCTTATGGTAGAAAGGAATAAAGGCTTTTGTCGGCTTTGTACGGTGGCTCATGCCTGTAATCTCAGCACTTTGGGAGGCCGAGGCAACAGAACTCCTTGAGCCTAGGATTTCAAGACCACACTAGACAACATGGCAAAACCAAGTCTTCTACAAAAATACAAAAAAATTAACTGGGCATGGTGATGCATGCTGCAGTTTCAGCTACTCCATGAAGTGGAGGATCACTTGAGCCTGGGAGGTTGAGGCTGCAGTGAGCCATGGTCACACCACTGCACTCTAGCCTGGGTGACAGACACGGTGAGACCTGTCTCAAAAAATAAATAAATTATTAAAGACTTTTGTCATCATATTGGTAGGATTCAGGCTGCTATATAGAATTATTAATCTGACTAGAGGTTAGCACAGAGAATAGAGCTTCAGTTCTCAACTGGGATAGGCGATAGTGGGGATCGGGCCAGGGGACTATCCAAACTACCAACTACCCCAGACAGCAGATGCCCAAGATGTTTTGCAGGTGACCTGATGCAGAGCTCTACTCTGCACAATCCCCACAGGTGTCTGGATCACCTAGACACACTCCTCACCATATCTGTGCCTCTTTCATAGCTGTCTCTGGCCCCTCTCTGGGCCATTTCAATCCCAATCTGAAATTTTCACAGGAGATAACACATCTGAGAGAGGACTGTTCTTCCGTCGGTTCCTAATAGCAGCCATAGATAAAAATGTCAAAATAAAGAGTCGCGTGGCCTGCAGTGGACATCTTTTGGAGCTCCTCCTGAGATTCCAATCCTACTTTCAACAGTCATGAGCTGTGTGGCCTAGGACAGATTATCTAACACCTGTGAACCTCAAATCATTCATACAACAGATGATAATAATAATAACTATTCACAGGACTGTAGTGAAAATTAATTCCATCAATACATGTGAAAATGCCTGGAATGTGGCATGCAACACATGGTAACTATTATGATTATCCTTACTGTGTTGTATTTGTTCATTCCACAAAAATTTCTTAGGCAAAACAACCATTGACTTTATAAGCCTTTAATGGCCTTTGAGCAACTTTGCTTTTGAGAGTCACCATGGGAATCCATGGCAAATCCACAGCAAACTAGATTTTCAGGTCTCATGTCTTAGCAGCCTGACTACATCCAACTTCTAGTTGCAGGATCTCCTCCCCCTTTTGGTGGCATTTATCACTTTAGGACAATGATACTAGCTAACCTTCCCTGAAGACTTACTATGTGCCAGCCACACATTCTAAGTGCTTCACATTTGGCTTGTTTGAATCATTCAAAAACCTGATGAGGTAGTACTACTATTATTCATATGGGGGACAAGAAGAAGGCACAGAGAGGCTGAGCAACTTGCTGAAGTTCACAAGCTGGTCAGCGGCAGACCCTCAAAGTCGGACTCCTGAGCCTATGCATGTTACTATTGCACACCCTGCCTCTCACTGGAGAGGCTTACTGTCTCTCTAGAGAAGGGGAGGTGTGCAGCGTGAATGTCATAAAAGATGGAAAGTGGAGGAAGCCAGAGGTGGCTGCAGGTGAGGCTCAGAAAGCAAAACCGTCTTTTGGGTATTATGTAGAGAAAATAACTAGTTAATCAATTAGCCCCAGCCTGAGCAGCATTAACATTCTGCCCCAGATGACAATTTTGAGGTTGCTCCAGACCGTGGATGTCTGAGTAGGAGGCAGACAGCAGACTGTTGCCTGGTAGTAAGGAAGGAAGAGGGGACGGCCTGGAGCCTGGGACCCAGCTAAAGTTGCTACAGATGCCTCTTCTTCTCAGTTGCCAAAGGTTTTGTAACTTACAAAATAGGGAGCTCATCAGAGGGTTTCAAATCTCATTTGGGATCCAGGACCAGAGAATGGCTTCAGATCCCTCCAGGCTGTGGAATTCTAGGATGTAAGTTCCCCCAGGGACATCTCTAACACATCTGTCTTGGTCTCAAAATGACAGAGGAACCAGCACTTTAGAGCACTTTCTGTCAGCCAGCTGCTTTATACTGAGTTCTTCCAGCAAGTCTCTGCACAGAATTATTATTATCTCCATCTTGTTGATGAGGCAAAGAGAGAAAATAACTTGCTCCAGGACACGTGACTGACAAGGTATGGAACTAGGACCTGAGCCAAAGAAAGAAGGAAGAAAATGATACTGGATGTAGTACTTGGTACTCAATAGGTGTTTTGAACAGGAAGGGCATCATACCTTTTCCTCACGATTGGTTCTCATTCAAGCATCTACAAAGGACCAGGACACAGAAGTACACAAGGCAGGCTAGGTCTATGCCTACACTGAGTGGTATTTCCTGTTCCACCAAAGACAAGAGCTTAGTAGGTGGCAGGGGCATGAGCTGAAGGAGGATGACCCTCAGACCTGGGGACCCTGCACTGTTTTCCATTGCTGCCATCTCATGCACAGAGGCTGGATTGAAAAGCAGCTCTTGGAACAGAGTCTGCTCCCTCTGACACTAAGAACACCATATGTGTCCCTGCCACAAAGGGAGAGCAGACACTCCCTGCTGCTCTGGAGGTGGCGTCCAGGAGGCTGGCAAGCAGCCTCTTGGCATTTTATTTCAATAGCTGAGGGTGGGGGTTGTGGGGAGAGTGAAGCAATGGAAAGTTTTCCTTTGTGCTGCCCTCACAAGCATTTCTGGAAAGGGTCAGTTTGGGGTGATTCATCATCTACCCATGTAGACTCACACTGAGAAGCCGGCTCAGATACTATGATTAAAAATACATCGCTGCTCACCTACCTTCTTATTAATACTCTGTAAGGGGGCCTCAGTCAATAGTAAGAAAAGTTCATTTACCCAATAGTAGCTACATGGGCTCTAATCATTTGGTGAAGTAACTATCTACCTAAAGACTTGATTTTCTTTTCAAAGAGCTATGGTAAAACACCAAGCACTAAATAATCCAGCAAAGCAATTACTTGCTTAACAGTCTGCTGAAGTTTGACTACCACTCACTAACTGTACACATTAGGTAAGTGATCAGATTTCCCTGAGCCTTAGCTTCTTCACATGGAAAATGGAGATAATCAGAATCCCTGCTGTAGTCATAGGTTAATACATACACACCCCCATGATGGTGCCTGGAATATCACCTGCACTCAATACAAATTAGCTATCATTATGCACACTCAATCTATTTCTTAATATTTATGGTAACAACTGTCATTTATTCTCTTACTGTGTGTACCCAGGTGCAGGGCTGAGGACTCATAGACATCACACAATTCAGTCCTCAAGACAACCCTGTGAGTTGGGTATTAAGCCCATTTTACAGATGAGAAGATGGAGAAAAAGAAGTCTACACCTGGTGGATGGCAGAGCAGGGCAGGTTCATCTGAATGCACAGCCAGTGCTGTGTAACCTCATTGTCGGTTTAGAGTAAGACTGTGAAACTGGCAAGAGAGAAAACCTCATGATCTCTGTTTAAGAGGTCAAGAAACTGAGGCAGAGAGATGTTAAGTGACAAAACCACATCCAGTTTGTTTGTATAACATATGGGACAAACATCAAAGTGGATGGGTCAGGAAATGATACTGAGGAGGCCAAGGAATAAGCTGGCTTTCTCCCTTGACTAAAATAATAGAGCAAAGGTGCTTCTGCCTCTGGGGCTGGGTTGCATCCATGCTATTTGGGCAACTCCTCTAAGTGCCTCCAAATCCCTTGACATTGCTCCTCACATATGATCAATGCCATGGGAAAGCCAGTATAACTACCGTCCTGCCATCAGCCTGGCTCTGAGGTCAGCATTTCCAACATCAGTCTCAGTGTAGCATTCCCAAATCTCCACAATTACCAAAGATCATAAACGGTGTGAGTTTGAATCCTTGTCCTAAAATCTGCTCCTAGGAACCCAAACCAACACAGAACCAAAGTAATACATGCCATTTCCAAGCAGAAACATTAACTTCTACATGCGGGATCACTCATCTGAAAAATTCCTCTTCATCCTTTAAAACCTTGCTCTGCTGTCTCTGTCTCTGCAAAGCCTTCCCTGACCATCCCCAGCCTGCAACAAAAGTGATGTTTACCACTCCTGAACTATTTCTGTTTTCTTTACATATTTCAAATTGTTGTTACCCAGGGTGGACTGGCCATTACAGTTTATATGTCTGTCTGTTTGTCTGTCTCTCCCGTCAGGCTGAGCGCAGCTCCATTCAGGTATCCACAATTTATTTCAGTTCCTTGGGAATTAGCAACGCATATATGGTCTATATCAGTGGCGCTCTACAGGAGTGATTTTGCTCCCCAGGAACACCTGGCAACATTTGGAGACATGTTTGGTTGTTGCAATTGAGGTGAGGGGAGAGAGGCTATGGGCGCCAAGTAGGCAGAGACCAGGAATGCTAATAAACATGCTATAATGCATAGAACAGTCCTCCATAGCAAACAATTAGCCAGCCCCAAACGTCAACAGTGCTGAGGTCAAAAACCCTCGTCTGGATAGTAGCTCTCAGTTAACCATCTATTACATTTACTGTGTCAACTAGAGTTTACTACACTTATGAATCAGGGCTCGGTGCCTGTTGCAAATTATGTTTTGGTTCTCAAGTATTTGCTGCACCACTGTGGGAGGATTACACTTCTCTATCCCTGAAGACGTCCTTTGCCACGTGAATTCCTTCGGACAAAGAAATGTGAGCAGGTCTCAGATGCTCTCAGTGCCCCACCCATGTCCCTCCTCCCTGTGCCTCTAATGCACTCCAGTCAGCTTGCAACTGCCAGCATCTATCTCTTTGTCTGAGTGCTTTCTCAGAAGCTAGAAGGCTACTCTGTGTGTGTTCACACAGGTTGGAAGTGCTGGGAAATTAAAACTCCTCAGCAGTAGCCTTCAACCCATATCTGGAAGGTTTGGTTGTGTAAGTATACCAGCTCCCTTATTCCTCAAGAGAGTAATTCTAAGGCACACGATTTGCCCTGTTTTCCAGAACTTCTCCATGGGACTGAACTGAAGTTGCCCACAGTGGTAGCTAGCTTAATAACGCATGTTCTCCCGACTGCCTTCCTTATCTCATTTCTCCATTCCCCGACTGGTGTTTCCTGTATCTCCCTAATAATCCATATGAGTTTGAAGCTGTGTCCTAAAATCTGCTCCTAGGAACCCAAACCACACAGAACAGAAGTAACACATGCCACTTCCAAGTAGAAGCATTCGGAACTTCCCCATGGTTCTGCTCTTGCTCTTTTCCCCTCTGCTCTAAGAGAGGCCTGGCCCTGGCTGCTTCTTCAGCCTGGGTCCTAGATGAAGAAACTGTGGTAAATGCATGCAGTTGGCCTGCAACCAATGTGTAACAGACACAAAAAACAAAGTTTTATCGTTGGAAGTCACTGAAACATGGGAGTGGTTGTTACTGAAGCAGAACCTGGTCAAAGCTGACTAATACAGGGCTTCTCACTCCTGGGAGGACCTTCCTAACTGACTCTATTATAGCAGACTTGCTACTTACCTTCCAAATGATACTCATTTAAGGCTAAAAATCATATAGCATAACCCTATCAGCTCCTTGAGTTTGAAGACAGTTATTTACTTCCTTCTCTTTGTGGAAGCATTTCTTTGTAATGCATGGTGCTTTGTGCAGTGCCAGGGGCATTGGTGAGCATCTACAACTGGTAGATTTGACCCTGAGCTGTCTGGGTTTTACATGGGCCAGTTCATGCCTGGTGGCTGTTGTGGGAAACAGAGACTCAAGATAAGGAACTTGACCCAGAAATGGGTGAAATCATTATTCACACTGCAGTTGCTCTCAGCCAGAGTGACACTGGGGAAATGCCTTCTGCATCTGGATCCTCATGTATCTAACACAGGATCTGACCCTGAGCCTAAGTTCCACCCCCAGCGCTCAGCTTCTATGGTTCAATGAAGACCAAAGCAAACTCCATTTTCCCAAACCCCTGCTTTACCCATCAGCCTTCAGAACAGGCTAAATTCATACCCAAAATGTCAGAGTAAAGACTGTTTCATCTAGTTCATAAACAGCTCATTTCTTTTCTCCTATTAAGAGATCAGAAGAGAGAGTTAGATGTTTCCTTCACTCTGTCCTTGACGTTTATTATGATCCACGTGCTACCATCAGCTGAAAACTGCTCACAGGCTATCACAGCATTTCTCATGCTTGACTCACTCATGTTCAGCCTCTGCTATTTTTGCCCTATCTGAACACTACCTCTAGTATTATTTCTGTAATAGTGTTGAAAACTGACTGATTCTCCATCCTCCAATAAGTGTATTCTAAGACAAAATTTTACATCACTACTATCAATAAAAATCCAGTGTCACCTGCCATCAATAGAAGGTGGAAGTGAAAATGAATATGACCTAAAATCATTTTTATTGAATTCTAGTTAGATATTATTGTCTGCTAAGCCTCTGCTATCTGCTCTCTCTTTGTTAAAAATGGAGGTTAAAAAGTATTAGACAGTGTTGAAGGCACAACATCACTTAAAGTTTAATCCTTGTCATACTCGGAAAGATTGAAAGAGAATTAAAAAAGGAATAATTTTCTTACCCCATGATAGGACATAGTTTAATCCCTCATCAATGCACCCCCCCAATCATCTAATGTGCCCCCTACAATCATCTTTCAATTCATCAGAACATTCATTTCACACTTGGAGTAAAGCTGTATGATTTCCCTGAATCTTTACTCAGGTACGGTTGAGCTACTGACAACACAGAATTTACAGCTTGTCAGCTGCAGGTTTGAGTCCTGCTTACCACTTCCTTGCTGTGTGATTTTTGGAAAAGTCACTAAACCTCTCTGAGCTTCTCTTTCCTGGTCTGCAAAATGGGGATAATCATAGTCCCTACCTCCTGAAGACTTTCAAAAAATGCTTGGCCTGAAGTCATGTTCAATCGATTATGGCTGTCACTATTATTGATTATCATCAAATCTATACGGTAGGTATTTTGATATCCATTCTACACATAAAGAAAGTAAAATCCAGTTCAGTACTCTCTCAAGCTCACGTAGCCTTGCTTTTCCCACTCTACTAAACAACGGCTGCAAGGAGCAGCAAGAGTTGTCATCTCTATTTTAAGTCAGAGATATTTATTCTTGTCCTGTTTTATTTTTCCTAGCTCTGCAGGCTTGCTTAGTTGCCTCACACTGAAACAATGAGATGCAGAGAACAATGGTGCATACACATAAGCTATCAACTGGGGCAGATTCAGGCCCAGTCGTGATGTCCCTGACATGTCTTTGGCCCCCAGAGCATGTCAGGTTGCCCTGGGATATGCCATTTTGTGTAGGAAAGCAGATGAGGACAGAGGTCTTGTCTAGCACCACTTGGAGAAGCAACATGAAGTGCAGAGCCCTGCCACTGACATTATGACAAGGGTGGGGATGGACAGTGCCATTCCTGTACCTTTCTATTTTTAATGTTCCATTTCTACACCTCTTGCCTGATTTTAATTAAGCTCCACTTCAAATCACTGCCTAGAGAGAAGACATTAAAATTATAGAAAAGCACAAGTCTGGGAGAGTGCATACTATATATGCTGCTTGCTTTCCCTTCCCAAGGCTTCTCCTGGGTCTTAAAACATCAAGTCCTGCACTGGAGTGGATAGTGTGCAGGCAGCAAAAATAATACATCCCAGAATGGACTTTTTTCCCCCACCACCTTCCCAGAGACTGGGGGCTCTAGAGATCAAAGCAATAAAGAGGCCCTTTTGTCATGTAACTCAAGGTGAGGGAAAGTGAGAGATTGAACACTCTTTCAGTATAAAAATTACAAGTTATATTTCGGCATGACTCATGAGGTCTGATAGTGTTGTGCGTTTCCATCCTCATGCTAGAATCAGGTAAAACTTACCAGACTCGCAAAATTGAGTGGAAGAGGTGAAGAGAGAGGATGCTTCAGGCAGAACAACGTGGGCTAAGGCATGGAGGGAAAAGTATATGTGACCCTCCAATAGCCTGTAGCACAAGTGTCAGCATAATAATTGTTAATACTTACGATGCACTTAACCATCAGCCAGGCAAGGGCTTCATACAGAGCATCCAATTTAACCTGCACAACACCTTGATGTGGAAATACAGTGTTACTTGCCCAGTTTTTAAGTTGAGGAAATAGGCTTGGCCTTGCTGAAGGTCAAGCATGTGATCCTCTAAGAACTGGGGCTAGGTTTATGTGATTCCAGAGCTCACTCTCTTTAGGGAAAGTGATGAGGCAGGAGTGACCACAGAATATTCCTCTACCTCTTCCTAGGTATCTTTAGTGGTGGCACATTGTCAGTGCCTGGCTAAGCCTCCTCAAGGAAGGAGTCAAATTCTTTCTTCTGAAATAACTACCTACGTTACTTCAGCTCTCAAGTGAACAAGGACAGTGGTGACTTTGGGTAACTGTGCCTCACCAAGAGAAAAGAAGACTGGGGTCCTAGCAAATACTCAGCAGCCTGACAGAGGGTACATATGGGTTGGAGGAGAAGCCCAAAGAACAGAGTGAGTGTTATAAGGTGTACTCTGGTTTCACAAGAGGTAGAGAGCAGCTCCCGCCCAGAGCTAACAGTGAAGAGGAGGGCTCAGCAGGGGGAGTGAGAGCAGGTGCAGGAAGAGGTGAGAACTCTTTCCATTTTATGTGAGAGGCTGTCTCACTGGAGGCAGTGTCTGGAAGAAGAACTGGATGGGCAGGAAGTCAAATTCCCATTGCTGAGTATCCCTCCCCAGCATCGCAGCAGCCAGATAGAATTTCCATGACCTCCCAGGTCAAGAAAAGCATGAGCTGCACATGCTGAGTGGCCCAGGGAGAGAAAAGATGGCTAAGATATATGCAAGAATATATGAAATATATGAAAACTTGCCTTGCTTATTTGCATAAATCATTCCATTTCTGCCAGGGTACAGAGTCCCAAAGGGTGGCATCTTCCACTGTCATTCATGGGGTGAGTTTTGAGCTGTTTTCTTGCAGAGACGATGGGTGGAGTTGACTCATCTGTGTTCACTTTGGTCCACCACCTGTAGGCCAGGTGGCTACCCTCAGTGAGAATCCTTTGCCTCATTCATCCTAAAGCAACCCACCTTGTCTCACCCACTGCTGAAACTCCCAATTCCCAAGCCCAATTTCCTTGCTTCCCATTGTTTCATTTGCCTCTTGTTTATGAGCTCCCTTCATGACTTTGATACGGCACCAACTTGGCTCCAATCCACATTCTCTCCCTTCCTAGTGACACAGGCAATTATCCACCATGGTCCAGCTGGGCCCTCAGAACCTCCTCTCTCAGGTTTTACTGATTATTCACACTCTTCATCCCCCTGCCACCATCTGTCAACTACAATGACTTTGGTGACCAGTGGCTACTGGGCAGTCTACAACAGTGGAGCAAAGTGAAGCTGATGGATCCCCTGAGAATTGAAACCTGCACCTGTGACTTCGTTTCCCTTAGTACCACCAGCGGTGGGAACACACCCATGATGCCTTGAGATCTTTGCAAAGGGAGACTCTGTGACCTCATTAGGTGATTCTTAAACACATGAGCGTTTCAGTAAGAAGCACTATTCTACCTGATCTTGAAACTCAACCAGGCTACAGGTCTGAAATTGTTTCAATTGGAAAAGCAAATGCAAAACAAAGTGATAGTAGCCGAGAGTTCTGAAGCCACTAATACTCCTGGACAGTGCATGAAGAAGCCTTGGGGTCTGGCCCAGCAGCTGGCTTGCCCATCAGTCATGGTGCCTTCACCACTGTCTGCAACTATGAAAAGGGGGTGCAGTGTAAGACAGAAGGGAGAAAACAAAGAAGTGACTTGGAGAGAAAGCAGAGAAGGGATGAGGGCAAGGGAAGGAAGTTTGCCTGGTAAAGAGAACTACAAGGCTGCCCCTTGGCCTCTCTTGTCTTTTAGGATCAGATGCATCTTTCACTCAGTTTTCAGCTGGACCCAGACCCTCCTCACTTACAGAGCCTTCATCAACAACTCATGCCATCCAGCGGATGGCTTCATTCTGCTCTGCTCTCTTATGGCGTCATCATGTGTATTGGTCCCTTCTCTCCTGCTTTGGTGGCTCTGGGGACTGGGCATTTAGCCACATGACAACTCCCAAAGCTAGATTATTAACTGTTCTGCTTCTTTTAGTATCTCCCAAGTACACACTCCATATAATTTATTTGAGATATTTATCCTCAACTTCATAGATGATTATTGCAAACTTATTCTCAACTAGGAAGGGCCTAGCATAGGACCAGCCACAAATATGAGTATGATGCTTTGGGTGGCCTCAATAAAGTCTCAGTCATAGTAAGAATTATAATCAATAACTTACTATCATAGCAATAATTATCGTCAAGGCAATTACAGTAGTTTATAATTATAATCAATAGCACTTATAAACAATAATAAATTATAATCAATAACTCAAAGCAAGAATCCACAACCAATAATTATAATCAATAATTCTTGTAATTATAATCAATAACTCTTAGAATTATAATCAATAACTGTTTTTCACCAGGAACCATTCTAAGCCCTTCATTTGAATTCATTCATTTAATCCTCAAAATAAGTTTGTGCGGTTGGTATTTTTAGGGATCTTCATTTTACAGATGGGGAAACTGAGGCACAGAGGATTTGGGTAACTTGCTTGAACTTGTTTAGCACATGGTAGTTTGGGATGCAAGTCCAGGCAGCCTGGCTGGGGCATCTGGCTTCTGCCCACTGCGCACAGCACGATCAGAGATTCAGGCCTATGTACAACCCAGGGATCCACATTTCAGAAGCACCGAGACCCACCAGAGCAGGACCTGAGCCATGTATGGGGCACTGGGGCACCCTCTCTAGCAGATGGTGACTTGATAGAGCCTGGAGGAACAGGAGGGGCCCAGTCACAGGATAAGGCATGGGTGTGTGTGATGGTGGCCGCCCCTGCTCACTGTCCCTTCGGCAAGAGCGGCTGTCCTTTCAGCTCCCTTCTCCTTTCAACACCTTCTTTCAGACCTCAAGACCCATGACCAAGTGCTGCTGTTTCCATAACCGGGTTGGGCCCCCTCATGACTGGGACAAACCCAGTAGAGACGCCAGTCACAATCATCTGCCCCTAGACTGTGCCAAACAACAGGTCCCAGGAACCAAGCAAAGGGCTGAGGAGCAGCTGGTCGAGGGAGGGGGTGAGGCCAGGCTGTGGGTGAGAGCAGAAGGTAGAAACAAGGGTGACAGAAACAGAAGCAAAGGTTGAGGTACAAGGTGAAACTAAATGGGAACACAGGAAAGACCCCAGAAAATGAGAGATGTGAAACAGGGAGAGGGCTGCAGGCTATGCTGCAACAAGGTGAGGGCCTTTGGGTGCCCCATCTGCTGGGCAGGAGTGGTAGGGCTAACGCAGCATGGGCAATGGGCATACTTGTCTGAGAACTGGGCAAGGAGCCATTGCCACGATACAGAGCACTGGGTCAATGATTAACACAGCATCCCAGAGTCATACATACCAGGAGGCAGAGGAAACGGAAATCAGATCATGGGATTAATATAGCTCAAGTTCAAAGTATTAACTCTGAGCCAGGCACTTTGCTAAGTACTCCACGCAGATTACCTTATTTAACCCTCACATGTAGTACCTAAGAATGTCGGCTCCAAAGCCAGGTTGAGTTTGAATCCTGACTCCTCCATGTCTTGGCTGTGTGATCTTGAGCAAGTTATTTAAACTCTGTGTTTCTCAGCTTCCTCATCTGTGAAGTGGCATCATGTTAGTAGTTATGTCATACAGTTGTGATGAAGATTAAATAAAATAATAGAGGTGACATTTAAAGTAGTGTCCTGCAGGTTAGGGCTTCACTGCCCTGTGTCCTCCGCTCAGGGAGGCCTAGGTGATTCTGCCACAGCCCCCATCGCTCTGTGACCTGCTGGCATTGAATGATTTATAACTAAGACTCCAGGACACCCCTGAAGCCGAGAAATGGAACTCTTAACATTCAGGGATGTGGCCATAGAATTATCTCCAGAAGACTGGAAATGCCTGGACCCTGCCCAGCAGAATTTAAATAGTGATGTGAGGTTGGAGAACTACAGAAACCTGGTCTCCCTGGATCTGGTCACCTGTCTGGAGCAAAGAAAAGAGCCCTGCAATTTGAAGATAGACGAGACAGTAGCCAAACCCCCAATTTAAAGAACGAGTGTCCAACCTTTTGGCTTCCCTGGGCCACACTGGAAGAAGAAATATTGTCTTGGTCCACACATAAAATACACTAAAACTAATGATAGCTGATGAGCTAAAAAGAAAAAGGGTTTGTGTATAGTTTTCATGATATTCATCACCACAGATAAGCAAAAAAGTCCTCTCATTCAAAGGGTTGGTTGGACACTGCTGCTTAAAAGTATCTACTCACCTTCTAGATTTTTTAAATGCCCTTTGTCATTAATGAGCTTAGAACACTGCTAAGCAAATATTAAGCCACCTATTATCTTATTTTTTAATAACTATTACCTTATAATTTTGTCTTAGTAGGGAGCCTGCTGGGACTGTGTCATTGAGATATATCTATATCTATATACATGTGTTAAGGTGATACACGTACCTATATAAATCACATATGGGTATAGTCAGTTCTTAATGTCGACAGGTTCTTAGAAGCTGTAACGATAAGTGAAGCAACATATTGCTTAAGAAAATGAATTTTACCCTAGTTTAATTGATACAAACAAAAGGTATTTGAATGGTATATAGCAACATTGTTTCATTTCTAAAAAGCTGCAGTTTTCAAGAACCTATTTTGAACATTAAGTGAGGACTTCCTGTTTGTGTTTGTGTGACACGGATTTTTCAGATACATAAAATTGTATAACAAAAAAATAAAAATAAAAAAAAAATAAAGTAGTACCCTGCAGAGAATAAAACCTCACTACATTTAATGATACTTACTGTTACTATGATCAGCCTCTTGTAGATACCAAGACGCTGAAGCACAGATTGAAGCTGAATCACGGCTGAGAAGCAAACCCAGACAGTCCTTCCAGAAAAGCAGAATGCGTCATCATCGTCGTTCCCTGCTTCACGTCAATTCAGAGGAACAAGGGAAAGAGAGGAGACCCAGGTGAGAGGACAAAAACCCCCAAAACAAAGCGGTCAGGAAAGCAGAGTAGAAGAAGGGGGCCTGGGGCGATTTATGAGTAGATCTCATGGCTGCAGGTGCAGGTTGCAGGATGTGGGTGGCTGGTGAGCTGAGCATAGCAGGAGGCCCTGGAGATGGAAACCCCGTGTGGTACCAGCATCCAAGCTTTGGGCCCTCCAGTCAAGGTGGCTATTTCACTTGGGCCATGAGAACCATGTCTAAAAACCCCAGGGCCTTGCTGCAAA
Source organism: Rhinopithecus bieti (assembly GCF_001698545.2). Classification (NCBI taxonomy): domain Eukaryota; kingdom Metazoa; phylum Chordata; class Mammalia; order Primates; family Cercopithecidae; genus Rhinopithecus; species Rhinopithecus bieti. The sequence continues at coordinate 3,163,215 of NW_016814096.1, forward strand.
GTCATCACTCTGGTCAGAGCCACACAAGTACTTGCAGACCTGGGCAGTGGCATCAGCAGGTCACTGAGCCTGAACTGGGATGGCGAGGGCCACAGAGGAGGGTGAGCAATGGTAACAGCTAAGACATACTGAGTGATCACCACCTGTGAAAAACTGTGCTACACACTTCATACTGCCACTTGATCTTCACCGTGACCCTAAGAAATTGATTCCATTATTATCCCCAATTGGTAGAATAGGACATGAAGGCACAGAGAAGTCAAGTAACATTTGCAAAGTCACACAGCAGGTAAGTCACAGAGCCAGGAGCGCAATCCAGGCTGTCTGGCTCCAAAGTCCATACTCCTAACCTCCAGTATCAGTAATAACCAGCCAGGCTAGTCTCAGAAATATCTAGACAATTTATTAGGCCTAAAACCTCCTATTTGTCACTGGATCCTTGACCTGAACAGTAAAGTATGTTTAGTGCAGTCAATTAAAAGCTAGAAACGGAGAAAATATTAGACAATCCCAAATTGAGAGGTATTCTATTAAAAAAAAAAAACCTGATCAGTCCTCTTTGAAAGTATCAAGGTCATGAAAAGACACAGAAAGACTAAGGAACTATCTTGGATGGGAGGAAGCTACAGAGACATGATAACTAAATGTAATGCAGGACCCTGGATTGGATCCTAGAACACAGAGAGAACATTACTGGAAAAACATGAAATCCAAGTAAATTCTAGCAACTGCTGCAAAGTTAATTTCTTAGTTTCGATCAAGGCTCTATGGTTATGTAATACAATACCATTAAAGGAAGCTGAGTGAGGAGAAGAATTTGGGAACTGTATGTATTATTTTTCTAATTCTTCTATAAGTCTAAAATTGTCTGAAATTTAAAAAAATTTTTTAAAGACAAAAAATACAAATGACAAAAGGATCAAAGCCACTGCCATTCTCAGGTTATAAACCAACATGTTTATCTTTATAATTGTAACCAAATTATCCTGTTTCCACTTGTGTATGTGAATAATTAGTCATCTTGATTTAACATTAAATCTGCTTTCAATTGTGAATAATAATTTTTTTAAAGCCAGCAATGGTTACATTTAGACACCTGGATCTGCTTCAGAAAAAAAGAACAAAAACAGAAACAAGATTACTTCCACGTGCTTCAAGATATGAATCTATCATCTCTCTCTCTCTTTGAATCGTATCCTCCATGTCATATTCGACAAATTTCCTCAACCCCTGCACACTGATGGCGGCTGCTAGGAAAAGCCTGGATCACTTGGAGGTTGAAGGTCACTTTGTAGCCAGGAGTGAGCTTCCAGAAATGCAGCTGGTACTAAAACCACTGAGGAATGGGCAGGTCAAGTGTCTGCATGAAGATCGGAATGACTGACAGGCAGAATGATAAAGCAGAAATAGGTGCAGGACACTGATGTAACACTCTATCCCCATTAACTCATTTAACACTCACTACATCCTTAGGAGGAAAGAACCGTTAGTATTATTCTCATCTCACAGATCAGGAAACTGAAGGTCAGAGGGGTTAAGCAACTTCCCAAGGTTGCACAGCAAGTCAGCAGTAAAGTTGGGATATAGAATGGAAACCATGTGTCTCAAGAGACTGCCCTGGTCATCTTTTTCCTTTTCAACTCTTGTTTCGACCTAAATTGAAACTGGCTACTCTCTGTCACAATCACCCTGGTTTGTTCTCAACTCGGAGAGTGGGCTGCACGGTCAGCCAGAATGAATGCCACAGAGCACGCACTGTGCTAACAGGATGCGTCTACACCGTCATTCCATCTGTTCGTTACAAAGGGATGATGATCAACTCTATTTTCGTGAGATAACTGAGCTCAGAAAGGCTATAGGCAACTTGCCTTCAGCCCACCAGAGGCAGCGTAAGCTGGCCTGCTGCTCAGCAACTTAAGCCCCACACCATGGGCCTTGCATAGGCCAACGCGTCTGTGCCTCTCTTCATTTATTCTCTTTCCAGGGAAGACTTCTCAGCATGCAAAAAAAAAAAAAAAAAAAATCATCAAGTAGGGCTACCAAGAACAGGAACCCCCCCAACAACCCCTAAAAAGCTAAGCCTGGCCAAAGATAGCCATGATAGGCATATTTCATGTTGCAGTTATTAGTTGATTTCCCTGTCGTATTGGTCAAATCCAGGATAATTCAGAACCCTAAACAAAAAAGAATCATTTTTGTTCTGTTTTCTCATTTTACATACTGACATGTTCTAACTCTATCTAGCAAAATTGCAAGGCTTTCTTTTTCTTTTATTCCCAGTGGTGGGCCTTTTCTTTTAAGAAACACAGATTCACAATCTATTTCACTAACTGGGCCATTGGCTTGAATAAAAATACCTGTGCACATGGCAAATGGAAGCAGCTATTGGTGCAGCGCAACTTCGCGAGCGCTTCCTTTAGTAGTTTTCAGCCCAGGGAAGAACAAGTCATACAGAGCCACACAACCTCCCAGAAACCACACCTAGTTGATTGCGGCTTCTAACACCTTGGAAAACATAATCAGCCACCACCTCTGGCCTCCCATCCCAAAAGCCCTTCCACAGTTACTAACTCCAGATTTCTGAAACCGCGGAAAAAGCTAATATTGCAAATTTAGAAACAGGCCAGAAACCCCAGGATCCTAAAGCCCAGCGCCAAATCGCCGAGCTGCGCATGGATGCTGCAAAACATTACTTTAGGGACTGATTTATTCTGAAAACGTTGCTTGAGTGATGATAACAAAGACACCAGGGCCCTGCCTCCTTGGGAAGACAGCCATATATTAGCTTGTGCGCTTCATAGTAGAACATCGTTCACCAAAACAGAAGAAATCCCATAGATAGATAGATAGATAGATAGATAGATAGATAGATAGATAGATGCTAGCTGGTCTGAAGCAGCTTAAAACTGTCACGAACCTGTGCTGATTTGTTCAAATCTTTATCTCTGAAAGCGCTCACCCTTATTCACATCAGCAATTTGTGTCTTTAGGAATAACTAAAATCCACTGCCCTTTTCATGAAAACTAAGCACTACCTAGTATAAGATTAAGAACCTTTCCAATGCATTGGAGACAAGAAGGACAGGGTGAAAAAATAAGTCTGCCTGTAACTGAAGCTCTCAATTGGATTGATAAGTCTTGTGCCTCGAACTTACTGCTCACAAAAGCAACGAGAGTGGGACAAGCAAGAGTGTCTCCAGACTAATGTTTAACCTGTGGTTCTCTTCAGTTAAGCCTATGAAAAGTCATCTATAAGGATGCAGTTAAAGTTGGCAATACCTGGCCAGCTTGGAAAGGATGCATAGCCAATGTGGCTAAATGTAGCTCATGGAAGGGGAAGGAGAAGATGGAGGGGTAAGTCTGAAGTTCCATTGTCTGTGAATTAAATCCATTAAAATTTGTGACACATAGCCAGGCGTGGTGGCTCATGCCTATAATCCCAGCACTTTGAGAGGCTGAGGCAGATGGATCACCTGAGGTCAGGAGTTCGAGACCAGCCTGGCCAACATGGAGAAACCCCGTCTCTACTAAAAATACAAAATTAGCCAGGCATGGTGGCACATGACTGTAATCCCAGCCACTCAGGAGGCTGAGGCAGGAGAATCGCTTGAAGCTGGGAGGTGGAGGTTGCAGTGAGACGAGATCATGCCATTGCACTCCAGCCTGGGCAACAAGAGCAAAACTCCATCTCAAAAAAAACCCAAAATATTGCGACACAGAGGGCAGTGCCTGGCACATAGGAAGTCTATGTAAATGATAGCCTTTGTTGTTGCTGCTGCTGCTGTTATTACTAACAAAATTTTTAGACTGCCCTGATTCACAAAACTATTCCAAATCCTTTGCCACATTTAGGCAATGCAATTTCAATAGGCAACACAGATTTTTTTTTTTTTTTAAGCCAGACATGAAATCCTGGGTAAGCAAACTCCCACCCACAAACAGCATGTCACCCCTGCCTCGGACATACTCCTTGGGAGAGACCATCTAGCAATTTGGGAGCTTAGAAGCCTTTGCTTCAGGCTTGAGAACATGCCAAGGACTCTCCATGAGAATCAGTCTAGGGAGAGAGGAAGAGAGACATTTGATCGCCTTTCCCAATGAAAAGCATATGTCCGGGGTACACAAGCTTCCTCCACTCACGTATGGATGGAAACAATGCTAAGCACATTCTGTCCCAAGAACTTACTGATGCTTATCCTTAAGGCTTAACTTTTTAATTTAAATCCCAGGATCCTGCCATAAACCAGCCAACTGAAAGGTTGCTCTGAAAACAACTTCTGGGCAATGTATTACTCACATGGCAAATCCCAAAACAAATGTTATCCAGACATCCCCAGAGTTGGTTAGAAGCTACGGCCTTTTTGAATTCTCCTTTCCATGATTATCACTAACAATATCTAATAAATTCCATTTAACCACCAACTGCAAAGACTTTACTTGCACACTGATCCTGGGTCAGGTTCATTATGTTAAGCAGACACCTGATTATTCCAGGCAATTTATAAAAGGTCGTACCTATTATGATTCCCATATTTTCACAATCCATCTGATTTTATCATTTAATCCCTCAGCCTGCTTTTGAAAAACCCAAGAGCTCACTGGTTTGATAAGACAACCAACATTAGGCAAGTTCTCAAACTGTAACTGCAAAGCATGCAATGCCAACACCCTCGGCTCCCCAGTCCTGTGAAATGAAACACCTCCTGGACATGAGAACCCTGATGCTCTGGGCAGTTCGACTCTACTTAAGGATTCCACGGAAAAGGCCTTGGCTTTTGCTTTGCTTTTGAAAAATAAGCCAGATTGTAGCCCTGGTCATTGTGAGCACTAACCTTCTCCGAATGTGGTCCTTGGGCCTCTTCATGGATGCATATGTGAGAGTTATTCTAGGTGATCTCTTGTTAAAGAGTTTTATTTTAAATCCCAGCTAATCTATGCTGCTCCCTGGATTGGTCTGATCTCTTGATACATCTTAGTTCAGGTCTACAGCGAGCTGCAAAAAGACAGTGCAAACACTTTTGCTGTTTGTCTCCCTCTTTCCCTTTCTTCCAATCAATCCTGTCCCATCAGGAACGCCTCATCTCTTCTGCATAAAGAGGTATAGAAATAAAAACTAACTAACTAACTAAATAAATAAATAAAACGGCTGCCTGAGTTGCTGGCTCTCCCTATAGTGACAGCGCTAAGGCAATTTAAAGAGGCGAGCATGTGGGTGTCTGCACGGGCAGTGCCTCAGTGCTTCGCTGTTTGTTTTGAGTGCCTCTGGGTATTTTTAGAATCTGTAGGGAGAAGCTGAGCTGCACTGGATGGCTTTTTGCTCCTAATGACATCCTGGGCTTAAAGAAACAGGATTTACAGCGACTGCTAAAGTTTCAGACGATAGAACACAACATCTGACAAAATTACACGTATGTGGGGATGGAGGTAGAAGAAAAGAGAAGGAAAAGAAAACACCTTGACAAACTAAGTTGGAATGAAGTATTACAGAGCTCAGATATAAGTTACTCAATTATGAGATTTTTTAAAGAGTTTGCAGTAGCCACATGTATTTTCCTCCTTTCATTCCTTTGTTTCTTTTCTCTTATTTCCATCATTTGGGCATCTCTTTGGGCAGCCACCTTTTCCATGTCATCCTATCGTGTGATTATCATCACACGGTGATCCAGACTGGCCAATCAGAGCAATCCTTTCCTACAGTGGTCAGCCTAAGAATGGGTGTGGCTGAAGCCCAGCCAATGAGACTCTTCTCTGGGCCTCTTCCTGGAAGTATCAGAAAAGAGGCACTTTCCATTGCTGAAATCATTTGCTCTGAGGATGCTGTAAGCCTTGGGCTGCCAAAACCCATCAATGCCTGAAAGGATGACACCCCAGAAGAAAACCCAACCGAAAGATGGGGAGAGGAGCAAAGTCTACATAGCCTTTCAGCCCTCAGTCCGCTGTATCCAAAGCCTGCTGAATCTCTAGACATCCTATTTACCTTACCCATAAAGATCCCCCCTTCTTTCTCTCTGAGTTTGAGTCCTACCAAGAACAGCCAAAAAAATCTTCATGTAGAATGATCAATAGCTGTCAATTTTAAAAAACATCAGAGGGACATTAAAGTACAAGCCACAGCCTCTCCACTCATGCTTACCCTGCTGGTTCAGAGGACACCAGCTCCCTTAGCAGGCCCCAAACTGCTCTTGTCTGCCTCAGAAGACAGGCGGGAAAGTCCAACCTGATCCTACTTTTACTTCAGGAAAACAAACGGGGGTATGTATTTCTCATAAATGTCGTATTGCACCTTTTCATTTATTGTCTTTCCCAGAAACACAAAACTATGATGATTTTCATGTTCTGCAGCAGTGAGTACTGATCTCTTATCACATAGTCCCCTTCCACTGAGTGAAGTGATAATGAAGAAAATGATGATGAAATTGTAAAAATACAGTACACTGCCCAAAGCCATCAAACAGTAACTATTTCTGTACTTACATAATTGGTTAGATTCCCACAACAACCTTATGAAGCAGGTATGACAACATGCCCATTTTACAGATGAAGATACCAAGGCTCAGAAAAATGGAACAACTTGTGCAAGATGACACAGCAACTAAGAAATGGAATCAAACTCAGCTCCATGTTCCTACAAGGTCTGTGGTAAACCACTATGCATTGCTCTCTTTTCACTGAATCACCCACCACTTGTTGGACCTTTACTTGCCATTTATTTCATACTGTGCTTTCCCTGTGGTCCTTGTCAACCTCTCAGTATTTTCACGATTACAGAGTTTCTGTTAAACCTATTTTGTTTCTTTCTGATCCTCTTGTGTTTCATTACCCATCATTCCACAGAGTACTTCTTCAAGGTGGGTCACAGGGGCAACTAGACCACTGAAATCTTTGTTTAGCTAACTTATAATGGAACATCATGAATCCATTTCATAGGAAGAAGATACATGATATTTCCAAAAGGATAAATCATAAGTTTTAACATTCCTCCTAAAGCCGGGTATGGCGGCTCATGCCTGTAATCCCAGCATTTTGGGAGGCCAAGGTGGGTGGATCACTTGAGCTCAGGAGTTCAAGCCCAGCCTGGCCCACATGGCGAAACCCGGTCTCTACTAAAATACAAAATTAGCTGGGCGTGGTGGTGCATGCCTGTAATCCCAGCTACTCGGGAAGCTGAGGCAGGAGAATCGCTTGAACCCAG
>NW_016814096.1:3170517-3186368 GCF_001698545.2 Rhinopithecus bieti
AAAAAAAAAAAAAAAAAAAAAAATTCCTCCTAAAGGGTAGGTGAATGATCTAGATCATGCTTTAGACCTTTAAGGTATTATTGTTTCTTGCTCTCTAGGAATAAAAAAAGTTTAAATGCTTCTTTTGAACCTGAATCTGAAAACTTATCCTGCTTTTCCCACCTGCACACTACAAAAGTTAAAAGGCTACCACAATCTAAGAAAATTATCAGACATAAAGAAAAAATATATAGGCAAAGATGTTCACAACAGTGTTATGACAGAGGAATGTTAGACATGTCCAGGAGTAAGGGATCAGTTAAGTCAATTGTACAGTGTAGCTGTGATTGAAAAACACTCAAACTGATAGGGTATTAAAAGTTATGTCAAAAAAGAATATAGTGGAAAAACTCCGGCATAATCCTAAAAGAAAAAAGCATGCCTGAAAACACTATGTTAGTTTGAAACAAATAAGGACATCAACTAAGATGACAACAGTAATGGGACCTGGGTGAATTAATTTTGTTATGTGTGTTGCCTTTTTTCTGCCTTTTTTGATCAAAAGTATTTTTTGTTCTTGTTATTTTATAACGGTTATTATGAAAGAAATAAGCCTAAGAAAATTCTATATGGCAGCCGGGCGCGGTGGCTCAAGCCTGTAATCCCAGCACTTTGGGAGGCCAAGACGGGCGGATCACGAGGTCAGGAGATCAAGACCATCCTGGCTAACACAGTGAAACCCCGTCTCTACTAAAAAATACAAAAAAATTAGCCAGGCGAGGTGGCGGGCGCCTGTAGTCCCAGCTGCTCGGGAGGCTGAGGCAGGAGAATGGCGTGAACCCGGAAGGCGGAGCTTGCAGTGAGCTGAGATCCAGCCACTGCACTGCACTCCAGCCTGGGCGACAGAGCAAGACTCCGTCTCAAAAAAAAAAAAAAGAAAAAAAAAGAAAATTCTATATGGCTTAAGGAGATAAAGATGTTATGGGATTATCAGAGAAAAGGAAAGTACAAGCGGAATGTGCCGGTGGGAAGCCCAACTCGAACTGACTGCTTCTGCTGGTTCTGCTTCTCTGCTTGGGTTTGGATCCTGGTTCTGCTCCTCACTAGCTACGTAACTAGGGCAAGTTGCCCAGCTTCTCTGTGTTTGAGTTTCCCTGTCTATAAAACAGGGATGGTAAGAATAGTACCCAACTCATGGGGTTGTTCTGAAGATCACACAAGCTAACATACATGAAGCATTTAAAACAATGCCTGGCATAGAACAGGTTCTATATAAGTTGTTGCTATCATTATGGAATAAACCACCCAAGAGCAAATACCCTGTCTTTCTCATCTCTATATTCCCAGCACCTATCCAAGTGTCTGGCTTATAGCAGATGCTTGATCAATGTCATCTGGGTGGATTCTGGAGGGCAGTGCTGATATTCTGAGGAACAGCCACCATTATAATATCTCATTCAGTACATCTATGGTGTGACATCTCCCTCTAGATCCCTTCCATGGGGTTTCTTCATGCTGAAGGGATGGCAATTGTTCTACTCGCTTGTTTGGAATACTGACAGTTAACAAGATAAAAAGGACAGAAACTGTACTGCCACAACACAGCAAAGTTTAGCAATGGCCTGCCATTGCCTCCTCTGTTCCGGTCAGGACTTTTTTGGTTGCTTGAAAGAGAAATACATTTGCCCTAGTGCAAATAAAAGAGGAGAGTATCATGTTGCTAAGCATAGATATCTCATGGAATCCAAGAACAAGAAACAAAATAGTAATAGAAGCTGTCTTGCCACATGTAACTTAAACCGGTGAGTGGGTGATTCATCAACGAAGTCAGTGAGATCTGGGAATGACTTTTTTAACGATACCATAATTCTATAAATATTTTAACTGAAAATACAGATCCCATGTGGAATACGGACGATGACTATTCTCATCCACGCAGGTTGCTCCTGGATTGTCTGAGTTCTGATTTCATCATTTAATCCCATGAATCTTTAAAAAAGTAATGTACTAATAATGAATGTGACCCTCCTCCTTCTTGAATAAGGAAGACCCACTCAGAGGCCATCTGTAAAGCATATGGCCATAATTCAAAATGACAAGTACATGTTAGATTTAAGAATCCTAAGTGAATGTCACACAGTTTCAGCTTTAGGCTCAGTGAATTAGAAGATATTGATTCATCACTGAAGATTATTTGCTCGTTGAAGTTACCTATGCAATTGCCCTGTGGCATATCCACCAGTATCCCAATTTCTGAATGTTCAGAAAATTCACTGGCTTTAGGGGAAAGGAGTATCATCACAGAAGTTTGGCCACTTATATGCTTGTTCTATTGGACACTTACACAAAGAATTCGAACCATAGAATTTGGAGAATTTAGAAGGATTTTAGAAACCCAATAATCAACCACTCTAAAGACTAGAGAAGTGACAGTAAGTAAGATGCCAAGGCTGGGAAGCCCATGGTCTCAGAGTCTCAGTGCAGGATGGGTTCCCCACACAATTGTGTACCCAAAAAGTAACCATCTGCCTAAATATGGTACCACTTGTAGAAAGGCAGTTGGTTAAATTTCCCAGATATATGTGGTTTATACAAAGATAAACTAAAGAAGTGATAAAAAATGTATTCACATTCTGACAACATCATACTATATCTGGAGAATACAATTTCTAGAGACCTCAGAGTGACCCAGTGAGACAGTGAAATAGAAATATTCAAAAATAAAAACTTGCCCCTCACTGCATTCTAAATTGTCATAGAGAAAGGCCAGGAAATGTCCAAACTCAAACCAACCCTGCCCTTCCCTCCTTTTTATGAATTAGGGTAATAGATGGCTTTTTCAGTACATAGAAGAGAGGTAACAGCTGTTGATAATCTATGACAAGCACATGTCAGATGGTTTTTCCATTTCATCCTCATCACAACCCTGAAAGGGAAATATTATCTCCCTTTTATCAGGTGAGCAAACTGAGGCTCAGAGAGGTTAGGCAATCTCCCCAAGGTCACACAGCTAATCTATTTCTAAAGCCTACAGGTTTTGTAGTGTTTTGCCTCCCATTCTCCCTAGGGGCAGAAGAACCTGCAGAGGTGTCTGGGTAGCAGTCAAATGTTCTTTTTCAGAACACCTTAAAGCGACAGGGTTTGGAACCTGTAAGTTATCTCAGAATACCAATTCCACAATAAGCCAGGCCGGCCATCTGCTCTTCTGACTTGATCTTTCCCCAAGATGTGCTACATCAAAGACATGGAGCTTGGTTTTATTTTTCTCTGATTGCTTGGATTCTCCTTAGCATCTTCTAACCAATCTTATATCGTCATATATTATTATAATAGTATTTTTCTCTTGAGCCTGCAGGTTCTCTGGGTGAAACTTTGTGTGGAATTTGTCTCATCAAAGTTGGAAGAATTTAGACAAAGGACACAGGAGCAAGGAGCACAGCAAAACTGTAAAAATAATGACAGTTGGCCAGGCGCGGTGATTCAAGCCTGTAATCCCAGCACTTTGGGAGGCCGAGGCAGGCGGATCACAAGGTCAGGAGATCAAGACCATCCTGGCTAACACAGTGAAAGCCCGTCTCTACTAAAATACAAAAAATTAGCCGGGCGAGGTGGTGGGTGCCTGTAGTCCCAGCTACTCGGGAGGCTGAGGCAGGAGAATGGCGCGAACCCAGGAGGGGGAGCTTGCAGTGAGCTGTGATGGCACCACTGCACTCCAGCCTGGGCGACAGAAGGAGATTCTGTCTAAAAAAAAAAAAAAAAATTAAATAAATAAAATAAAAATAATGACAGTTTTCTTTTCTCTGAACCTTAACCATGTTCCCTGCTATATTTCTTTCACACTCTCAGGTTTTTTTCCATGGAATATGTAAATTCTTAGGCCTATCTTGTCTTCTCTCATTCCTCACTCTTTTATTGTGCCAGAAAAAAAAGATGTCTTTTAAAATAAATATGGTTTCCAGATACCTGTAGACGTTGACACCCTCAGTCACTGTTGTAATGAAATTCAGGGATGTCAGTGTAAATCAACAATCAACTGAAGAAAGGCGCTGATGAAAAGGCATCAAATATCAATCACTCAGATGGTGATTTCAAGCATTTTCTTTTGAAAGAAATCAAAAGAATATCAATTTATATTTTTGAAAATTCAAAAAACCCATCAGTTTAAAAGGTTGTATTTTGAAATCATAACAGATTTCAGGTGATTCAACCTTCAAGAAACATCAATATATGGTTTAGGGATAAATCATTTTATAAGCAATAGCTAACATACTAAGGGGCTTGATGTGTGCCAGGAACTGCTTCATATAGTTCCTATGCATTTATCCTCACAACCACCCCTAAATAATGTGGTCCTACTATTAAACCCATTTTACAAACGTGGAAACCGGGACTTAGAAAGCTTAAGTAAAATTCCTTAAAATTACCTTGTCTGAGAAGCTTGGTGACTAACCTGCAGTGCTTTTCATTTTTAAAAAAGAACAAGGGGCAAAATTTTACATCTTTTTTCCCTTTTTTTATTTGTTGTAGAGATGGAGTCTTGCTATGTTGCCCAGGCTGGTCTTGAACTTCTAGACTCAAGCAATCCTCTTGCCTCAGCCTCCCAAAGTACTGGGATTACAGGCATCCACCACACCCAGTAACCTACAAAAATAGACCTTCTGCCTTTCCCATCTTCTGGTACCTCCCCTCATCCCCTGTGGAACTGGTATATGTACTTGATCCTGGTCAATCACTGAAGATGGCTGCCTTAATGTGTGGGAGAGAATTACCTAAGAAGAAATGGGTCAAATCATTCTGGGGTGGGTGGGGGAAGAAATGCCTCAAGAAGCTGCTTCTAGAAAAGTGACTCAGAGAGAGGCCCAGCTTTTTATGCAATCCCAAAATGCCAGGAACGTGGGGTCTCTGGCCACTGAAGAGGCTCCCATGTGAATGGCTGGCTCATTTGGGTCTTCCCCTCACTGAATGAGGAGGCAAGAACATCCCCTACTTTTCCACACCGTGACCTTGCTTGCTACAAAAGCCATATTACCTTCCCCTGGAGAGTAACGGGTGTGTTTTCTGACTATGCCCCAGACAAAGCTCATTAATAATTCACTTCTGAATAAATGACAGGAGAGTGTTTGGTTGCCATAGTAACAACTGCAAGGCCTATTTGTTTTTTGTTCTTTTTAAAAATAATGTCTGGGCCATTTTTTTGTGAATGCTGAATTCCTGACAGAAACCATACATGTATAAGACAGAGACATGAATGGGTAGAGAAACAATATCCTAAAAATGCAGTCGGTAAGCCATTAAGCATCAGGACCTTAAAATAAGGGAACCAAAGTGCCTTTCTCAGCTTCCCACTGCACCCTTCTGGAAGGAGGAGGAAGTGACAAAAAAAAAAAAAGAGAAAAAACAAACAAAATCATTTCTAGACTCAATTAACTATGTGATGAAAACTTATTCATACCAAAAATTCATATGTAAAAGCATTTTTCACACTTGAACTTTTTTCTTAATTAACATATATTCTTGCAGCTAATCGTTACTATAACCTTATGAAGTCAGCATTATCATACTCATTTTATGGATGGCAAAGCTGAGTCTTAGAGAACATGGCCTAAGCTTCATAGTCTTGAAGTGGTAGAGGCAGAATTTACACCCAAGTCTGCCTGAATCCCAAGACTGTGTTCATTCTACGTATCAACCCTCTGGGAAAGGAAGAAATGGGATCCCATTAGGGGAGTGGGGTTTACCCAGAATTTATTTCCAGAAAATGGGCCTTAAATGATTTTTACTGAAAAGAGAAAGACCTAAAGAGTCATAGATTTATTTAAAATGTCTTTCATCACATTGCTAAACAGCAGGGGGGAAAAGTGAGTTTCATCAGTTTCACATTTTCATCTTTTACGGAACTACATACCAGATGAAACAAACTCTTTTTCATAGCATTCTAAATAATCTCAGATATGTTTGTTTTCATTTGTTTGTTTCTGTTTTGTTTTGTTTTGATACAGGGTCTTACTCTGTTGCCCAGGTTGGAGTACAGTGGTGTGATCACAGCTCACTGCAGCCTTGACCTCCCAGGCTCAAGCCATCCTCCTGCCTCAGTCTCCAAGTAGCTGGAACTACAGGTGTGTGTCTCCATGCCTGCCTAATTTTTTGCACTTTTTATAGAGACAAAGTCTCTCTATGTTGCCCAGGCTGGTCTTAATGTCTTGGACTCAAGTGATCCTCCCACCTCAGCCTCCCGAAGTACAGGGATTATAGGCATGAGCCACCATGCCCCACTCAGACATGTTTTTATGGAAAGATAACACCCCAGATTGCGAGCATGTAGAGCCTGTGCCTCCTTCACCTTTGTTTCTCAGCACAATACACCTTCAGATGCTCAGAAAGCATGAGCAGGTGAATTACCCTAAATGAACTAATTCAGAAACAGAAAACCAAATATCACACATTGTCACTTATAAGTGGGAGCTAAACACTGGGTACACGTGGACATAGAGATGAAATAATAAACACTGGGGACTCCAAAAGGGGGTGGGAGCGAGGGTTGAAAAATTACCTATTTGATGCGATGTTCACTATTTGGGTAACAGGTACACTAGAAGCCCAGTCCCCATCAGTATGCAATATACCCACGTAACAAACATGCACATGTACCCCTGAGTACAAAATCTAATTTAATTTTTTAAAAACCTCAGTATGTAGATGACCAAAAACTGAGGGAAAAAAATATTTGTGGAAGAATCAATAAAAGAATCAATAAGAGAATGAAATGCTTTAAAGCAAAATCTCTTTTTTATTTCATATATTCAAGTATTCCAAGCAAAAAAATGACTCAATACTTAAATCACTGGGTGAATTGGCCCAGTTTCCCATTCACGTGCACAGGTAGAGAGCCCAGCAGGTAAGGAAGGAACTCAAGGCTAAGTTCACGGAGTTCCTCATTCTCGTTCCAAAACCACTTCCCAGGTTTTGGTCTTTTTTTGTTTTGTTTTAACTATTAATGGTTTTTTTTATTCTTTTTTTTTTTTTTTTTTTTTTTTTTTTTTTGTGAGACGGAGTTTCACTCTTGTCACCCTGGCTGGAGTGCAATGGCATGATCGTGGCTCACTGCAACCTCTGCCTCCTGGGTTCAAGAGATTCTCCTGCCTCAGCCTCCAGAGTAGCTGGGATTACAGGCATGAGCCACCATGTCTGGCTAATTTTGGTATTTTTAGTAGAGACAGTGTTTTACCATGTTGTCCAGGCTGGTCCTGAACTCCTGAACTCAGGTGATCCACCCACCTCAGCCTCTCAAAGTGCCAGGATTTCAGGCGTGAGTCACCACGCCCAACCTCTTTTTTATTCTTAAATTTTTTTGTAGACACCTGGTCTTGCTCTATTGCCCAGGCTGGTCTCAAACTCCTGGGTTCAAGTGATCCTCCCACCTCAGTCTCCCAGAGTGTTGGATTACAGTCATGAGCCACTGGGCCCAGCCAAGGTTTTGGGGTCTTGACTTAAGTATTTCACCTTTCCGGATTTCTGTTTGCTATNTAAGAGATTCTCCTGCCTCAGCCTCCAGAGTAGCTGGGATTACAGGCATGAGCCACCATGTCTGGCTAATTTTGGTATTTTAGTAGAGACAGTGTTTTACCATGTTGTCCAGGCTGGTCCTGAACTCCTGAACTCAGGTGATCCACCCACCTCAGCCTCTCAAAGTGCCAGGATTTCAGGCGTGAGTCACCACGCCCAACCTCTTTTTTATTCTTAAATTTTTTTGTAGACACCTGGTCTTGCTCTATTGCCCAGGCTGGTCTCAAACTCCTGGGTTCAAGTGATCCTCCCACCTCAGTCTCCCAGAGTGTTGGATTACAGTCATGAGCCACTGGGCCCAGCCAAGGTTTTGGGGTCTTGACTTAAGTATTTCACCTTTCCGGATTTCTGTTTGCTATCTGTAAAATAAGCATGCTTTAAAACTAAGAATAGAGATAATAAAGTTTTAAGTTGGAAACTTTGGTTTGTATTTTTAAATGGTCACTATGCCATTTAGCAACTGGTTTAGCTGGTTTTAGATGTTTATTCAGTCAACAGCACAGCCTGCGTGAAGCAGCAGCTAAATGCCCCAGTCAGCCTCTGCTCTAAAAGACAAAAACACAAACAAAAAACCCACTTCACCTTAGCATGTACAGCAACGAGTTTCAAACATGTTTACCTGCAATCCACAGTAAGAAATAAATGTCTTCTTTTTCTCATCTTGTCTCAGCGCACACCCACACACAGGCACGTGCACACACAGGCACATGCACACACAGGCATTCACACACCAAAGTATAAGAAACAGCCCATGTCCTTCCTGCATGCAGTGTACTCTGATAGTTTCTATTCTCCTCCATTTCATTTTTAAAATTTGATTTTTTTTTTCTAGTAAGTTGCTTTCTCGACCCACTAAATTGGTTTTGGAGAATTGTTTCTGCAGTTTGAGAAGCAATATTGAGGTTGCGTTTTACTGACCACTCGAAATGCGACCAGTACAAAATGAGATGTGTCCTAAGTTTAAAATACATGACAGATTTTGAAATGTTACCAAAAAATAAAATGTACCATCTCATTAAGGAATTTTTCATATTAGTTACAAGTTGAAGCAATCATAGTTTGGATATATTGATGTAAGTAAAATCTATTCTTTTTTTTTTTTTTTTTTTTGGTTGGGGTTTTACTTTTTTTCCCCAGGCTGGAGTGCAATGGCACGATCCTGGCTCACTGTAACTTCCACCTCCCTGGTTCAAGCGATTCTCCTGCCTCAGCGTCCCAAGTAGCTGGGATCACAGGCATGAGCCACCACACTCGGCTAATTGTTGTATTTTTAGTAGAGACAGGGTTTCACCATGTTGACCAGGTGATCCACAAGTGATCCACCCGCCTCAGCCTCCCATAGTGCTGAGATTACAGGTGTGAGCTACCACACCTGGGCATAAAATCTATTCTTAAAACTAATTTCACCTGTTTCTCGTTCCTTTTTTAGTGTGGCTACAAGAAAATCTAATATTCTATCTGTTGCCTCTGCTATATATCTATTGGACAGGGATGATCACGAGCAGGGTCAGTCAATTACGGTCCACAGGTTAAATCCAGCTTGCCATCTATTTTTGTAAATAAACTTTTATTGGAACACAGCCTTGCTTGTGAATTTACATATTGTCCGTAGCTGCTTTTGTGATGTAATGGCAGAGTTGACTCGTTATGATACAGACTGTATGGCTCACAAAGCCTAAAACATGCGCTATCTGGCTCTTTGCAGAAAAACTTTGGGGAACCCCTAAAATAGCATTGGGTACTTATCATCTGCCAGTCACAATTCTGTGAGAGTTTTATGACGCTGTTTTACAAATGAGGTTTTGGGTGATTAAGTAATTTGCCTGAGGCCACCCAGCTGGGCAAGAAGTCACAGAGCTGGGATTTGAACCCTTGCCAGTCTGACCACAAAGTCTGTGCTATCATCTCTACCCTGCGTGTACCTGCCCAAACACCCTTCAAAACCCTTCCTACCTCGATACAGCACTGAATTCTACCTCAGTAGCAGGCAGAACCAATCAGCCCACCTGACTGTCAACCAGTCTAGAAGGAAATGGGAACAGGTTTGGTTGGGGGAAAGAAGGAATCTCCTCAGGGAATTTAAAGGTTGTTAACTGCTGTTTTAGTTTTAGGACAAATTACCAGCCTTCTCACAGCCATGCAAACAAATACAGCTCAGGTGTGAGCAAAATTTAAGCATCTTACATCTCCCCTAGCTTCAGTTAGGAATCTTCATTAAAACAACTTCCTTTTCTCTTTCAACCCTCATACTTAAGGACTTCAAATCCTAGATTTGATAACTCTAGATATCCAAAGTCACTTTGGAAAAAAAAAAGTGTAGGAAAGATTGCAAATGTTTACCAGGGCTATTTTAAGTGAAAAGCTAATAACAAAATAGTTTGCAGAATACCTTATCTTGATAAATAAATAAAAATCACTCTTACCGTTCCATTCCGTGTGTGTGCGCGTGTGTGTGTGTGTTTTGAATATTATTCTCACAGGGTATTTGGAATTCTTTTTGCTTACACCTACTTTTAAGTGTTTGTACAATTTAAAAAAGTATTGCTTAAGTTTTTGTTTCCTGGTTGAAGGTGCACATTTTTGGTTTTATTTTCTAAATACGTTGCTGAGCTTTCGCTGATTTCTACATAAGGAAGACACAGAGAATGTGAACTCACCCAGATACAGAGGAAAATCAGGATCTTTCAGGGTTCAGACGGGTAGGGCATCCAGCAAAAGTGGGGCTGCAGCGCCCCCATGTGTCTAGGGCAGTGGAAGTCACCAGGAGTAGGAGGAGGAAGCCGGCTTCTGACGCTTTGGGGGAAGGGGACCTGCCTTCTCTATTGTGAATACTATTGGGAATTCCCAGAGCCAATCAGCAGTTAAACGCTTACAGAGTTTCTTATTCATACTCCATCTTGCCAGACCAGAAATCTGAGAGAGCTGGAGCTCCCAAGGCCCACTCTTTGGCTGCCTAAATTAAGGCTCCCGGGGTTCCCACACTCTTTTTCCCAGTGGCAGTGGAGGGTCTTGGGAAAACTGTCTGGAGGTGATGCCCCGAGTCCCTCCCAGTATCTTGGGAGGGCTTGGCACCCTTAGGACCTCCCCTTCTGGAAGATTCAGCAGTGCACGTGTGTGCTTGGAGGGGGAGGGTGGATAAATGTAGAATGAACCCATTTGGAAGGTTTTATACATCTTGAAGTCTCAACTTGAGGTGTTTCAGGGGGTTATTGAGCACACCAGTGCTTAAATCATAGCATATTTCAAAATAGCCACCTTTTTCCAAGCACCTATATACCTATATGTTCCAGCACTGGTCACCTATATACCTATATGTTCCAGCACTGGTCACCTATATACCTATATGTTCCAGCACTGGTCAAATGACAGATGACCATCATTACAACCCTCCAAGATAGGTGCTATCATACCTACTTTATAGTGGGAGTCTGTGAGGAACCTGAAGCTCTGAGAGGCCAAGTCATTCATCCAGTAAGTACCTGGTCCTAAATTCAAACATCTCTATCCTCCTTCTTGGTGTCAGATGTCCCATGTGAAGGTTTGGGTTAGAGTGTGGTGCTAGCAAGTGGCAGAAGCCCAAGGTGCCTCATCACCCAGAGTCTCGGGCTGCTGGGCTCCATGCAGCTGCCAGATGCAGCTGTGTCTGTCTCCCAGAGGGCTGTCCTTAACGTCGAGCAGAGAAGCAGCCTGTCTGTAAGGAACTGTTTAATGCATGAATGGCACCGCATTTTATTGCAGCTTGAGCTGGTCCCAGGAGACTCTCCTGATTTCTAAAGCTGCCACTTTGAAGACACAGGTCAGCCCAGCTCCTGACCTCTCCCCACAGTGAATGCAGGAGGCCCTTCCCCAGTCATTTCAAAGCTAGACGGTTGCAGGTGACCCACAGCACCCACACCCCCCATTGTGGGGCATCTGACAGCCCCCTCTTCACTTCTTTCCACTGCCTATTGTCCTGAGCAGAGATGGCAAAACAATTCTAAACTGTGTTCATTGCTAAACCTTTAATCAAATTCGGATTTGGCAACCGGCAAGAGGCATTCAGACAAAATGTGAAAGGATGTTTTACAAATACGGGAAAAAAGTCACCAACCACTTTTCCTCCCAGCTTTGAACACTTCCTTCAGGAATTTGTGTCTCCCCCAATCCCCAAAATAGCCAAATAAAATTTATAAAATCAATAAAGCAAGTGTCTTAATGGTGGTTTGCTCAAAATGCTCTGGTTTTAAAGAATGGGAGAGAACAGAGACTCTCTTTTATCACTCTGGGCTTCTTTGCCCCCTTTCCTCTTCTTCCCTGTGGCTTTCGGCTGGTGGGAATGGCTAAAGAAGTTCCCACGGCCCTTGGGGCTCTTCTGTAACCGTGATGGAGCATTCTCCAGTCCCCTCCTAAAGGAAAAAGACTGCTCTGTTCAACTGAGCCCTTCCTTCCTTCCTCCCTTGGCAATCTTCAAGCTCCCTCCTTTCTATCACCTCCTTTTGTCCCAGCCCTTGAACAAACCTCAGCCCCAACTCTAGGGTCTAACTTTTTATTTTAAGTAAATTCCTCCTACCCACCCGCCAGCTACAGACAGCAGGGGAGACCTGGCTTTCTCATGATGTTGCAGCAAAAGCCTGAGGTCCACACTCTGTCTCCTATGTGCCTTTAGCCATGTGTGGAGGGATCAAAGACACATCAAAACAGGTTTCCAAAGCCTCAACCTGCTGCTCAGGCACCATAGGGATCTGCCCCGTTGCTCTGGGTGGCTGTGATGTTGGTATCCATAGATGCGGGGGGCACACCGATTTGGCAGCCTGAACCTGCTGGAGTGAAAGACCACTTTTCGAAAATATGGAAATGCAAATAGCTCATTTAACTCTCCTGATGAAAAAAAAAAATCCCTAACTTTGGTCAAACGAGCATGAACTTTGGTCTTTAGAAAACAACTGAATGACCCAGCCAAAACAGGCCAAGTAGGCTGACCCCTTCTGTTTCCTAGAGAGTTCACTCCATTGCCCCACCTTCAGTTTCTCCTAGTCGGCTGCAAGGCCACCATCCCACCAGCCAAGGATGGGATGGAACCACAGGGAAGCAAACCTGTAGGTCTGACCTAGTGAGTGGGAGTGGCCAGAGCCAAATGGCCTGGAGGCTTGGAGAGGCACAGTACTGGGCGCTGAGTCCCATTTCTGTTGTACTGTTACGCCGTTGGGCATGACATGGAAGCTGAAAGATTAGAAAAGGTCAAGGCACAATAAAGACAACTGTTCTTTTGTGGCAGACAGAGGATACAGCTGCAGGTATGTTGCCTTCTAGAAAAGCATTTCTCTCCTTGGTAGGTCTGGAAGGCAAGTGTCCTCAGGGGTCGGTATGCCCTGTGTGCTAAGCGTGGGTCAATGCTCAAAGGATCCCAGAGACCCCCGAGGAGAGCATCCTTCCCACTGGTGCTCCCGGCAGTGCTATCCATAGTGATTAACTCAGACTTCAGGAACACCCCCCAGTGAACAACAATGGGCTGTCCCTGAGTAGGGAGGGCAGTGGGGATCCGCTGTGGACAGGAGTGGGAGTTTGCCCCATGGAGGACTGAAAGAGGAGCACTTACTCCGAGGAGGATGGACCTCAAGCCAGGCACCAACACAGAGCTAATCTCTCAGGTGACTTCCTGTCAAAAGCTTAGGAGTTTTTTTTTTTTTTTTTTTTTTCTCTCTTAACTTCTGAGAATAGCTATTTTAAGGTTCTCTCTCGCTCTCTTTTAATCGTTGATAAAGTCCTTGTATGTGTGAAGCTCTGGGGAATTAAGGGACAGGAGAACAAAGGGAAGTGTAGCTCTTCCCACCTCACCCCTCCACTAAAAACTGTCCAAGGGAGCAGCACAAAGTCAGGAGAAGGTGAGAGACCCCAAGACCCCAGCAGAGCTAGCACCCGGAAGGAGAGGCCCAAGAGGAGGAGACAAACACAGGTAAAGCAGGCAGCAGGCAAGTCTCCTAAAGCTTCCATACTGGGTGGAAAGAAGCAAAGCTCCAAATACACCCGAGCCACATCTTAGATGCTAGGTGGGCTGCTACGGACTGAATGTTTGTGTCCCTCCAAACTTCTTATGTTGAAATCCTCACTCCCATGGTGATGATATTTGGAGGTGAGTTTTTGGGAGGTGATTAGGTCAGGCAGGTGGAGCCCTCATGAATGGGATTAGAGGTTATAAAAGAGCCCCAAGAGAGACCCCTCACCACTTCTACCAGGTCAGGACACAGTGAGAAGGCACCATCTATGAGGAAGTGGGCCCTCACTAGACGCGGAATCTGCCAGCACCTCGATCGTAGACTTCCCAGGCTCCAAAACTATGAGAAATAAACTTCTGTTATTTTTAAGCCACCCAATTTATGGAATTGTGTGACACTAACCCAAACAAAGACATGAGGGAACTCCATTTTCTTCTTTCTTACAGTCTTTAAAACTCACAAAGCATATTGTGAGACATGACAGAAGGATTGCTGGTCCAGCAGCCAGCAGCACAGGCAGGGCTAAAACCTGGGTCTCTTAACATACTTTGATTGTGGTCCTCAGGATAACAAGGGGGCTGGAACATCCTGAGTCTATCCACAGTGATGACAGGTAGAGAACCATATTATCCCTCACGAGACATATAAGCCTACTTGGCTTTCATTTCCAAACTTCACATGCACTGGCCCCTTTCACTTTTGAAGGGGATAGAAAAAAAGTATGATCTGACATGGAATTGACCTAGATGCCCATCAGTGGTGAAGTGGATAAAGAAAATGTGGTACATATATACCACAGAATATTATGCAGCCATAAAGAGGAATGAAATCATGTCCTTTGCAGCAACATGGATGCATCTGGAGGCCATTATCCTAAGCAACTTTAGGCAGGAACTGAAAACCAAACACCACATGTTCTCCCTTATAAGAGGGAGCTAAACATTGAGGACATATGGACATGAAGAAGAGAACAACAGACACTGGGGTCTACTTGAGGGTGGAAGGTGGGAGGAGGGTGAATATCACAAAACTACATATCAGGTACTATGCTTATTAACTGCATGATGAAATAACCTGTATACCAAACCCCTGTGACATGCAATTTATCCATGTAACAAACCTGGACATGTACCCCCGAACCTAAAATAAAAGTTGGAAAGAAAAAAATACATATGGCCTGAGTTTGATCAAGGAAACACAGCCCAAACTTGAAGCACTACTAGGAAATGATCCATTCATAGGATACTAAGCCTACAGCAACACCACACCATGTTAAGTAAAGACTGCTCAAATACATATTTGGGGTCCACAGTTTATCCAGGAATAGAAAGTCGTACTGCTGCCCAACTGTGTCAGAGAGGCAATGTGAGGAGGTTTAGCTTCCACTCCATTTGCTCAGCTCTGGTGCTGTGAAACACATGAGAATAACCAGAGGGTGTTTCAGCAGCTTCCTGAATGGGAAGGAAGGATAATACACTAGACCCTGAATAGGCTGCCTATGGCTGGGTCATTAGGGATTCTAGGAGACACTTCATTTGAGGGAGTTTATTTGCATTGGCTTGCAAGTTACTCACAAAATAGAAATGTTTGGCTTGCAATCTATTCCTATCAGCCTGGAAAAAGCAAGCCTGCCCACAGATGCCTTTAACATGGCCTTCCTCCTCTTCTTTCCTCTTCCTCTTGCCCCTACCTTGCTGTCCTCCCAATTTAGTCCCGCTTTATCCCTAAGGAAGTCAAGAGTTGATCTTCACCAACATTTAGCCTCCTGCAAATGCCTCCTAAGGCTCATGGGAAACTAAAGCAAGCATAGTTAAGTACTCTAATTATAAACATCTTGAGCTTGACTTACCCAGATAATGAAGCCATTTTGTATGATTTTCCCTGATTGATTTATCTAAAAGATTTCCTGCTCTCCATCGCACTTTATTACGTAAATGAAGACCCACCATAGAATGTAAATACAAAATCTAGATAGCCACAGCAGGAGGTAGAGCTAGGAGAAGGAGGAGGTAAGGGTGGGTCTTGAGACAAGATAGTTACGAACACGAGAATCAAACCTGGTAATGGTGATGCCTGCGGATAGAGGATGCCTTTTCCATTTGTATGTGGAGCATTTGATCATCTATTCCTACTCAAAATAGAGGGGGTATTCAGCTCTTTCCATCTGCAGGGCCAAAAAGAAGGAACCAGCCCTGAATAAAGTCGGGAGTCACCATTTTAGAGAAAGTACTCAGTAGAAGAAAGCAAAGTTCTTAGAAATACAATGTGAACTCTGCACAATCACAGATAACGAAATCAGAGAATGTGCTTCAATTTACTTTTTTTTTTTTTTTTTTT
>NW_016814096.1:3186658-3197540 GCF_001698545.2 Rhinopithecus bieti
TTTTTTGAGACGGAGTCTTGCTCTCTCGCCCAGGCTGGAGTGCAGTGACCGGATCTTCGCTCACTGCAAGCTCCGCCCCCCCGGGTTAACGCCATTCTCCTGCCTCAGCCTCCCGAGTAGCTTGGACTACAGGCGCTCGCCACCTCGCCCGGCTAGTTTTTTTGTATTTTTTTTTTAGTAGAGACGGGGTTTCACCGTGTTAGCCAGGATGGTCTCGATCTCCTGACCTCGTGATCTGCCCGTCTCGGCCTCCCAAAGTGCTGGGATTACAGGCTTGAGCCACCGCGCCCGGCCAATTTACATTTTTAAAATGACAGTTTCAACATAGGGTGATGTGGGATGTCAGAGAAGGTTAGGGAGCTACAAAGAGCCAACCTAGGAACAAAAAGTTCACCAAATACAGAAGAAAGATTTTGTTTAGCCTAAACCTGGCTCAAGATTTTGCCATGTGATGAGGAATTCCAAGTCAACCCCAGAGCCATTCGATATCACAGCTGCAAGTAAGAGACACAGCGGTGAAGGGGACTCAAAAAGACCACTGCATTGGAGAATCTCCTGCCCCTTCAGACACTGACTAATTGGTAGCATGTGTCAAAATAATGAGTATGTGTGCCATTTGACCTGGCGATTTCCCTTCCAGCAACCTACCCTAAGAAACAGTGAGACAGGTGTACATGCAAGATGTTTATAATAGTGAAAAATTAGAAACAAGCTAAATATCCAACAATAGGAGATAGTTTGTAAAAGTCATGGTACCTCCAAAAAATGAAAACTATATACAGCCATTAAAAAAGTTTATAGATTCACTTATTAACATATGTTCACAACACATTGCTAAGTAAAAATTGTAGGCTGCAAAAATCTGTAGGCTATGCTCCCACTATAAAAAATGTATTGACATGTGTATATGCATCTGAAATAAAATATACCAATGTTAAAGACATTTATTCCTGGTTAGTGAGATAAGTATTGTGGGGTTTTTGAAGATCATGCTTGTGTCTAATTAGTACGGATTTCATCTATGATGAATAACTTCGTTATGGATAAACTCTCCACCCTTAAAGAATGATGCCTTAATATGGTTTACTTCAGCCACATATAGGTATATCTGTGAAAAATCAATCCCATGAAAATTTATAGAAAGACAATTTTTTTAAGTCTAACTACTTGATTCTCCTGAAAAATAATCAAATAGAAGTCTTTTAGTGCTTGCTGGTGAAAAGTATCAAACTGTGTAAAATATTTGAGAAGATCTGTTCTGAACCAAATATGAGTGACTATGGTCCGTGACACAACCCCAGGAGATCCTGAGAATATGTGCCCAAGGGGGTCCGGCTATGGCTTGGTTTGTTTACACATTTTACACATTTTGGGGAGACATAAAACATCAATCAATACATGTAAGATGCACATTGATTCGGTTCCAAAAGGCAGAACAACTGGAAGCAAGGAGGTGGGTAGGTGGGGCTTCAGTGTGAAAGGTAGGTTCAAGGATTTTCTGATTGGTAATTGGTTGAAAAAGTTTATTTAAAGACCTAGAATCAATGGAAGGGAGTGTCTGGGTTAAGATAAGGGGTTGTGGGGACCAAGGTCCTTATTAAGCAGATTAAGTCTACAGGTAGCAGGTGTCAGAGAGAATGGACTATAAGTGTTTCTTATCAGACTTAAAAATGTGCCAGACTCTTAGTTAATTCTCTCCTGGATCAGAAAAAAAGACTTGAAAAAGGAACAGGATTTTCTACAGAAGGTAGATTTTCCCCACAAGAGACAGCTTTTGCAGGGCATTTCAAAATATGTTAAATATATATTTGGGGGTGAAATTTCTTTCAGGGCCTGTTATCTGTCATGTTGATATCTTATTGCTACAAAGAGTCTGTTTTGTCTGTCTTAAGGTTCCTGTTTAAATGTTAATGCTGGTCAACTGTACCTGAATTCCAAATGAAGGAGGGTATAACGAGGCATGTTCAACCACCCATCCTCATGATGGCCTAAACTAGTGTTTCAGGTTTGCTTTAGAATGCCCTTGGCTGAGAGAAGGGGTCCATTCAGTTGCTTGGGGAGCTTAGAATTTTATTTTTGGTTACATGTCCTAGCTGCATACTATTTTTTTAATGTTTTATTTTGGAGATGAGCATTTTCTACACCACATGGATTCCCTTTACCCACGTACCTACTCACCTGTTAATTATACCATTCTGTCACATGTTTCTCAGTCAAACTCATCTTGGCCTTCGAGATGCTTTAAGGTGTTGGAAACCTTAAAGCACCATATTGGTGGGGGTAGACCCTCAGTGTTAAAGGAAACAACAGTCATCCAGTCCATCCCCTCCTTCCAAGGCTCGGGGCCCTCTATGATGCCCCTGCCTAGTGGCTGCCTGTCCTAGGCTTGAAACATCTTTTACTTCCTTTCCCCCCACCCAACATCACCTGAAACAATCAGTTATATTTTTAGAAAGTTTGTGAATGAATGAATGAGTGAAAAGTCAGGCACTCCTTGCTTGGGGAGACTTTGATATTATAGGGCTGTGATACAGTAAAAAATAAATATTTGGTCTTTGTCCCAAGATCCTGGCACATAGCTAAAATCTTTGAGTGACTTTTGTGTGCGAATGAGATGACCAGTGGCTGGGGGCCCCTAGATAGCTTCAGGATGGGGACTGCTCGCCAGAAAGACTAAGGATTAGAACTTTCACTGCCACCCACCAACCTCCAGGGAGGGAAGAGGGGCTGGAGGATGTGTTAATCACCAATGGTCAATGATTTAATCAATCATACCTACATAATGAATGCTCCATAAAAATCCCTGAAGAGTGGGGTCTGAGAAACTTCAGGTTGGTGAACACATCCAGGTGCCGGGAGGGTGGCCCACCCAGAGAGGCATGGAAGCTCCAAGCCCTTCCCCGATACCTTGCCCTATGCATCTCTTTCACTTGGCTGTTTTGAGTTGTATCCTTTATAATAAACTGGTAAATATCAGTAAAATGTTTCCCTTTATTCTATAAGCTGTTTTAGGGAATTATTGAACTTGAGGAGGGTGTTGTGCAAATCCCCTGAAATTACAGCCTGTCAGTCAGAAGTACCAGTGACAACCTGGGACTTGTGACTGACACCTGAAGCAAAGGCAGCCTCATAGGACTGAGCCCTCAATCTATAGGATAGCCATAGTCCAGGTGGATAGCATTAGAATTGAACTGATTTGTAGGATACTTGCCTGGTGTCCGGAAAGACACCATGCATTTGCAGTCAGAAGTGTTGTGAGTAAAAACAGTTATGGATTAAAAGCACATAAGAGAAAAAGCTTCAAACAACCCTTCGCTAGTGCAAACACAGCACTCAAATGATCAAAAAAGCCCAGGGTCTACTTTCTAATCTTATCACCTGTGGCTCTATGGAAAAGAATTAGCAAACATACCTGTGGGTATGCACCAAATGTTAGCAGCCTAATTTGCAAAGTCAAGAGACTGAGGGATAACCCCATCTAAGTTCAACAGACTAAAAGTAACACAGTAATGTTATTCCAAGAAGAACAATGATAATCACCATTATGGGTATCTTCCAGGTCCCAGGCATTAATGCCAAGTGCTTCACACACATCCTGCCTTCATCCATTGCAAAACTCTATCAGGTGGGTGATAATATCCTTATTTATCAGACAAAGAAACTGAGTCTCAAAGAGGCTAATTAACTTCTCCAAAGTCGCACAACTAGTGAGTGGTGGAACAGGGATTGTTGCCTAGGTCTTTCTGAGTATAAAACACATCTTTTTAACTGCTGTGCAACACTGGCTCCGAAGCTGTTTTATGAAAGTATCTCCTTATGAGAATATTTCAGTGCACTGCCAGAAGGCAGATTGTCTCAAGGTCATCTGTCATCTTTACCATGTTCACTGTCACTGGTAAGAGGATTTCATATGAGCCTTCACACATGTGGCTTCCCTGTAGGACTGGCTACATAATGTGTGGGTCTGCACGTAATCTGTGCAAAATGAAGTCTTGAGACCCCTTGTTCAAATTAAACATTTCAAGGTAAGAGCAGAGCATTAAACCACGGACTGCCCAAGTCGCATATCCATAAAGCAGGTCCTCCTCCCAGGGTTCCTATGTTTATGCCCAAATAATCTAAGATTGTCTTGAAGGAGAAACCAGAAATTCCTGAGGTAAAGAACTCATCCAGTAAGCTCTTCAGCTGCATGCATTTATTTATTCAACAAATATCCTGTGATCTTATGACATGAGAAACTCAAGGGTTAATTTAAAATGTCCCCTAACTAGACACTAGAGCCACAGCTGGACAGAACCCTGATTTTCCTTCTCCCTAAAAACAAGGGAACATCTTCATCTTGCTGGCTTGGCTCAGCAGCTTAGCTTAAAGGCAAAGGGGGAAAGTCCTCTTTTTTTGTTTTTTTTTTTTTTTGAGACAGAGTCTCAATCTGTGGCCCAGGCTGGAGTGCAGTGGCGCAACTTCAGCTCACTGCAACCTCTGCCTCCCAGGTTTAAGCGATTCTCCTGCCTCAGCCTCCCAAGTAGCTAGGACTACAGGTGTTCGCCACCATGCCCGGCTAAATTTTGTATTTTTAGTAGAAATGGGGTTTCAACTGTTGGCCAGGCTGGTCTGGAGCTCCTGACCTCATGATCCGCCCACCTCGACGTCCCAAAGTGCTGGGATTACAGGCGTGAGCCACCACACCGGGGAAAGTCCCCTTTAAGCAAACATATGGACGCATGGATCAGTCCATGCTCCATCACGGCCGCCTCAGCTACACAGAATCCTGATATTCCTGCTCTCAGGGAAACAGGGAATGAACATCTTCCTCTTGCTGGCTTGCCTCGGCAGCTTAGCTCAAAGGCAAAGAGGGAAAGTCCTCTCTAAGCAAACATATGGACACGTGGATCAGTCTCCGCTCCTCCACCGGTGCCTCCTAAGGCAGTATGCCCTTTACCAGAATACAACGTTTTCATGCCTATTTTAATTGTGTTGCTTGCTTCCCGTTGGGTTGAAAGCTAGACCGTGGGGGTGGCTGGTAAGTCATTTTGAAAAGACGAATACCTGTTTTCACACCTCCATTCTTGTGTTGTTGATTTTGGGGCCTTTCCAACCCTTTCCAAATGTTTTCTCAATCCCTTGAGTGTCTAGGCTTCCTGCTTTAAAGGCCTCCCTTCTAACCCAGGGTTGCCCCATTCCCCTTAAAACATTTTTCAATAACCCAGAAAAAACCAGGCTGAACATACCCAAGCTCCGGAACCAGCAAATCTTGCTCAAACCCCGCTGATGACTCCCAGGGGAAGCCAAGAGGACAAAGACAAGGATGAGGACGAGGACCCAGGACCCGCTGGTGAATGTCAACTGCTGTCAACTCACTTTCAACCTCGGCCAGTTGTCCCAGGTGTAGCCTTGGCCTCCAGAGAGCTGGTCCCCGGTTGTTACTCCAGGTCACTTGGAATGTAAACAAAGTGGTTGGGCTTTCCTTCTTGGAAACCAAGACAACAGCTGGTGCGGGGCATGGGAAAGAGGCAATTTGCCCTCTCGCTCTTGCTTCAAAGCAGCAGGAAAAATCACCATGACTCAGAGGTGTGGCTCCACAGTGCTCCCTGCTGGGCAAATTGTTCCGGTCTGTCTGACCACTGGACAATCACGTGTGAATTTTGTGTTGTGATCTGGAGTTTACTTGCCTTGAACCCCGTTGAGTGTCTTCAGAGGGAGAAAGAAAGCAAATAAGTAAAAATGAAATCTGTATATGCTTGGTTCTCCCAACTAACAATGGCTTCCCCATCAGAGCAGACGAGAGAAAACCCAGCATCGCGGTTTTGACTCTACTTTCACTTCAAAAACAGCAGTTTGAGTGCCCTAGCTCTGAATCTAGGAGGATTCTAGGATTTTCCATAAGGATGATGAGGATAGCTTCAGCTGAAGACTTTCCCATAGGGCTCAGGAAGGGGATTTTATAAACTGATCTTTCATCCAATCACAGGATTGGCACTGTGAGGACTCACAGAGTCAAGAAAGAAGATGCCAGCCATAGTTTTTCTTCTCTTATCCCACCAGGATGCAATAAATATCCCCCAACATGTCCAGTCGCCAGAAAACTCCAGAAAAGAACTCCATTTCAGGAAATATAAGAATAGCTAACATTTTTATTTAGGTTACTGGAAAACACATATACCAACTACAAGGTATTATTTCTAGACCCACAGAAAACCAGAGTAAGGGAACTCTATTGAAACTGACTAAATATACTAGTGTCTCTTTAATAGTTAAAAGATCAATTTAACAACAATGTTGTCTGCTTCTGGTAACTTTTCTTTTCTAAATCATTTTCAAGTGCTGTTTGGTTTTTTTTGGGTTTTTTTTTTGGTTTTTTTTGTTTGTTTGTTTGTTTGTTTTACTAATGCAATTGAAAATCCACTTTGACTTAAGAAATCCCTTCTTTGTATCTGAATATCAAATTCATTCTAGCTTCTCCTTGTTTTCTTTTACAAAGAACAAGGGAAGGGAATAGACAGACATGATTTTGAGAGGAGGCAGGCATCTTGGGAAAGATAGAGGATGGGCTCAAAGACTCTTTTCTGATGAAATTTCATTGCATTTTAAAAGAACTGCAGATACAGGAGTTTGTAATTTTCCCAGACAGTAGCATTGGGACATGATTGACTGACAAATACATTTTTGGCTTCACAAGATAAGCTGCTGCCCAGCTGATTATTCTTGTAACCTCCTTGAACCCTATTAACCCTTAGCAAAGGGCAATTATTGACTGGTAGGCGGGAATAGGGATATTCAATTGACCACCAGAACCTTACCAAGATGACCATGCCCCAACAAGCAAAAGGAAATGTTTTCTCAACCTTGGATCTGTTTCCTCCCACACCTGTTCCCTTCTGTCGTCTCTATGCCCTTGCATATCTCTTTTGCAAGGCAGACAATTCAATTACACTAACATTCATAGTGATAATGGTAATAAGATGAGGCACAAAGAAATTAATGTAACCCTGATCCTCAGAGAGATACCAGGATAGTGAACAGGCAGACAAGAAAACACTTAGCACACTCTGTTATGATGAATTGCTATGAGAGAGCTCTGAACAAAGTGTAATAAGGACAGACTCCCTGAAAGAGGCACAACTCAAACATCACCTCTTCTGAGAAGCCTTCCCTCCTTCTCCAGGCTGACAAGGATAAGAATTCAGCCAACAAATGCTTACTGAGTGCACTGCATTAGGATCTAGGAGGACGTGATGACGAAGTAGTACTCAAAGTGCTTACTTTGTAGATACAAACAGACAGATGAATAAAATACGTAAAAGTTGTAACTGATGCAGTGAAGGAAGCAAACAAGGGGAATGAGGTAGGACTAGGAAAGAGAGACCTATTTTAGGTGGAATGGGAAGAGGAGGCCTCTCTGGGAAATATCATTCAAACTGAGGACCAAAGCATGCTCCAGGATCAGAGGGTGCCAGTCATCTGTGAAATGGCGGTAGGTGGAGGGTAGAAAGTGGTTCTGGAAAACAGAATGCAAATGTGGGCAAGACCATGGGATATCTGAGGAACTGAGGTAGAAATGAGTAAGCTTGTAGGTTGAGGCTGAAGGAAGAAAAAAAAGGCAGCGATAATACCAACATTTCTGGCTTTGAATCTCTAAACAGATAGAATTTACTGAGATGGGGAAACTTGGGAGTGGGTACAGATGAGTTTGTACGGGGAAAAAAAAATCAAGAGTTCCATTGTACTATAATAATTTCCAGACATCTATGCATTGCACAAACGGAGACATCATTTAGGTTGTAGGATATATGAATCCAGAACCTGGGAAAAGGCCTGAAATAGAAACATACATTTGGGAGTTATCAGGATACATGTGCTATATAAATACCCAGGAAGTGATTCAAAGGGAATGCAGAGCCCAAGAGAAGACTGAGATTAAAACTGGGTCCAAGAAAATTTTCACAAACTATGCAAGAGCATAGATGATGAAGGGTTAAGGGAGGAAAGAGAAGAATTCCAACTAGGGAGACTTAGAAAGGATTAAAAAGGTAAATTAAAAAAAAAAAAAAAACAGCAAGCACTACTAAAATATATCCAACTCTAGCTGGCTGACTAATGAGGCTATAGAAGTAAGGACAAGCTGGCTGCCCCATCTGTCACTCTATGGATGACCAGGGTTGACCATGTGGACTTGACCATCTAGGCAGGCAGCCATTTCCTCACTGTCCCTTCTGGGTTATGCTCCCCTATACTGTGGGATCAGTCTCACAGAGGCACCCTGCTCTTCCTGCAGGAACCCCCAAAGCGAGCAATGAATTCGCCTCAGGTTCTAACTCTTTCCTTCATCAGTATCTTCCACAGATAATTCAAGACCTCATCTTCATTAATCAAGCCTTTCCCTTAGCAGATGAACAGGCTTATAGCACACCCAGCCTAAAACTAAAACAACCCAACATATAATCCTGCTCTCACCTTATCTGCTTTCCTAGTACCATCTACCTCTGACTACCATTTATGGAAAAAAATAATTTGCATTCATTTTCTCTCCACCCGTTTTCAACCTACGCCAACATAGCAGCTGCCATCACTTTGCTGACCCAGCTCTGGCAAAGGCCAATGATAGCCTTGAAACTGACTAATCCAATGACCACTTTTCAGTCCCAGGATTTGACCTCTCCATAGCATGCGGCACTGTCGGCCACTTCAAGTCACCTGCTCACTCCTGACTCCCCTCCTTACTTCTCAGCACTCTGCACCCTGTGAATCACCTCCCTCTGCCCATCCTCGGATACTAGAGCTTCCCAGGATTCTTCTGTCACCCCAATTCTTTTCTCTAACTTCATGCTCTGTGCAGGTGAGCTCCCTTACATCTGTAATACAAATAGCACTCCATAAAGTTCCTGGCTTCTCGTAACTCTAACTGCCCAGTGAGCATCTCTACTGATATCCCATTCGCCACAAATGCTAAGCCAGTATGCTGAACCAAATTCACTGTCTTCTTCAAATTTAATTTCTCTCCTGAATTCCTTTTCTGCACTTACCTCACCCCCATTTGCTTAATCTAGAAAGCTGAGAGATGGCTTTAAGCCCTTCCACCTGCTCACACGTACTTGCACTTGGTCACCAAGTCCTTCTAAATATCCTTGGAATCTGGTAACCTATGTTCATTTCTATGCCTTAATTTAGGTCATAATCTCCCACCTAAATTATTGCTGCCATCTTCTAACTGGTCTCAGTGCCTCATTCCCCTTGATATGGTTTGGCTCTGTCTCTACCCAAATCTCAACTTGAATTGTATCTCCCAGAATTCCCATGTGTTGTGGGAGGGATCCAGAGGGAGGCAATTGAATCATGGGGGCTCATCTTTACTGTGCTGTTCTCGTGATAGTGAATAAGTCTCATGAGATCTGATGGGTTTATCAGGGGTTCCCACTTTTGCTTCTTCCTCATTTTTTTCTTGGTGCCGCCATGTAAGAAATGCCTTTCACCTCTCACCATGAATCGGAGGCCTCCTCAGCCATGTGGAACTATAAGTTTAATTAAACCTCTTTTTTTTTCCCAGTTTCAGGTATGTCGGGTATATTTAAGGGTTTTGTTTTTATTGTTAATAAAGTCATGTTTTTGTGTTATGGGAAAGGAGCCACTGGTCCAGAGGACAAAAGGTTAAAAGTTTTTGTTAAAAATAATTTCTTTGACAGTGAATAGTGAATCATTCATACCCTTTTATTTGGCTGTTACATTCTATGTGCAAAAATGTATTTCCTAAATGTAGATTGAATGTAATCAGTGACATCTTTACCCATAAACTGGAAATATGCACAATATTGATCTGCCATGGTAAATAACAGACTTGTAACTATTAAAAACAGGTAAGGAAAGAAAAGAAAGGCAATTGCCAGTGAGATTTGGTTGGCTTGCTCTACCTTCTATTGCTCTACAATTGAGTCACTGGAATTAATTTGTTGTGCTGGTAAAAACACAAACACAATGATAATCAATGTCTTGGTCTCAGAAAGTAGAGTCAACTGAAGCAAGAAAATAAGGGAAAACACTCACGAAGATACAATTTGCAAGGCCTTGGGTTGTGTGAACAAAAGTGTTCTTTCACCTCTGAACATGTCTTAATATTTGCCAGTGGAATAGAACAGAGAAATGTCAACATATACGTACCTTTGGCTTGAAGTTGACAGAATACCTGACTTCTTGAATCAACAGAACAATGCAGTGGATATTCCAGAAAGGATTTATCTAATTCATTATTCACTTTTCTCCAGGTAAGGACTCCTTGGGAAATAACCCTTGCAGGAGTGTGAAAATGGCTGCTGTCAACACTGAAAATATCAATAATAGCTACACTCTTGTTCCCAATATATTTATTTATTATTCCTTCTGAC
The DNA here is from genome assembly GCF_001698545.2 of Rhinopithecus bieti. NCBI lineage: Eukaryota > Metazoa > Chordata > Mammalia > Primates > Cercopithecidae > Rhinopithecus > Rhinopithecus bieti. The sequence continues at coordinate 3,197,032 of NW_016814096.1, forward strand.
CCCTTCCATTATACTCACCACTCTAGATAGAAATTAGATTAATATAACTAATTTCTCTCTCTAAAGCAGGACTTTCAGATAACCATCTTTCCATTGGACATGGCACCCTTGGAAGGACTGGAATGAAGAGAAGGGCTTCTGTCATATGTACTTGGTGACTTTGTGAGACACAGCTAAAACTGAGGAAGATGGCTAGGCATGGTGGTTCATGCCTATAATCTCAGCACTTTGGGAGGCCTAGGCAGGAGGATCACCTGAGGTCAGGAGTTCAAGACCAGCCTGGCCAACGTGGTGAAATCCTATCTCTACTAAAAATACAAAAATTAGCCAGGCATCATGGCATGTACCTGTAAACCCAGCTACTCAAGAGGCTGAGGCAGGAGAATCACTGGAACCCAGGAAGTGGAAGCTGCAGTGAGGAGAGATCATGCCACTGCACTCCAGCCTGGGTGACAGAGCAAGACTCTGTCTCAAAAAAAAAAAAAAAAAAAAAAAAAACCGGGGGAAAA
>NW_016814096.1:3197747-3233740 GCF_001698545.2 Rhinopithecus bieti
AAAAAAAAAAAAAAAAAAAAAGAAACCTGAGGAAAATGATGACCTTGAATTCTCCCCAGCCTGCCCATCAGAATCCACTTTCCCTGTCTTAAAGGGCAGACAAAAAAATGACTATTTCTGGAGAACAGGATTGGGACAGCAGATAGTCTTTTACTTTTTTACTTTATGCCATTTTATAATATTTAAGGTTTTTATTTTTTAAGATACAGCTGTATTTATTTACTTATTTATTTCTAACGAATAAAAATTGTATGTATTTATGGTATACAACATGATGCTTTGATATACACGTACACTGTGGAATAAAATAAATCAAGCTAATTAATGTATCCATTACTTTACATACTTATCATTTTTTGGTGGTGAGAACACTGAAAATCTACCGTTCTCCCAATTTTCAAGTACACAATCCATTGCTGTCAACTCTAGTCACCATGCTGAACAATAGACCACTTGACGTTATTCCTCCTACCTGAAATTTTGTATCATTTGACCTGTAAGGTACAGCATTTTATTACAGATGATAGCTTTGTGGATGCCTGAATATTCTGATCACAAGCAACCAGATTCATTATTTTATTACCTTTCAAACATTTGAATCTAGAAAGCGGTGGATGCTGTGACATGCTACCCAGATCCCTATCCCCCCACGTTCAGGACTGAATGATTCATTCGCCCAGCTGCTGGGAATGTTGATAAGTGACAGCTCTTAACTATATTCCCCCCAACCCCAACCCTGTCCCCTGTTCCAGCACAGCCCCATTCAATAGCTCGTTAATGCAGGGGTAGAGAGGCCCGACTGTTTTCCTCAATTCAAGATCATTCTGAAGGGTCATCCCTGTTCCAGAGCTCCTAGTCAGTGGGCAGGCTTTGGTGCAACTGTTTCAACCTCTCCCTCTGCCCACCCTTGTTTCCCTCATTCCTTCATGAGGATTTATGCTGAAAGCTCCTCCGAATAAACTCCATGCACACAAGTCTCCATCTCACAATCTGCTTCCTGGGACCAACCAATGTCACCTCAACCCCAGTGTATCAATATCTGTGGAAAGAATCTAAAGTTCAATGCTCTCAGACTAATAGATAATGAGTTCTCCATTTGAAATGTTAGCAATTAATTATGATCTAAAAATCAATGATCCTTCAAATGCTAAGATTCTATGAAGAGTTTATAAATATCTGCTGATTGATGGGATTGAGTTCCATAAAAATACTGGGAAAATAGATTCAGTCTATAATTCCATTACTCTCTATTCTTAGAAATTAGTCCAATATTTATTCTTTACACTTTTTCTAGACCATATGTTGCATATAAATAGAAAAAATGATAGCTGAACCAATCCCCCAGGTACCATCAGCCACTTCAGAATATCTGAGATGTGTGTTGTTGGTTAATAACCATCCATTTCACTCTTGAACAAGTTTGTCTAATTGGGTTTTGTTCATGCTGACATCCATCCACTTTCCTAAGAAATCTACCCAATTCCAACTGTTCTTTCTTAATTTTTTTAGAGACAGGGTCTTGCTATGTTGCCCAGGTTGGAGTGCAGTGGTTATTCACAGGCATTGTGATAGTTAGCTCACTGCAGCTCCCAACTCCCAGGCTCAAGAGATCCTCTCGCCTCAGCCTCCTAAATAGCTAGGACTACAGGTGCACACCACTATGCCCAGCCCAACTGTCCTTTTAAGTAAAGATTGAGATTAAACACAATCTTCAGCAGTTAGCTTTCCATGATATCTAAGAGAGAAGGATGATTTTCTTCCTTTCTCTGTTTTCTTCTACCTATCTCCCTTCGTGTACTACTCCTTCTTCCATTTAAAATTCTCTTGTTTGACATCTACAAATAGGTCTGACAATCATTTTCAATTACCTAAACTTATTCTCACTTTTTTATGGTGACCTTTTCTTTTGAATGCTACATCTCCACTCAAAGAATGACTTCTTTCTGTAATAATTGTTGTCCTCCTTAAGGCAGTGCCTCTTAAATTCTTTAAGATTCTTTAAGAATTTAAGATTCTTACGTTATTTTTTCTTCAGAGGCACCTGGCTATCTTGCTTTTTTTGAATGAAATTATTGAAGACACCCACTGGAACAAAAAATAAAAATAAAAAAAAAAGCAAAAGAAGGATCCATGAAATTTTAAGGAAATGTGGATTTATTGAAAAATATGGATAATACAAAACACTGTACAATTAGATGACAAAAAAAAGAAAACTCAGTAACAGCATAAAATCAAAACTTCTCTAAGTTTCAGTTTTTTCATCTCTAAAATGAGATAATATTCCCTAGGGGATTTTCAAGGATGAAATGAAGTCATGTATATATAGCCACATAAGCTTGGCTGATCCTATTTATATTTGTTTATGGTGATATTGAACACTGTAGATATATGTCATTGCCTCACTCTTACCAAATTTCATACTTGGTGGAGAAAGCTTTTATAATCAAAAGAGAATGAAATGCCATGGATATTGGGATTCCCTAAGGATTGAAGGGCTTCCAAAGGGAGTCAGACCACCACCAGTGTGGACCAAGTGCTGACATTTACTGCCATCTGTTGGGTGATGAGCAAACTGTTCCACTCTTTAAAACACACAGAAATTCGCTTCTGGAAGATTTCTTCCTCAATTCAAAAGGCATCCCTAGCTCATCACTGTTTGCATATGCTGTGAAATAAACATCAGCCCCACTCATATAGAGACAAGACCAGTAGCTGTTTCAGGAAAAAGCGTAAGTTAAGTCACAACCCTAAACAGCCACACCTGAAGGCTGCAAAAGAAAAAAATTAATTCCAGGGGCTGCTATATGCTCGGCTACATTTGCCACTACAAAGCACATACCCAAGGCTCAATTCAATATCTCAAAGGTTGGGACCCATGTGGTCATGCCCTGGGCTCTTTCAAAGCACTGCCTCTAGACCAGACAATGCTATTGGCTTCCTGACAACCAAACCAATAATCACAAAATAATTACCTCTCCATTAAATACAACCTGGAGCAAAGTTAAAGAAAATAACAAGCAGTGCTTGGGTGGGGGTTGGGGGAGGGGAAGGTAGCTTGAATGATCCTTCCTTACATAGAAATGAGATTTTGAATAATTCTTCAAATCCAAAACCACTAGGCAATCGTATATACCAAGAGGATGGAACGCATGCTTTCAGTCTCTCGATAGCTTCCTTGGAGAGGTAAGGGGTCAAGCAGGTAACATGAGAAAAGTAGTCCCAGAACAGACTGTGCGCAACCTGAAAGGTATATGCCCTATCTCAAGAGACAGCCATTCCTCAACCCCAGTTAACCCCTGCCCTGCTGGACTAAGAGGTGTGGCCTAGTAACTACAGGCATGGATCCCAGAGCCAGGATGCTTGGGTTGAAGGCCTAGCTTTGTCACTCACTGGCTGTAAAATCTTGGGCAACTCACCTACTCTTTCTGTGCCTCAGTTTCTATACCGGTAAAATGAGGTTAAGAGTCACTCCTGCTGCATCATATTGTTGTGGGGATTAAATAAATTGATACACATTAAAGCATTTAAAGCCATACTGGGATATAATCACTCAATAAATGGTACCAAGATAAAAGGAAATGTTGTTTGTCATCAGATCTCCCAATTTTTAAGAGAAGCCAGAATCAGGATTTTTTTTTAAGGTAAAACATTTTTAAGTATAGGTGAACAATTAAAACAGGTCCAAAATCCTCTGTGAGCCTAAAAGAATATACCCATGGGCCACATACAGTCCACAGGCACCCAGTACCTCATGTCCAGTGCTGGGAAAAAGGCAAAGCGGGAGGCAGTCAGGTCTCAGACTCACTTCCAACTTCATCACCAGCTCTGTGATCCTGACAACACAGTGGCTGGGAACTTGGGATGGCAGAACCACATGACAGAAAGTCCTGTGCCAGATTACAAACAGCAAGTGACAGATGGCTCTCCTGACCAAACGTAAGAGAAAAAAGTACTCTCAGTGACATAAGTGACGCCTCTAACATAGACAGGGCATGGGGACAGCATCTCCCTCCTTGACCCCAAACACTTCATTCAAGGTCTTTAACATTGCCGTCATCTATCCTAGAGACCAGGATTGACACAGATCAAGTCCAGCCACCAAATCGAGTTCATTCTTTTCATTCCATTTTCAAAGGACAGTTCTTGCTCAGTGAGTCCATACTCTAAAGCAACTGTCGAGATTGCCAAAAACACCAAACGGCAGTTCCACAAACAGTGGTCATATCTGCTTATCCAAGTGAGACATTAAATACATGAGTGAAAAATAAATAAATATCATCATCATTGAGAAACAACACTTTTTAAAAGAAAAACCAAAGCATTAAGAAAATGAGGTCTTCTTTTTAAAATTGTAAAGATCTTCCTTTCATTCTCCTTTAATACTGCGGGCCCATTGTCTTTTCTGACATCATTTAAAGCCAACCAGACAGATTCATAACGAGATGCTAGTCCTCTTCTATTCCACCGACAAATATGTGGCCCATCTGCCTCCAGTCAATGATGGAGCACGTGGAGATGGAGCAATGAGATATTTTTAAACATTCCTTTAATTAATTCATTCCAAGGAGTTGGCACTTGGAGAGTTGCGGGGTGAGGGGCGGGCAGAGGGAGGAGAGAGCGAGCTCACGATCACGGTAAATAAAGAGATTTGCCATAATCTGGATTCTAAAACCCTTTCTATGAAGCATCCTGCCTGGCCCCCAACAAGCTGTTAAGGGCATGAAATCAAAAGCTGCAAGCAAGGCAGTGTCTGGTGTTTGTTAGATGTTTCTTCAGACTGCGAAGACAAGTTCTTTAAATGCAAGCAAAACTAAAATTTTATCTTCAGAATAATGCTTCTGCTTACTATTGCTAGAAGATTTAATACTATTGGTGTGTTAGTAGATTAAAATAATTGTAGTAGATGACTGAAATGAAGAATAGTTTCAGCTCATGCCAAGAGGCAAGCCAGTCCAATGGGGGAAAAATTCAATATGAGAAACAATTCAGTTTGCCTTTAAAAGGGGGGAAACCAGACATCAGGGCATTGTGTGACACAGCCATGGAGGAGGGCAGGGAGGGGAGGATTTACATTGAAATCACTCTGTGTTGAGCTTCAAATTATGAAAAAGCTTTGCAATTCTGGAACTGTAGGATTTATGGCACACTGACCCAGAAATCTCACACTTAGCTGTTAAATATAATGCTCGTTTTTTGCAGCTGAAACATCATTGCTTAAGGACTTTTCCTTGTCTGACACATCCTTTAAAGCCAAAGCCAAAGGAGACACAAAACACCTAATTGTGTTGCATGGAAGAAGAAAAGAAGTGCCATTGGTACTGATGAACAGATTTGTCTTTTGGTTGTTAATAACATGGAGTTTCCGCCTCACAAGTTTCATCTGGATTTAGAAATTATTTCCTGAGAATTAAGCTTTCAATTACTCACAAGCGACTGTCTTAGTAAACATGAAATGGTTTTCTCATAGCTCTACTAATATCTATTTTCCCCAAGGAGGCTGATTTCTATATTATTGAAAATGAGAAAATAAAATTCCAGCCAAGCCTGAGGCATGCAACCTGCAAACCCCTCTAGACCATAGAAGCCCCATATCTTTCACTCATTTCCCAATAAGTCCACTCTATGGGCTCTTCCTCCTGCTGACCTCAGATTCATTCCCAAGGGGAAAAGCGAGAGGACAATGGTTATGGTTTGCTTTTACTTGCTTGAAATAATAAATTCAAGGGGTCTCCCTTGTCAGGGTTTTTCCACTGTCAGCAGATTTCTGTTTCCCTTGCTCTTTAAGTCAAACTGAAGCACAAGCCCTCATGGCTGGCTTTCGCCCTGACCCCTTGGCTCACGGGAGCTGATCAGAAGACAGATTGCCTTGGGTCTCTGACATACAGAGTGACCTAGCCACCCCCCACCTCCAAGAAGATATTTCTAAAATGCCTGCCTCTTCAGCATCTGGGCACTCCACTGTGACCTAGTCTGTAATGGACACTAGCCTGGCTGCCACCAACTACTTATAATCTCTTTCCAATTTGGGTCAGGGACCTAAAAGCCATCTCCGTAATTCTAGCCATGACAGGGGACTCAGAAAGAAAGAATGCTCAACTATTAAATTCGACCTTGCTTTGCAGGAAAATATCTCTCAGAACCTGGGAACTACCAAAGTGTCCACTATTGATTTTTATAGAAACCATATGCTAATAATCTCAATTCCAAATAATCAAAGCCCTCAGAAAACCAGACTGTGGTGGCATACGCTCTGCACAGGCAAAGACCAATGCACAGGTTACAAAGAGAATATCCTAAAAGGCAGTTTGCAGGATAGGTATGCCAAAAGTTTGAGAGAAAGCCAGTAATCTCACCAGCCATGCCCAGCACACATCATTTTCAGATGATAACCCCAAAGCTTTTCCAAGTATTGGAATCTTTCTGGAAAGATGGTATTATATTCTCTCTATATAATTTTATCCTTAAAGTCTATTTTTGTTGGACTGCCTACTTCAGAACCAAATGTGATGAGGTACACAAATGAGCTTTGAAAGTGAAGTGTTAAACAAACATAAGATGTCATTATTGCTTCTAATAATTCTTTAGAAATTGGTAATTAACATGTTCTGCTGCTGTTAATGACATCACCAAATAAATGTGAACCAGAATGGTCAGTTTCCCATATTACCCTATTCCCCAAACATTCTGGATCAAACAGAGTTGAACTGAAAACATATAAATAGAAAGCATATAACAATATTGCTATTTTTGCTTCCTTCTCAGTAATGTATGTTTCAAGGAAACAATTTCAATATTGTTAAATGGCAAAAGCTAACAAAGGAGATAGCCTGAGGAGTCTTAGTAAATTTTTCTCTACAAGGCACATTAATCAAAGATGTTAGAAGGGCCAAGAGATCTCATGAATCCATGTGAACAATTTATTAATAAAAATCCTTGACTGGATGGAGCTAGACTTCTAAAAGGCAGATCCCAGACTGTTTCTGTATCCCCCCAACTCGGAGTTCCTCACATGTGAGTTCCACCCAACAAGTGCTCAGTAAATGCTCCTGGAATAAAACAAGAGAAGAAGAAAGGAAAGACCAGGGCTTCTGAGAATGTCACCTGCTCATCAGTTACTGCTGTTAAATAATAACGGATCATAGATCCTATATTTGTTTCGCAGCCATTCAACTTTTTTTCAATTCTTTCATCTCTTAAATATAAATTCCTCTGATGAATCTTTTCTTAACCATACACAGTGCAGAAAGATGGGATTAATTGGATGGGAATCTTTCTAAAATGCTGAAAATCACTTTGGCTCTATATTGAATGTCACATCATTTGACAGCTTTCATTTAGGACAAAAGTGAAATAAACATAGTTTGGGGTTGTTGTCATAACTTCTCCTCTATCTGGCCATCAAAATAGGGAGTAAGCTGGATGCAGGATTTGGAAGACTAATATCATCCATCTTTTTCACAGATGTTTTCCACCCTAGCCGTTACAAGCAAGGATAAGTCTAGAAGGTCCCTGAAGGCAACCAGAAATGCTTTCATATCTTTTCTCATATAAAAACCTTTTTAATTAAACATGGGAAGGCACTGATCTTGATCAATATGGGCTCCTACTATCTATTTCTAGAGATCTTTTTTAGCACAAGGTACCACCCTCCTTGAACACAGGTGTCTTCTTGAAACATCTTTTTGGAGAAATAATAATCAAAAAAGTCCAAATTGCAGAATGGTTAGGGCAAAGGGAGAGACAAAATTTCTTGCAATGACAAGATGCCAGATGCGTTTGGAAGGACTCTGGGGGACAGAAAAGGAAGGAATTCCTTCTCCTGGACACAGAGAGACAGTTTTAGAAATATTTTCCTTCTATTGGAGATTGCAGTCTAGAGATCTGGCTTTGGATACCAGCTCTTCATGCCTGCTTAGAGATCCATTCCCCTAAAACAAGCCTGCGGAGTTGGTAAAATATCTTAGAAGAAACTGGAAAATGCCAACACCACCACTTGAGCCCAGAGAAGTCCCTGATATTTGCTTTTCACATAACATGGATCCTGTGATCGCTTGCAAGTAAGTGCAATTTTGGGAATTAACCAAAGGGCTGAGCTGCCCAGTCTTTTCATTGCCACTCAGGTTCTATCAAGCCCAAAAAGTTTTCTGAGAGATACTGGTCCAAGGATTCTGTTTGTGGACCTTTCCTTTGATGTGTCCGTATTCAAAGAATCCTTTTGCCCCCTGCAGCCCCTTCTGTCTCTTGCTAAAGACAGATGTCTTTAATTATCACTGTGAGGGAGCTTTCCCCATGCCAACTGCAGTCTCGGGAGGCAGGACACGACTCCAGACCCTTGGGATGAATAGGGAAGCCAATGCTATCCCCGTCCGCTGGAGTCTAGCGACTCCTGCCCTTGTCCCAGACCACACGTTTTCCCGCCTCCTCCCGGGAAGCACCCAAATCTCTTCCACCCTTCCTTAGAGCTAGCCAGGGAGATTCCGCCTTCCAGGGACAAGGAACGATCGGAGTGGGCCCAGTATCTCTACGGCGACTCTGCAAACCTGGCGTTCAAGGCCGGGCGCGCTGGTCCTTGCCCCGCCCCAAGGCCCGGTCTTGGCTCATTCATTCCGGGCCGGTCCCACCTGCAAGCCCGCGTCCGGCCTGCGGCGCCGCTCTCCAGGCGCTGCTACCTCGGTGTCTGCTCACACTGTGCCCAATCCCCTATTGTTTTGAAATCTCAAAAGTAACCTCAAGAGGATTTCTTCCTCACACTCTCACGCCTCCAGCGCACCTTACCCTTTTAATCAAAATAAAACCCTCCGCCTCTCGCATTTTCAAAGGATTAAGCAGCAATCTCCAAGAAAGAAAATCAATCCCCTCCCCACCATCGCATCCCCAGCCAAGCCACTGCTCCGCCACCATCTCCCAGGCCCGCCGCCGACGCCTCTCTGTCCCCATCCCGGATAGGGGCACCACCACCCCGCGCGCGACCCCGCTTTCCCGCGGGTACAGCTAAAAATCCCCTCACCCTTCCGTGGATGCCATGGTCTGGGGAACGCCCCCTCCTCTTCAGCACTATCCGGCAGCTGTGGGCGAGGGAGAGAGCGTGCGCCGGGGTGAGCGCGAAGTGCGGCCGGGAGCGGGATTTAAGAGGAGCCTCTGCCTGCCCTTCCACCCGCCTCCGGGGTAAGCCCTTTAGCGCCTCAACGGGCGCAGGAGGCTCCTGCCGGCGCTAATCCGCGTCCCGGCTCTCCAAGGCGCGCGACCCGCGCTCCCTTCCGCCCGCGGGGATGGCGCTTGGCGTGAGCTCCGGGGGCTCCGAGGGTGGCTTCCCTGAGAGAGCGATGCGCCCAGGGCTGCAGGAGGGCGTACGCCGGTGATGCGCCCCTGCAGCCGCTGCCACCTGTGCTTTGCTGCGGGGCTTGCGGGTGCGGCGAGTGGCGGGAGCAGAGAGTGGTGGCAGAGGACGGTGAGCGTGCGTGCGCGTGTGCGGGTGTGTGCGCGCCGGGGGAGGCGGTGGAGGCCGCTGCGCCCTGGCTCGGCGCCGGCCGGGGAGGGATTGCAAGGTTTAGCCCCGCCGGAGCTGGGGATTTGCAGGCGATCCCTCTCTATTTTCGTCGAGAGCTGACATCACCCGCGCCGCCGCCTGGGGCAACTCCTTTAACCGCCGCCCCCCGCCCCCAACTCCAGACGCGGTCCCTCCTCTGCCATCCCTCCCCCCAGCCTCTCGCCATAAATTAGCCAAATAAGAAAAGAGGCCCCACCGCTCGTCCGGGAAGGCTTGGGCAGCCGGTGGCAGGAGCCCAGGATCTAACGAGTTGCTATTGTTTCCCCTGAAGCCCGCGTGGCCCCGGGTCACCCCGTGAGGGGTGAAGCGCAGGCGACGGCGCGGAGACCCGGGATGCCCCTCCGTCTCCGCCTCCCTGGAGCAGCCCCTGGCGCTCCCTCCTCACTCCCCGGGGCACCCGCTTCAGCTCACACTCACCCCCAAACTCACAGGCGGGCACACCCACCCCATCTTCCCACGTCTGGGGGTCCCAGGCCCCGCGGAGTCGGGCGGCTGAAACACGCGGGTGGTGCAGCCTAAACGCGGCCCAGCTGCGCGCCCTCCCCCGCCGAAGCTCGAATAAATCTCCGGCCTTCAATTATTCAGCGAGATTAATATTAATGCAGCTCCCTGGGGGCGGCGGGCGGGGTGCAGGGGAGGCCGGGATTTTTTTTTTTTTTTTTTTAGTCCGAGAGAGGTCGGCCTGGTGGGTGCGGGCTGAGAAGGCGCAGAGAGTTGGCCGAAGTGAGTGGCGGCGGACGCTTCTCCACCCACTCGGCGCTGCTCGCCGCCTGCTTCCGAGCCCCGGGGGCGGCGCACAGAGACAGATGGGCTTGTGTAAGGGAGAGTTCGAGCCTTCCGGATGGCTTTGCATAAAAATGACGAGACCTGTGCAGCTTTGATTATCTCTGGAACACAGCAGGAACCTAGGGTCCCGCTACCTGCCGAGCCTGTGACCGCAGAGCAGGCAAAGCCTCACTTTCCTCGTCTAGACAATGGAACCCAAAAGAACTCACTTGGAGGGCCACAGGAGAATTAAACAGACTCTCTTTTCCCCCCAGGCTGTAGACGCTCTTCGGATTTGCGCTGTGCTGGACCTTGTTAGACGATGTAACGCGACCGGCCACGTACAAACTCTCAGAGCAGGTCCTGGGGATGGTGCAGAGGAGCCAGGGTGCCAGCAGGACGATTGGTAGTTAAATGCCGCGCGCTGATATCCGAAGGCTTGAGTTCTTCACCACATTCTAGCTGAGTAACCTAGGGCAAATTCCTCCATCTCTTTTTTCATCCCACCTGTAAAATGGGACTATCTTCTCCCACTTCTCTGTGCTAAGCGAACTAAATGAAATGGAGAAGATATGTAAAGTTCCTAAACTGGCGTCTGGCACCCAGTAAACCCTCCAAAAATGTTCAGTGCATTCTCAGAGTCCTTAGAAGATAGTTTATTGGACAAAATATCCAAGTATGAATAGACAGATGAGACAAATAACAAGAAAAAGAGGGAAAACACATTAATAGAATTTAAAAAATAAATCTCAGCTCACCTCCTTCCTTCACTGTCCTTTACAAAATCTGAATCCAAACGTCTTCCTCCATCCATGCCTTTCTCCATCTCTCCCCTCCCCTCTTCTCTCTCAATCCTGTCTGCACCATTAGAATAATCATCTGTATCTTACTCATCCTAGGGTCCTTCAGAACTACTCTAACTTTGCATTTTCTTTATTAAAAAAAAAAAATACCATAAGCATCCTTCATCCTAGGGCATTTGACTTTGGGTACTCTCCTCTTCCAAAAAATTATTGTTTACCCTGGTAAATGTGTTTAAAAATAATTTGTAGATGAAAAGCTACCTTCTTTCACTTTGGTATTATGTTTGACACTCTCTCCTCTTAAGCCCCGTCAAGGGTAAGTTTGTGGCTTTGTATCTGAAGTTGTCACATATACAAACTTTACAGTCTAATTGTCTAACTTTACAATTTAGGCATTTTATTTCCCTTTCTGCTGAGGTGGCAACTGGAAAAGAAGCCATCTCCATCTCTCCCAGGCCTAGATATTAATAATCCCAGGGGCACTACTCTGCTATTAGCACCCCCCTTAACATGAACATGAATGAACTACTCCATCACAATCCCTCAGTCTCTACACACAGGCTTTGGGGGCTGAGCTGTGCCGTTCATTCATACTGCCAAGAGCAAGGCACCTGGTGGTACATAAATACAAGGTAAAAGGAAACAGAAAAGGGATGGAGTTGTTTTCACCTTTTAAACATTCAATTTAAAAACTCTTCATTATGTTTTCAATGCTCAGGACATGAGAGAATCCAGGTGAATCATCCAGCATGGCCGAATTAGATGGTCTTCATTCCAGTTTGCCACTTTCTCTGTAAGCCCTGACGTCCCGTTCTACACTTGAGAAACATTTGCATTCAGCTGCCCTGGAAGACCAGGTCTATTAAGTCACATGGACTATGCCACAGATAATTCTGGCTAACAAACATTAGCTAGAAGAAACTGGTTCTCTTTCTTCGTGCCAGAGGGCTTTTGCCAATATTCACACCAATTATTTTTTAACAAACTGGAGCAGTTATTTTCAACACTGGCTGCCCATTAAAACGTTCTGAGAGAGCCTTTTAGAAAATAATAATACTCAGGTCACCTTTCAGAGATTTCTGGTTCATCCATCTTGCGGGTTAGGCGGGGGCTGACTTGGGTATTTTTAAAGGATTTCCCCAGGTGATTGAGCCCACTGTGCAGCCAAAGTCGGGAAGTGCTGGACTAGAAGTGGTTCAACAACATAGAGGAGGGTCTAGAAATAGGGCTCCAGGAAGTAGTTGGAGCATGGTACATTTAGCCTTTGGAAAGAAATTGATAGGGAAGATATGATATAGGGCTGATCCTCTTGCCTTTAAAGACAGGGAATAAAAAACTTTCCAGGCAAACACACACTTGTATGTTATTCTAGAAAACCAATGTGAGTAGCTACAAAAACATAGAGCTTTCTTCTAATGTTGTGCACACACAAAGCACACATTAGCTACTGTACAGCATGCGACCATGCTGAATAAAAACTCAGCTCTGGGTCAGACAGTTGTGCCTTAAATACTATCCCTGCTAAGTATTAGACTCTGTGTTACCTTATTCTGGGCACAGGATCTTAGCTTCCTCATCCCCAAACTGGAGAAGATAATAATGGCCACCATCGGGGTTGTTGTGAGGATTAAATGGGATGTGTGGGAAATGCTTACATCTTTTTCATGCTCAATAGAGAACCATCCTAGACACGTGGGAACAGCAGCATTCACCCGGTGTAATTTACAGCGAGTTGTCTTGAGAACCTAGCCTCCCCACCTACCGTGTGACCTCAGGGTCTCCTTTTAATCATCACAGCAAACTACAAGTCTCTTAACCAGCCATAAGTTGATAGAACATTGGAAGGAGAACAGAACAAGGCCAACCCCACAGGCTGCAGGAATACTTATGAATTTGCTGGCATCTCTCAGTCTCCTCTAGGGATCCCATAGTCATGGCGAAAGCAGAAGACTGACATTTATGTATAGATTTACCTTTCTTAAGTCTAGCTAATGGGTTCTCGAACTTCAGTGTCAACAAGAACTACTCAGCAGGACTGCATACAAGAAAATCAACTGTACCATACTCTGATAGGTGATGTAAGGGATTCTTTTTTTTTTTTTTTTTTTTTTTTTTTTTTTTTTTTTTTTTTTTTTTGAGACGGAGTCTCGCTCTGTCGCCCAGGCTGGAGTGCAGTGGCCGGATCTCAGCTCACTGCAAGCTCCGCCTCCTGGGTTCACGCCATTCTCCTGCCTCAGCCTCCCGAGTAGCTGGGACTACAGGCGCCCGCCAGGTCGCCCGGCTAGCTTTTGTATTTTAGTAGAGACGGGGTTTCACCATGTTAGCCAGGATGGTCTTGATCTCCTGACCTCGTGATCCGCCCGTCTCGGCCTCCCAAAGTGCTGGGATTACAGGCTTGAGCCACCGCGCCCGGCCAGGGATTCTTAAAAATGAATTTTGATCATAAGGGTTTTTTTCTTTGTTGCCTTATTGATTCTTGACTGAAACTTAACCGAAGTTCCCAGAAGTGAGTTACTATAGTTGAGTTAAGGTAGTGTGTGAGCTAGAACTTCGTGGTAGTCGTATGAGCTTAGCATTCCCTTAGTAATTCCTATATGCATAATGTACTGTACCTTATATATTGTATCTTGTTTGGTTCCTAAGATGACATTCTGCAGAAAATATTATTAAACCACCTTTTTACAGAGGAGAAAACTGAGGCCAAGAGGAATTCAGGAATTTGCCCAAGGTTGTATTTGTCGGAGTCCCAGCTTAAAAAAAAAAAAAAAGATGGCATATTTAAATTAAGTAAATTGTGATAAGTTTAATAAAGGAGTCATTTAGAAGGGTGTGGGAGGGGGTAGGGAAACTGTAAGAGATAGGGCAGACTCCCTGGGCTACTAACTGTAGGGAACAATTGCCCATCCTAAGCCAAAGGGAGGGTGCCAGGACCCACAGGAGAGTTCTGCATGCAGAAGGCCACTTGACAGGAGCTGAGACTGTGGCCATAGCAGCCTGCTGGAAGGGGGTCTGGGAATAAATACCCCAATGCCCACTTTCCTCCAGTCCTTCTTTTCCTTCCAGGACTCTGTACTGGCCAAAGCCAGATGGAAGCTTCAGGGCAGGAGAGTCCACTGAAACAATTCACATGCAGTCCTTGCAGTTCAACCTCCCTGAGAAACAGAGGATGGAGAAGGGTGAAGAATGGCTCTACAGGGCTAATGGATGAAGCCAGGGTTTGAGTTTAGGCAGTCTTCCTGCAGAATCTTGCTTTTTAACCTCTCTGCTATGCAACTTGGAGTGACGATGTTATCATTATTGGAACAGGTAGCCCCCATAACATGTGGGACCTCTCTACTATGGGGTTTTCCAGCAGATAAATAGACTTAGACTATTTACAAGAAATCAGAAGAAGGTATATTTATACTGTGGAAGAAGTCACAACATGGCCTCAAATTTTTTAGTCCTAAATGCTACAATTCTCAATATTCTTCAGCAATTATTGTAGGAGCTTAGTTGGACCAAAGAAGGGACAAAGACTCCCTTATATTGGGCCTTCTAAGGGATTCATCCCCTGTCTTGGCTCTCCTGCAGAATGCTTCAGATTGGTTGTTGCAGCTCCACATAAGGGAGGTGGGGTGGGAGTGAACTCCTAATATAGAAAAAAAAAAAAAGTCCTACATTGCTTTCCCATGAAAGGCTGCTGAATAAAACCATTCCCCCTCATGATGACAACAAAGGAGAAATGTTTCAACGTTCAAAGTTTATCAGAAGAAAGTGACCTAGAGAGAGAAATAACAGCCAAGTGACCCAAGGGTTATCCACTCGAAAGTCACTGTCATTTAGTAATGTCTGAGAAATACGAATTTGACTTTTCCCCCCATGTGCAATTACTGTATCATCTGCTTTGCTTTTTAAGATTATTGATGCCCTCCAAAACTTAGTAATGAGAAAACTATCCACCATCAGCTCGTTAGGTGGGGTATTCATATTTGTGGTTCTTTGCAAAGTCAGAACCACTCTGGGAACAGATTTGTCCTAACAGACTTTCCACACAGCTGTTCTTGGTAAAGTAAATCTAGGCAGGCCTGTATTCAAATCCCACTTTCTCCACAAGTGACATTGAGTGGGTCACCTAATCTCTTTGAGCCTAAACTCCCTCCTCTGTAAAATGGAAATAATCCTTGTAGCTTCAAAAATTATATATGTAAAGCAGATATCACAGGTCCTGGCATGTAGTGTGAATACACTGTTGGTATACAATGTCCTCTGCCTGCCTAAATAACCAGGGAATTATAAGCTGTGTGTCTGGATCTATCTGTAACACCTTGACCCATTCATTAACTATAAGACTACTAGTTTTCAAAAATATGAGCTATTTTAGGATGAATGAAAAACGTGAATGAAAATTATTATATAGTGTTCCAATTTCAGAGGAAAGATAGTATTCTCTGACAGTGTTGGTTCTGAAGCCAAGAGCATGCAAGAGAGAAACTGGAGAATCCTGAAACCAAATTGAAAAGATTTCAGAAAGATAAGTGGATTTAGAGCAATAAGTAGCAGGAGGAGAATGTTCACAGTGGCACCACCAGGACATTGAATTAGGAATGCTCATGTGGCCACAGAAGTTATAACAGTCTTCCGAATTAGACCAACCTGGGAACCATCCATCTTGACCATGTTTGGAGCAGTGAGATTCAAACTGAGTTCACCATTCTTTCTTTCCATTTTCAGTGAACTTGAGTAAGTTATTTAACCCTCTGAGCATCAGTGGGTATAGTAGTGACCCCATCCACTGAGCTTATATGAGAACTGAATGAGGCTATGTCACATAAAGCACTTAGCACAGTTCCTGGCACACTGAGCTGTTATCATCTTTATGACGTCAGCTTCCTAGCTGCTGGCACTCTCATCACCCAAAAGATCGGTGGTAATGCTTTGGTTTCAACAACACAGTACAGCTACAGATGAGCCAGCCTGTAGCCCTGTCAGTCTGGTGGTGGTCACTGAGTAGATTCAAGGGAATCATCCGTCTTAAGGGTGTTTGGAGCTGTAAGATACAAGCTGAGTTCATTCACTCTTCTTGTTAATACACATTAGCAAAAGAGAAGTCTGGGAGTTCTATTTTTACCTCACTCTCTTAGCTGATGAGAGAAAAGATATTACTTCATAGAAATCTCAATTCAGACTGAGAACTTGGTCTAAATATAATCCATTCTGCAGGCAGAAATTGTCTCATTAAGTAGAGGGCTCGGGAAGGTTCAAACAGTGGATAGCTATGCTTACTGCCTGATGAATTCTAATGGAAAGAGTGTGAATTCATCCCATTTGTTTAGTATAGATGAAGAAAGGAGACAATGGAAAAAGATGAATTGTGAGTTCTCAGTATATCATTCCCTCTGTCAGCGTTTCTGCTACAAGATGACTTGAGGGTAAATGTCAGGGGCAGTGCAAATTCTTTATGCCCACCATAAAAACCATAACATTTTGAATTAGAGCAACTGTCTGTTTTTTTAGCTGCTTGATCCTGTATGAAGTAGAAATACTCTTTGAGAGTGATTACTGGTATTTTAATTTCTACCCCCAGTTTCTCCTAACCTTGGCAATGATTGCCAGTAATGCCTCCATCTTCCCTCTTCCCTTTGTTCTGCTGGGACATTACAATATTCAGTAGTGACAGCCTCATGAGGAACAAAAGAATGGAGAGACTTTTTTTTTTTTATCTTTGGGGGGATTTCTTTGCTGAACAGCAGCTCACTGTGATTAAATGCTAAGTGATTTGGATAAAGGACTGAATCAAGGACCCAAGCCAGAATCTGATGACCTCAGAAAATCCAGCGATGTTATTCTTGTTCTATTTTCTCTGTTCACTTCTTTATGAAATTCCTTGGTCATTCTGAAAGAGGCTATGTATCACATCCCAAAAGTATTTTTCTTATAAAGTGATTTTCCTTAATAAGAGAAAGAGAGAGAGAGCAACCAGGTAATTTAGTTTTAAATTGAGATTACAGATTCAGAGTTGTTGTTGTTTTTTATAATCAAAGACTAAAGGACTAAATTATGCCTTTTCATAAGTGCAGTGAATTGGAAGTTATCCCAGTTCACTCTGAAGTTTCATTTCATTAGCACCTGGACACAGCTTTATTTGTAACACCCTGTTCCCCTTTCAATGGAAAATAAACAACTTTTCCTGAATTGCACATATTTAAGCACAAAGGAAGATCATTCTTTCCTTCTGTCTTGTGCGGAATTACTTTTTCCTAGAAACCATAAGTTCAGGAACATAACAGTGGTTCGTTTTTCTCCAAGAATTCATTCTTGAATGTATTCCTCACCTGAGAAAGCTATTCCCTAATTTTATCTACTGACTTTTTTTTTTTCTTTATTGACAAAGCTCTCCATCAAACCTAGTCCAAGCTTCTGGATAAACAGTCAGTGAATTGGAATACAAACGTGAAGTGAGCCCTAAAAAACTCAGCCATTGAGACAGTCTTCTTAAAATGCTGGGCCTCAACAGCACATCCGGGCAGAGCTCTGCCAGGGAAAGCAAGTTCTGCTGCCAAGAAAAGCAAGGAGAGACCACAAATTGCTACCAAGCCACTCCAAAATGTTCTTTCCAACAGCCCTATCTTTCCAACAGCCCTGACAAGATAAACTTCCCCAAGCCCTAGGGATCCAAAGTACTTCACTTGAAATTTTCACAGGATACTAAAGAAGGAGAAAAAATAAGGCAGGAGTAAAGATATGTGTCTTACTTCTTTGGCTCATCCATTGGCTGTCAGCTTTCTTCTTTTAATTCATCTGATACCATTTAAGATAATTCTCTGTTAGAACAACATGCACTTGTGTCAATGCAATGAGACTCAAGGTCTTTATTCATGTCCAGGTTAGGACAATACAAAAGCCCAAATTCAGGTCAGGCACGGTGGCTCATGCCTGTAATCCTAGCACTTTGGGAGGCCAAGGCAGGCAGATTGCCTGAGCTCAGGAGTTCGAGACCAGCCTAGCCAACACAGTGAAACCCCGTCTCTACTAAAATGCATAAATAAATAAATAAATAAATAAATAAATAGCTGGGGCCGGGAGCAGTGGCTCATGCCTATAATCCCAGCACTTTAGGAGGCTAAGGTGGGTAGATCACCTAAGGTCGGTAGTTCGCGACCAACCTGACCAACATGGAGAAATACCATCTCTAACCCCGTGTTTCATCTTATGTATTTTCCAAACTCGCTCCTTACTTACAGTATCTTCCTTTTTTCCTGTCCATCTTGCCAATGACTTGATTGAAGTTCTAACTACCTGTGAATGAAAAGTTAACAGTCCTACTTGAATTGCCCCTTCCTCTCCATTTCTTTTGGAGTTTACATAAGAAAATACAGAGTGAGTTGACTACCCAGTCACTCATGAAAAGTCCATTTAGTGTATAAACCTGATCACTCCCAAGGAAAGTAAGTCTTGTTTAAATCATAGATTTTACTTAAAGTTTGTGTACCATATGATTAAATTTATGTGATACGTAAAATTTAAGTAAAATCTGTATGATTAGGGAAGATGCTTAAATACATACAGAGATGCTCCTCAGCTTACTATGGGGTTCCATCCCAGTAAACTCATCATAATTTGAAAACATCATAAGTCAATAATGCATTTAACATACTTAACCTACTAAACATCATAGCTTAGTCTCGCCTTCCTTAAATGTGCTCAGAACACTTACATTAGCCTACAGTTGGACAAAATCATCTAACAGCCTATTTCATAACAAACTATTAAATAGGTATCTCATGTACTTTATTGAACACAGTACTGAAAGTGACAAACAATGGTTGTATTGGCACTTGAAGTACGATTGTGCTAAATGCATATTGTTTTCATACTATCATAAAGTCAAAAAGTCTTAAGTCAAACCATTGTAAGCCAGGGAGCATCTGTATATGTATATGTGTGTTGTATCTGTATATGTGTGTACGTACGTGTATATATATGCATGTATATATGAATATATGTATATATGAATATATACATATAGTATATATACACATATATATTATATATGTATGTATATTTTATATATATATAGTCAATGCCTTCCAACCAAAGACCACTGGAAACATACCTGTAACTGAACAAGTGGGATTTTTTGCTCCTTGCAATGAGGTAGGATGCACATCATGGTCAACCATGGGGTGTCTCATCAAGAGTGTGTTAGAAAGGAGTTACAGGATTTGAGTTTCTATTAAGTGATCTTAGGTTTCAAAGTGGGGCTTTGTTCTGGACTGGATGGGAGTAATTCTATAATTGGCCATGTAATAAATCTTATCTAAAAGGAAAAAAGACTATAAAGATGCTACCACTGTAATTGATGAAGAAGCAGCAGTCACTCATACTAAATAGCAGAGGGGGATATTTAGCACCTTTGTAGTTTGCATAGTCACCTGGCTTTTGTCTGTTATTACAGAAGTTATGAAGTGGTATTGTTTAGGTCTTGATCCATCAAAGTCGCAGAATAATTCTGACGATATTGGCATTCTGTGAAAGTATTTATCTTCAACAAGAGAGCATCACAGTCTCATTGTGAGTGCCAGATCAACTCCTGGGCACCAAAGCCCAGCTGGTATAATGTCAGATGTCAGGGGCTACATGGATACATAAAAAAACAAAGCAATCATCACAAAAGAAATCAGAACCAAAGTACTCTGGATGAAGCAAGAGCCTTCTCTGGTGCTCCCTGAAGGTGTCCTCAGTCGACAGCCACTTTTTCAGCATTAGTATTCCATAACTTGTGACTGCTTTGTTCCGTGTCAACTTAGGGAAACTGAAACTAGGTTGCAGAATTCCCTTCCCTGTATGGTTCCAGGTTAGTGAGCACAAGAGAAATTGACATGAGATTTGGAAAGGAGAGTAAAGCAATGCCTACTTTCATGCTTTGGGAGTTGTTTAAGCACATCAGACACTGTGGCAGCTCACACACAATGTCACTATCTGTCGGCTCACCTTGTTGGGGTGAGAAAGCACCCAGGCCCACAGCTTCTCCAATGCCTGCTGAAAATCCTCCTCTGGCTTCCCTGAGTCCTGGACTGGGTGAGTGTGCAGCTATGAGCAAAGGGCACCCGCTTCTACTACAAGTCACTCACATCATGGAGGCTGGAGGCAGCAAGAGACAAACACAGGTTTCCATTTGTCCTTGCTTTGCTGACTTCACATCCAGCTTTCCTTCCTGACCACTGGCGTGGTTGATTTTAGGTCCAACACCAAAAACAAAGGCAATAGTCTTGCACAGACTTCTCCATCAGTGGTCACAATTTTGTGTGGTTATAATAATCTCTTATTCTATAGGACTGTTAAAAGTTCTGATTCTCTGAAAAGCCCCTGACTTATATATGCTCAAGATTTCTAGCTTTGGAGTTCTATGCTAGGAGGCAAGGGCTATGTTACAAAAAGAGATGGACAACATTCTGATAGCAGCCAGATATGGCCAAGGGACAAGCTTGGATCTGATCCTCTTTGCCTGCCTCAAAGTCTTAGGTGAGTGTAATCAAGTGTTCATAGCCCACAAGAGCAGTGCTAGGGTAGGAAGATCTAGGGGTGGTGGCAAATGGCCATGGAGCTATTAACCAAGCAGCCTGGGATGTCATTACCAAAATTTCAGGCCAGATTCAGCTTCTGAGGGGGCCAGAGTCATAGCTAAGATGATGTACATGTGAACCAAATCTGAGTAGTAAGACAAGAAGAGAAAATAACACAAGTAGTAAAGAGAGCATTAAAAAGAAGTAGAGAACATGATATTCCAGGTGGAGGGTCAGGAGACGGAGGGTGTAGGCACGTATGTGTGGAGCACCTACCGAGGCAGTTGTGGAGCTGTGCCTAGCTGAAGAGCGCTGACCCTGCCGGGTATATCATGTATTATGTTCATTGTTTTACACAACATCTCACTTAATTGTCACAGCTACCACAATAAAATCTCAAGATTTTATTATGCCAACTTACCAGATAATGAAACTGAGGTAGAGAGGCTAAGTACTTGCCCAAGATCACTTTAGAAAAGAAGTTAAAAGACAGGAATTTGTATTCAGATCTATCTCTTTGATCCAAGTTCCATTACACCTTTTAAGATCCAAGCTTTCTAGGCTTAACAAAGAAAAACCTTTGAGTGACCTGATAAATATTTATAGAATCAAATCCTCCAGCCTCCGTCAAGGCTTCAGTTGATGACAACCTCAGGTTAAGCTGCTCACCAATTCCTGACCCACTGACACTGTGAGAGAATAAACACTTACCATTTAAGCCACTAAGTGTCGGGTAATTTGTACTCAACCATTGATAACTAACACATCCCTCTTTGATTAAGCCAGGAGGATGGGCATGGAGGGTTGAATGAAAGGAGGAGGATGTGATTTATGGAAAGCCCCAGGAAAGGCTGACAAAAAGAGAAGTAGAAGAAATTCTCTTGTGGCTCAAGACCCAGACATGGGGGGAGACAGGTTGGGAAACAAATAAAATCCTCACCTCCTGTCTTGGGCTAAAGTCCTTGAGCTTTTTGAGATAGATTAAGGGAACAGGGGAGTTCCTGTTTGGGTCTACAGAAGGCAAATGTCTCCCGGAAAGCTCTGTAACAAGCCTGGCCTCTCAGCTGTCATGTGGTATGGAAAGGACCAAGAAGTTCCCCCAATCCCCCAAAGGAGGAATAGGAGGTTGCAGAGAGTCTGGCTGGGCAGTTGCCAGAGGTTGTCACTGTGGCCATGAGGCTGAGTGACCCAGACAAGGGTCAAACAGGAGTCAGTCTGCAGGAAGGAGGGCTGGGCCCCATGAAAGAGAGAACATAGCATAAGTTACACTAATTACAGACTCTAGCATTAAATGTCAGCAACAAAAAGACCCACCACACACACCCAAGAACCAGCAGGAACTTGGGGGTCCCCCACTCTTATCCCAATGCTTGAAGGAAGGTAAGCCTCCAAAGCACCAGCCTAGTGAAGAGAAAACTGGCGAGGAGAGCAGGGGAGAAAGGATAAAAGAGTAAGTCAACCCAAAAAGAGGGTCACTGCCAAAATTACTTAAGGTGTCTGACTAGACTGAATTCATGTTCTTTCCTTCACTATCCGGTGGGAAGTGAGAGTAAGGCTTGAGAGAAAAATCACATAAGTTATAGACAACAGTGAAGCTACAGTTTCTTGGCATATCTAAACTTAGTGTGAGTTAATATGTGACTCCAATTCATATGCTATAAAAACATTCCATGAAGATTTATGGAGGTTCAAAGCAGGACTTTGTGCTGGATCTAGAAGACAAGAAGCAGAGGCAATCCTAAAAATCATCGAATCTCTGGTGTTTCTGTTTGTGCCTTATCGTAGGGTACCCATGTCCCTCCTCCCCTGGCCCATGACCCATTGAGCTCTAAGAGTTGGTATTAAAAAGATGACATTGACTTTGTCAAACACACTATTTGGGAATGATAGCCCTTGGCACTATTTTAAAGGGCTATCACCAAGCCATCAGCCCTGATACATGTAGCTCTGAGAAACAGCATGCAGAAATAAGAGCATAGCACATTTGTTTTGTAGTTCAGAAGCCAACCCTTGTTTTATTAAAATGTGTACAAGAGATGGGGAAGGAAAAGGACCAGAGTGTACTGCGGCCATGTACACAAAGGCATGCGCCACATCCCAGTTCTGCTGCCCTGGGCTGTCCCATGGGCAGCTTTCTAGAACTTGAGAGCCTCAAAAGGGGTCTCATGAAGCCCAGATCTTCCCTGGTCAAGCTGATGGCATTCGTGACACTGAAAGGTGGGGAAGACCACCAGGTCAGTGGAGTGGAGAGGTTTTGTATATGGTCTTCTTTGAAGAAACTTACTTCTTGCAAGCCCTGGCATCTTCCAATTGACTGTCCTGTTAGTGGAGGCAGCATCAGCCTACCAGCAATGGAGGTCTACTCACCCTTCACTGAGTTTTGTCCCTGAAGTCAGAAACCCTGGCACAGCCAAGTTCACAGACAAAATCACACTTCAGGCCCACACTGCTTCACGCAATGACACATGTATAGATGGATATACAGAAACACTTCTCAAGGAGTGCATGAGCCTGGTTCATTTCATGTTTCTTTCAATCCAGTCTTTAAAAGGCAGCACCTTGGTGAAGGCAGTGGAGAGCCTGTGGCTGCATGTTTTATCATAGCTCCAGCTGACCAGTCCCATCAGATGCCAGCGTGGCTCAGGAGATGCTCGTCCCGGGAAGGACACAGCTGCGATGCCTCCTGTCTCTGCAGTGCAGATATCAGAAGGGGCAGTGGGGTCCTGGCTGGCACAGAACATGTTATCAGTGACACTCACTGGGATGCCATGGTCCTCATGCTGCTCCTCACACAACAGCGAGTCCACCACGCTGACCACCCCAGAGCGCAGTGTGTCGTTCTTGAAGCCAGGGCTCCTCACATCTGCCAGGACATTCCAGCCAGCCACAGTGATGTGGGACTCCTGGAAGGAAGTGCTGAGATCCCGACTGGCAGCAAGGCAGATGGGCTGGACTCGGGTGCTGATGCGGGCCTTGTCTAGGAGCTTCAGGATGGCGATGTCAGCATCAAGCAGGATGGGGTCATAGTTGGGATGCAGAATGATAGCAGAAATCTACAAATGTAAGGAATGGGCAGCAACGGTGAGGAGGCGCTCCACAGTGGACAAGAACAGGCAAGGCTTGGGGCTAAATTTTTGGGAGAAAATGTCTAAGAGGCAGCTACAATTATTTGGAGATACTTTACTCAAGAAATCATGGAAAACAACTGCTCTACTTCCAGGATTGCAAACCAAAGTGCTTTCTACAGCCTGGAAAGTGGGATTAAGTAAGTGAAGTGGACAGTTGAGGCTGCACAGCGATCTAAGGTGGGCAGCGGCCACATCACTGCAGTCAGCCACTCCATGCTGAAATGGGACCAGCATTCTAGTTTTGCCAGAAAATGAATTCCAAATCTTTATTTGAAATATCTTGATGTTAAACAATGCTTGCAAATAAATAAATGATTAAAAATATGTGTCAGCACCATCAAGGCACAAACCCTCACAGGCTAAGTTTTCAACCTCTGGTCCACCGTAAATATTTCATTTACATTCAAGTCAGCAAATAGAGCTATGCTCAGAATATTCCACAAGAGTTTTCCACAAAGTCTTCCCTGATTTTCCCAGTCCTTGCTGGTCATGCCTTTTGATGGGTGCCTGTAGGAGCACACATCTTGTAAAATTTTTATGCGTATGTTCTATTACCTCAATCTCCTTTGAGTGTATTGCCTTGGGGCTTCTCTTGTGTCACACTGATTATGATAAATTTGTCTGTCTCTCCCACTCAACTGTGGACTTTTCAGAGAAAATAAAACACGCTCTATTCTTTTCTGTGTCCACTTACAGTGGAAGGCCCATTGTGGGGGCTCAACAATAGATGGACAGGCAGGTGGATAGATGGAGAGATGGATGGATGGATGGATGGAGGGATATATGGATGGATGGATGGATGGATGGATGGATGGATGGATGGATGAACAGATAGATGGATAGACAGATGGGTAGGTGAATAAAAGAGAGGGAGGAAGGAAGGGAAAGACAGACATATATTATAAATTTGTTAGGAGTGTATCTAGGTTAAAACATCTCTGTCTACCTAGGACAGTGCCCAAATGTAATAGGTGATTAACCTTTTTTATTCAAAAAATATTTATTGATAATCTACTTTGAGCCAGGCACTGTGCCACGCTGTGAGGGTACAATGACAAATCGCAACATTCATGGAGCTAACCGTTTCAGGCAGAGCCAGCCATTAAACAAATAATTTCACTAATTTTTAATTTGTTACAATTTATGACATATGCTACCAAGTAACATATGCTACTAGGAGAAGTACATTTTGCTCTTAGGTGATTAACTTTTGATGACCACAGTGATAGATGACTTTGCCTCTATCTTGTTTATAAAATAATCAAGGTGGAAAAAAGACTCCACAGTCTTTCTAGATGCCCCCGTCTAGTATCTCACTATGAAATATTGAACACTGCTATATGCCAGGCTCCAGGCTGGCTGCTGACATGCTAAGGGGACAGGGCTTGGCATAATCACTGTCCTCCCATGCTTGGAGTTTTTTGAGCCAGAGCCCCAGCTTCCAAGTACAAGCCCTCTCTTACCCGTAGGCTCTGGATGGTCTTCTCATCCCGGTCATCATCCCGGTAGAATTTCCCCAAAACAACTTTCAGGTCTGCTGTCTTGATCATGGTGACCTTCCCCAGGTCAGTAACACAGTGGGCAGCCACCACCACGGTGCGCTCATTCACCAGGGCACCGCTGCAGACCAGGAACCATGCTCCCTTGTGAAGGCTGCCATCATGCACCCCGCTGGTCCTCCTATAGATGGCCGCCTGCCATGGCCAGCGCAACCCTTGGGTCTTCGGAGCAGTGACGTTCTCAATTTTCCCACAGACTATGGAGAAAGTACCGGATTAGTAAGATAAACTCAGACTTTGCCATCCAAAGGAGAATGTATCACTCAACCAGAGAGCACACATCTGGAAAGGTGAACCCTATGGGCGTGATGATCACTAAGCCAAGTAACCTGGTTTTCTTCTCCCCTTAAATATGAATCAACCCACCTTGACATGGCTAGCTATAAATCTAGGGTTAAAATTGGAGGCTTTGCAGTCAAATGAAACCTAAGTTCTGATCCCAGGCACTTACTATCAATAGAACTTTGGGCAAGTTGTCTAATCTTTTAGAGCCTCTGTCTTCCTGCCTGTAAAATGGATAGAACAGTAATAATGGTCTCACAGAGCTCTTGAGGAGATTAAATGAGATGGTACATGTAAACAAACTCAAAATATCCTGACTATCCTCATAGTCATAACCACAACGAACTAAACCATACTGTTCTCCTTTCACAAAAAGGGTGGGGAAGGCAGCTTAGTAAATGCAGGCCCCTAATCCAGACACTTCCACATATTATCTCAGTATTCATCATCATAACCTTATGATGTAATTAATACCTCATTACATTTTTTATTTTTTGAAGCAGAGGCTCACTCTATCACCCAGGCTGGAGTGCAGTGGCATGATCTTGGCTCACTGCAACCTCTGCCTCCCAGGTTCAAATGATTCTCCTGCCTCAGCCTCCCAAGTAGCTGGAATTATAGGCATTTGCCACTACACCCAACTACTTTTTTTTTTTTTTGTATTTTCAGTAGAGACGGGTTTTCACCATGTTGACCAGGCTGGTCTCGAGCTCCTGACCTCAAATGACCTGTCCACCTTAAACAGGGGAGCCAAGATTATGTAACTTGAGGCCCTCTGGCACCTTTAACCCCTTTCCCCATTTGGTGACTTAATGACCCTTTTCTCTAAGTAAATATGACAGAATCACCCAAGAACTTATGCCCCTAAGATTTAATGAGTCAATTTCTCCTGGGTAGTAAGGTTAAGCCAAAGGAAAAAAAGTTCTAACTATGGAATTTCAGATATCACCAAACTAGAGAAAGCACTGGAGATGCTTTCCCAAAAGTCAGGGTTAATGGTTTTTCTCAGGCAGCCACAAAAGATGGAGCATGCTCAAGCCCAAGAATGAGCCTTGACTCACTAGGGATGCAGGATGGTGCCCGCCCACTCCACTTCCCAGTCCTCAGACATGTCCTCCGGCTGCTGCCCAGGCGGCGGTAGAAGGGTGAGATGCACTCATACTGGAGCTGGGTGTGCAGATGTTGGTATCCCGTGGGCAGATCTCCAAAGGGAAGGGCTGGCTTCTTGGTAGGGGCGCTCTGCAGTTTCTGCTTGCTGAAGGCCGCTGAGTATAGCTGGTGTAATGGTGTCTCCCTGGGTCAGGAAACATGCGCCCAGAGAAAGGGCAGAGCGAGAGAAAGTCATTGTGGCCTCTTTAGCATTCATGCCATGTCCCATGTAGATATTTGGTTACAGAAACAGAAAAAATCTCTCTCTCTCTCTCTCTCTCTCTCTCTCTCTCTCTCTCTCTCTGTCTTCTGAGGCAGGGTCTCCCTCTGTCCCTCACTCCAAGATGGAGTGCAGTGATGCGATCTTGGCTCATTGCAACCTCTACTTTCCGAGTTCAAGCAGTTCTTGTGTCTCAGCCTCCTGAATAGCTGGGATTACAGACATGTAACACCACACCCAGCTAATTTTTGTATTTTTTGTAGAGATGGGTTTTCATCATGTTGTCCAGGCAGATCTTGAATTCCCAGGTTCAATTCCCAGATTCAAGCAATCCACCCGCGTTGGCCTCCCAAAGTGCCGGGATTACAGGTGTGAGCTACCCTGCCCAGCCAAAAATGTCTTTCTCATTCTATGTCTCTCTGTTTCTCTCTTTCTGTGTGTGTCTCTCTCTCTCTCTCTCTCTCTCTCTCTCTCTCTCTCACACACACACACACACACACACACACACTTCAACTCTCCCACTGAGCAAATTCTCTTGTACACTTCCATCTTCATTTTATGTCTCCGTGTCTATTCCTGGCATGATTCCAACTGCTTAAGACTTTAACCAAAGAGAATAATATCTGGCATAATAGCTGCTATCCAAAGGTACATTATACATGCACACACAAAGAAATTAATTGCAACATTAAACAGAAAAGGGAGTTAATTTGAATGAGCAAAATCTAGACTTTTTTTTTCTCCAAACATTATCATAATGGGGCAATATTAGGAATTGACTTGAACTAAACTGTGTTGATACAGTAGCTTGATTTAGCAATTAGCAGGTGTAATTAGTACACCTCAGAGAATAGAATTTTCTCTCAGGGCATATTAATTGGGAGAAATATGAAGCATTGTGTATAAATGGGAAAAGGGGATATTAAATGAGCCCTGAAGTTGGAGCCATCAGAGACAACTCAGGGATTCTTGGGGAAGATGTGCACACATTCTGCAGGTTGTGTTCATTTTATATTGGCACCTAATGACTGTCACCTGAAAAGCTGAAATTCCTTTAGGAATCTATGTTTTCATCCCTGTTTAATGAATGGGCAAAGGAAGCGCAGAGAGACTAGTGGAAGTACACAGAGGCACGCAGTAAAGAAACTTGGTACCCAAGGCAGTGCTTAGCAGTCACAATTTCCACCCTGGTGTCCCCACCACACCAATATGATATCATCATAAGAAATCTATTTCATATACAGTGCTTGGCTCAGAGCAAATATTCCAATCCTCTTGATTTCATTCAACAAATCTTTAGCTCATGTTTATAAGGAGGTCTGTAGCTCAGGGAGCTCCTGAACTTGCAAACAAGCTCCTCCCTTGGCCATGGAAGGTATACACTGTTGTTGGGGGCTTCTGGATGAGGAGGTAGCTTCTGGATGAGGAGGGATACCCTCCACTTCAGCAGCCTGTCTTCCCAACAGATACTTAAAACTAGTTTCAGCCTTGCTTTTCATTTACTTGAGAAACCTGGCACCTTGCCACCTAACCTCCCATTAATATTGCTTTAAAAATAGGAAGCCCAGTAGTCTTTTTGAATAGTGCAGGGGCCTGTCTACAGCATGTGTCTTTGGGAAGAACAGGTTGGTCCCATTTAGTGGCGAGTCCAGCCCAGGAAAATCACACAGATCAGGAAAGAGGGCAGAATTTGAATTTCACTGCCACCGTTTCCAAGGAAATGCCTTGCCCCTGAAAGGAAAAAGACAAAAATGGAAGGAGACAGCCTGAGGAGGGGTGAGAGACTGATGGATATTCTGACTTATGAATATTCCAGGGAACTTGGCTGTGGTCAATTTCAGTCACCGGAATTCACTGTTACTATTTCTAACAATAGGTGAGAAATCACTTTCCGATGAATTATGTGTGCAAGGTGCTTTGCTACAGCCTTTACATAAGACTCAAAGTATAGTGCATAAGGGAGCAGACCATGAAGCCAGATACTGAATTTACATCCTGGCTTTGCCAGTTCTAGCAATGTGACATTGGACAAGTTACTTAACTTCTCGGAGCTTCAGTTTACCCCTCTGTAATATAAATAATAAAATCTATAATAAAATGGTGATAACAAAAATACTGACCTCAGAGGTTATAGTGAGGATTAAATGAACTAATGCATGAAAAGCAACTGATACAGAGCAAACATGCAATAAACGTTAGCTATTAGTGTTGCATATAATCCTTAAAACAATCCCCAGAGGCAGATTGCTATGATTATCCCTACTTTTCAAAAGAAAAAACTAAGGCTCAGCAGGTTTAGGAACTTGCTGAAGAATACCCAGCACTAAAGACAGAGGCAGACTCAGGTCTTAAACCTTTGTTTGTCAATCCAATTCATTCATTCAATAAATACTTACTGAATGCCTACTATGTGGCAGATACTGTTGTAGGCACTAGAACTTTCAGCACGAACAAAACAGATAATGTTCCTGTATGTGTAACTTTCACATTTTGGGGAGGGTGAGGGAGAAAGAAATTGGACAAATAAACCCTTACAAAATATGTGAGACAACAGGTGGAGAGAGATGCCAAGATAAAAACAGAAACAGAGTAAAGGCTAGAGTATTCTGGCTAAAGGGGTCCACTAGACAGTCAGGGTGAAGATAGGATTGCTATCTTTAAAAGGATATTTAGGGAAGATCTCTCTCTGTTAGGCAAAAACTGAGCAGAGAACTGAAGGAAGAGAGGCATTAAGCCTCACTGAGATCTTGTGGAAGCAGGTTCCAGACAGAAGGAGCCACAGTGTCAAGTTTCCAAAGCAGGACTGTGCTTGAAGTGATAGAGGAAAATCAAGGAGGCCCATGTAGCTGAGTGGAGACAGTGAGGAGGAGAATGTATAAGAGATGAGTAGAAAGGGGCTACTCCCTCCCCACCAGGTGGACCCCACCTTTGTCTTCCCAGGAGAAAGGCTGAGCATACCAGAGGGCTCACATCCTTCTGTGTGGCTGGTCATTTGTCTCTAGTTCCTGGGTTCCCCCAGCCTGCCTCATCTCACTGGTTACCTCCAAGCATAACTTCCTAAATTGTAGCTGGTTGTGTTTAACAGAAATGTCATCTTCCTAGAAGCTACCATAACAAGTACATAGTAATTTCAGGAAGACTCAAGGATTCAAGTCCATTTTCTCAAAGATCATCTGAAAGTCTTGCTTTCTACCAGTCATCTACTTTCCCACGATCCAGTGAAATTTGTACATCTTCCAACAGTTGCTACCTCTTGGCTAAAGGCAGCTGGCTAATAAGCCTCCATCTAACAAGCCCTATTCTTTCATGACCAGTTAGCACTAAATGTCCCTAAGAAACCTCAAACCATCTTTGGCCAAACACAAGTGGGGAAGGGGAATGGAAGGGGAAATACTCATTAGCCTTTAGGGCAGAGTGCAGGTGTTTCGACCTCACCTTGACTGAACCTGCATTGGAAGAACTCTCCTTCTTACCAGGTCTGAAATCTTTGGTTCTCGGCAGGCTAGAAATAAAAAAGACAATGCTGCACAATCCTTTTCCATATTCACTGTTCACATTATTCAGTTCAGATTCATACCTGACTCCCACTTCTGGACACCAGGTGCCCATTCCCCAGGCTCTCAGAGGCACGACATGTCAGGCAAGCTTGAACATCTCACTTTACAAAAGAGCTTGCTGCCTTTAATCTTGATTGACAGCACCCTCTGAAGAATCTAAGAAGACCAGATGCCTCTGAAAGGCTGCCCCACCTGAGTGATTTGGGACAATGGCATCATAGAGTAGGATCATCTGTTCATGTGAATGTAATTAGCAAACTTGATCAAAATGGAATAAAATTCAAAGTGAAGGTTCTAAAACATAGCCCACATGGGGAATTACAAGGTTCTCTTTTGACACCAGACAGCAGTGTCAACCATAGATAAGTCTTGGAAAACAGATTCCTTCGTGTTCTTTCTCTGCCGTTAAGGCCCCTAACAATCACTTGAGGGCAATTCAAAGCCCAGTTTAATTTTGTTGAAGTCTCTCTTTCTTCATGAGTGAAAAGGAATCCTTCCCATCTCACTTTCCCAATCAGGCAGCCAACATTCATCTAATTAGCAACTTAGAGAACTTTGGTTGTATTAATTTGTAAGAGAAGAGTGGACAAAAATCTCCAAGGACATATGTGACACCGTTCCCATACTTAATGAAATAAAAATCAGAATTTGTGCTGGTGGGGATGAAGGTCGCTTCTGGCTAAAGTCTAAAGTGATTTATTCCTTTCACAAACCATTCCCTTTCATTCCTTTTCCCATGATTCAGGTTGTTGACAAACACCCAGAAGGCAAAGTGGAGGATTAAGACAATTATCTGGATAATCTAGGACAAGGACATGTTTTCTTCCCAGTAAACAGCCAGATCATTGTGGCCTGCCCCCAAATAGAGAGGCTGTTAACCTGAAGCAACTAGTGAATCAATTCAGTGAGAAACTATACATCCCCACTGCCAATAGAGAAGGTTCAAACGTCTCTATTCAATATTCCACTTTTCTGTCCAACCTACATATTTAAGTTTACCCCTTGATTCCCAGATTGTCTCACTTTGAGTTTACCATGATGACTTCACTTCTGCCTACACCTCTTTTCTTTTCCGCTGTCTTCCATCTGGAATACCATCCCAACTCCTCTTCACATGTGCAAATCCTCCCCAGCTTTCCAGACTGGCTCCAGTCCTACTGGATTCATGCAATTGTCCCTATTTCAGGAACATTGATCTCTCCTTTTGCTGAACTTACACCACTCATCTCTTCCTGTAACGATCCCTTGAATGTACAAGGGTTTACTCTCTGTCTTTGTTTTTAAACATCTTAACATCTTCAATCCTCCCCCTCCATAGGCTGGTAGGGATGATGCATCTATTTTGTTCTTGTATTTCTCGCATCAACTTAATATTGCATAGAAAGTAGTTAAGTGGAGCTACGTAAATGCTTATACATTACCTCAATTCTATACTTGGATTTGCATATATTAAACTCAGCCCTGTCATCTTTCCTAAATTGCTCTGATAACTACATTCCTCTTCTTGATCACCTCTCGAGGTGTTGTGATTAGGGAAAGCAGGTCCTCTTGAGGGAAAAAAAAAAAGAGAAGCAAATGTTTTAGGATGGTTTCCAACCTCAGAGTTATATATGGTTTCAGAAGGGACTTAAGAGAGAAAGGCATTTTCCAGGGGCTTAAAACATGCAAAGGAGCTACCAAAAGGTCTAGCAACTTCATCAATGTCTGTAGACTTCAGAAACAATTGTAAATTACCTTTTATGCAGATGGGCTGTTTCCCTGACCACTCTCCATTCTGCTGGCAAGTTCTTTTCTCATTGCCACTAAGAACATAGGAGTTGTTACAAAAGAAGGACACAACGGTGCCAATTTTAGCATGGCGTCCATTGATAAGCCCAGGGCCCCCTGTTATTTTCTTGTACCCATTGACTGGGCCCCCAGGGTCTGAGCAGTTTCTTTCTTCAAGGACTAAAAGAAAGTAAAAGAAAAGGAGAATTGTTAAAAGTCTGAGTTATTCTATTTTAGAATAGAATCTTTCATGTTTCATTGAACTAAAAATACAATGATATAGGACTTGGTGCTCAAAAGTATTACCAAAAGAAATCGTATAATAGAAAATTCATGTATTAGACATGTATTTCCCTTGTTTTCATAATTTATTCTTAAATTGAAAAGTATCTAATTCTATATATAAATAAATTTGATGCCAAATCTGGCTCTTATATCATCTTGTCCATTTCTTTCTCAAACTGTAGGAGCTAGGCAACCCTGAGTAAAATAAATATCTCACCTAAATTTCATTATCGGTATACAAGGATTATTGATTTTCAGTGTCGTTGTATTATCTCCTTCATTCTTTAAAGCTTGGGCAATTAAAAACTATTCCATTTCCTATTTGTATTGTACCCAGAAAGTACAGCTGCTTAGAAATAAGAGTAGATACGTGAAGTTAATTTAGATTTCATATTTAATCTCTAGGAAAATAAGTGTGTTGAAAGTTATAGTTAAAAATACTAGAGGACAATATAATTGTAGAGAGACAATAAATTTCCCTTGATCTCCAAATACAACTTTCCATCTAAGTATTGATACTCATTATAGAGTTATCTCTATTCTTTGACTCCTGTTGAATGGCTATTTAAAGTAGAAATGGCATCAGCAGCTATTCTGAGCACTAAATAGGACTTTTTAGATACATTCTGGAAATATTCTATCAGATAGGTAACATATTTCTCTCAAATAGATTATGACACTGTACTGAACATGACTTGCCTAAGGAAACTGAGCTCCCAGAGAATTCAAACTGTGACTACTTGATTTGGGTACCACTCTACCAGCCTCCCTACTTTCTTTTCCCTTTTCTTTCCTTTCCTTTCTTTTCTTTTTTTTTTTTTTTTTTTTTTTTTTTTTTTTTTTTTTTTTTTTTTTTTTTTTTTTTTTTTGAGACATGGTCTCACTCTGTCACCCAGGCTGGAGTGCAGTGGCACAGTCTCGGCTCACTGCAACCTCCATCCCCTGGGCTCCAGTGATCCTCCTACCTCAGGCTCCTGAGTAGCTGGGACCATAGGCACACACCAGCTGATTTTTGTATTTTTAGTAGAGATGGGGTTTCACCATGTTGCCCAGGTTGGTCTTGAACTCCTAAGCTCAAGCTGTCCTCCCACCTTGGCCTCCCAAAGTGCTGGGATCACAGGTGTAAGCCACCACAACTGATCTTAGTTTCTTTTTTTTATAAATAATTTCAACTTTTATTTCAGATTCAGGGGGTACATGTGCAGAATTATTACCTGAGTATATTGCATTATGCTGAGCTTTGGGGTACAATTGATCCTGTCACACAGGCATTGATCATGATATCCAGTAGTTTTCAACCCTTGCCACCTTTTCTGTCTCCTCTTCTAGTAGACTCTCTGGTTTCCTTAAAATCATTTATTCTAAGACACAGACAGGCTCATCCCTGTAAAACAGTCTCTGTGCAATGCAATTATGCTTTTGTTTCTTTCCTTCTTTTTAGTTTTATTTTATTTTCAGTTTCAGATACATGTGCAGGACGTTCAGGTGTCTTACCTAGGTAAACGTGTGCCATGGTGGTTTGCTGCACCTATCAATCCATCACCTAGCTTTTAAGCCCCCCATGTATTAGCTATTTATCCTGATGGTCTCCCTCCCCCCACAACCCCCCAACAGACACCAGTGTGTGTTATTCCCCTCCATGTGTCCATATGTTCTCATCATTCAGCTCCCACTTACGAGTAAGAACATTCAGTGTTTGGTTTTCTGTTCCTGCATTAATTTGCTGAGGATCATGGCTTCTAGCTTCATCTAAGTCCCTGCAATGGATATGATCTTGTTCCTTTTTATGGCTGCATAGTATTCCATGGTGTATCATGTACCACATTTTCTTTATCCAGTCTATCATTGATGGGCATTTGGGTTGATTCCATGTCTTTGCTGTTGTGCGTAGTGATGCAATGAACATACATGTGCATGTATCTTTATAGTAGAATGATTTATATTCCCTTGGGTACATACCCAGTAATGGGATTGCTGGGTCAAATGGTATTTCTGGTTCTAGGTCTTTGAGGAATCACCAAATTAGTTCAATCACCTTAAACTAATTTACATTCCACCAGCAGTATAAAAGTGTTCCTATTTCTCCACAGCCTTGGCAGCATCTGTTGTTTCTTGACTTTTAAATACTCACCATTCTGACTGCTGTGAGATGGTGTCTCATTGTGGTTTTTATTTACATTTCTCTAATGATCAGTAATGTTGAGCTTTTTTCAAATATTTGTTGGCTGCATACATGTCTTTAAATTCATAAGGAACCAAAAAAGAACCCATATAGCCAAGATAATCCTAAGCAAAAAGAACAAAGCTGGAGGCATCATGCTAACTGACTTCAAATTATACTATAAGGTTACAGTAACCAAAACAGCATGGTACTGATACAAAACCAGTACCTTTGAGAAGTGTCTGTTCATGTCCTTGGCCCCCTTTTTAATGGGATTGTTTCTTTTTTCTTGTAAAGTGTTTAATTTCCTTGTAGACTCTGGATATTAGATCTTTGTCGGTTGGATAGGTTCCAAAAATTTCCTCCCATTCTGTAGGTTGTGTGTTCACTCTGATGATAGTTTATTTTGCTGTGCAGAAGCTCTGTAGTTTAATTTGATTCAATTTGTCAATTTTTGGTTTTGTTTCAATTGCTTTTGACGTTTTTGTCATGAAATCTTTGTCTGTGCCTATGCTGTATGGTATTGCCTAGATTTTCTTCTAGGGTTTTTATAGCTTTGGATTTTACATTTAAGTCATTATTCCATCTTGAGTTAATTTTTGCATAAAGTGTAAGGAAGGGGTCCAGGTTCAATTTTCTGCATATGCCTAGCCAGTTCTGTTTAACCATTTATTAAACAGGGAATCATTTCCTCATTGCTTGTTTTTGTCAGGTTTGTTGAAGATCAGATGGTTGTAGATGTATGGTCTTATTTCTGAGGTCTCTGTTCTATTCCATTGGTCTACATGTCTGTTTTTATACCAGTACCATGCTGTTTTGGTTACTGTAGCCTTGTGTGGTTTGAAGTAGGTTAGTGTGATGCCTCCAGTTTCATTCTTTTTGCTTAGGATTATCTTGACTATATGGGCTGTTTTTTGTTTCCTTATGAATTTTAAAATAGTTTTTTCTAATTCTGTGAAGAATGTCAATGGTAGTTTGATGGGAATAGCATTGAATCTATAAATTACTTTGGACAGTATGGCCATTTTCACAATATTGATTTTTTCTATCCATGAGCATGGAATGTTTTCCCATTTGTTTGTGTCCTATATGATTTCCTTGAGCAGTGGTTTCTAGTTCTCCTTGAAAAGATCCTTCATGGCCGGGCGCGGTGGCTCAAGCCTGTAATCCCAGCACTTTGGGAGGCCGAGGCGGGCAGATCACAAGGTCAGGAGATCGAGACCAT
>NW_016814096.1:3233976-3296892 GCF_001698545.2 Rhinopithecus bieti
AAAAAAAAAAAAAAAAAAAAAAAAGAAAAGATCCTTCACTTCCCTTGTTAGCTGAATTCCTAGATATTTTATTTTCTTTGTGGCAATTGTGAATGGGAGTTCATTCATGATTTGATTCTCTGCCTGTCTGTTGTTGGTGTATAGGAATGCTTACGATTTTTGTACATTGATTTTGTGTCCTGAGACTTTGCTGAAGTTGTTTATCAGCTTAAGAAGCTTTTCAGCTGAGACGATGGGGTTTTCTAGATATAGGATCATGCCATCCACAAACAAAGAAAATTTGACTTCCTCTTTTCCTGTTTGAATACACTTTATTTCTTTCTCTTGCCTGATTGCCCTGGCCCGAACTTCCAGTACTACATTGAATAGGAGTGATGAGAGAGGGCATCCTTGTCTTGTGCCAGTTTTCAATGGGAATGCTTCCAGCTTTTGCCCATTCAGTATGATATTGGCTTTGGGTTTGTCATAAATGGCTCTTATTTTGAGGTATGTTCCTTCAATGCCTAGTTTATTGAGAGTTTTTAACATGAAAGGATGCTGAATTTTATCAAGGGCCTTTTCTGTGTCTATTTAGATAATCATGTGTTTTTCATTTTTAGTTCTGTTTATGTGATGAATTATGTTTATTGATTTGCACATGTTGAACCAGCCTTGCATCCTGGGGATAAAGCCAACTTGATCATGGTGGATAAGCTTTTTGATGCGCTGCTGGATTTGGTTTGCCAGTATTTTATAGAGGATTTTTGCATTGATGTATATCAGGGATATTGGCCTGAAGTTTTGGTTTTTTTTGTTGCATCTCTGATAGGTTTTGTTTTCAGGATGATGCTGGCCTCATAAAATAAGTTAGGGAGAAGTCCCTCCTTTTCCATTGTTTTGAATAGTTTCAGAAGAAATGGGACCAGATCCTCTCTGTACCTCTGGTGAAATTCGACTGTAAATCCGTCTGATCCTGGGCTTCTTTTGGTTGATAGGCTGTTAATTACTGCCTCAATTTCAGAACTAGTTATTGGTTTATTCAGGGATTCAAATTCTTCCTGGTTCAGTCCTGGGAGGGTGTATGTGTCCAGGAATTTATCCATTTATCATAGATTTTCTGGTTTATTTGCATAGAGGTGTTTCTAGCATTCTCTGATAATTGTTTGCCTTTCTGTGGGGTTAGTGGTGATATCCCCTTTATTATTTTATATTGTGTCTATTTGATTCTTTAATTAGTCTCTCCTTTCTTATTAATCTAGCTAGCTATCTCTTTTATTATTTTTTTTTTTTTTCAAAAAAACAGCTCCCGGATTTTTTGATTTTTGGAAGGTTTTTCTGTGTCTCAATCTCCTTCAGCTCTGCTCTGTTCTTGGTTATTTCTTGTCTTCTGCTAGCTTTGGAGTTTGTTTTTCTTAGTTCTCTAGTTCTTTTAGTTGTGATGCTAGGATATCAATTTGAGATCTTTCTAGTTTTTTGATGTGGGCATTTAGTGCTATAAATTTTCCTTGTAACATTGCTTTAGCTGCATCCCAGTGATTCTGGTATGTTGTCTCTTTGCTCTCAGTGGTTTCAAAGAACTTCTTGATTTCTGCCTTAATTTCATTATCTACCCAGGAGTCTTTCAGGAGCAGGTTGTTCAGTTTCCGTATAATTGTATGGTTGAGTGAGTTTCTTAATCTTGAGTTCTAATTTAATTGTGCTGCAGTCTGAGAGACTGTTATGATTTCAGTTCTTTGTATTGGCTGAGAAGTGTTTTACTTTCAATTATGTGATCAATTTCAGAGTAAGTGCTTTGTGGCGCCAAGAAGAATATTTATTCTTTTGTTTTTGGGGGAAGAGTTCTGCAGATATCTATCAGGTCCACTTGGTCCAGAGCTGAGTTCAACTCCTGCATATCTTTGTTAATTTTCTGTCTTGACGATCTAATATTGACAATGGGGAGTTAAAGTCTCCCACTGTTTTTGTATGGGAGTCTAAGTCTCTTTTTAGGTCTCTAAGAACTTGTTTTATGAATCTGGGTGCTCCTGTATTGGGTGCATATATATTTAGGAGAGTTAGCTCTTCTTGTTGAATTGAACCCTTTACACTTATATAATGCCCTTCTTTATCTTTTTGATATTGTTTGTTTAAAGTCTGTTTTGTCAGAAACTAAGATTGCAGCCCCTGCTTTTTTCTGCTTTCTATTTGCTTGGTAAATTTTTCTCCATCCCTTTATTTTGAGCCTATCTGTGTCTTTGCATGTGAGATGGGGCTCTTGAACACAGCACACCAATGGGTCTTCACTTTATCCAGCTTGCCATTCTGTGTCTTTTAATTGAGGCATTTAGCCTATTTACATTTAAGGTTAATATCATTATGTGTAAATTTGATCCTGTCATCATGATGCTCACTGGTTATTTTGCAGACTCGTTTATGTAGTTGTTTCATAGTGTCATTAGTCTGTGTACTTCAGTGTGTTTTTGTAGTGGCTGGTAACAGTTTTTCCTTTCACTATTCAGTGCTTCCTTCAGGAACTCTTGCAAGGCAGGTCTTGTGGTGCCAAATTCCCTCAGCATTTGCTTGTCTGAAAGAGATTTTATTTCTTTTTCACTTATGAAGCTTAGTTTGGCCGGATATGAAATTCTGGGTTGGAAATTCTTTTCTTTAAGAATGTTAAATATTGGCCCCCAATCTCTTCTGGCTTGTAGGTTTCTCCTGAGATATCTAATGTTAGTCTGATGGCATTCCCTTTGTAGGTGACCTTGCCTTTCTTTCTGGCTGCCCTTAACATTTTTTCCTTCATTTCAACCTTGGAAAGTCTGATGATTATGTGTCTTGGAGTTGACCTTCTCATGGCATATCTTGCTGGGGTTCTCTGGATTTCCTGAATTTGAATGTTAGCCTGTCTTTCTAGGTTGGGGAAGTTCTCCGAGATGACATCCTGAAGTATGTTTTCCAGCATGGTTCCATTCTCCCTATCTCTTTCAGGTACCCCCGTCAGTTGCAGGTTTAGTCTTTTTACATAATCCCATAGTTCTCAGAGGTTTGGTTCATCCCTTTACATTTTTTTTTTTTTTTTTTAATCTAATCTTGTCTGCATGTCTTATTTCAGCAGGGTAGTTTTCATGTTCTGAGATTCCCTCCTCCATTTTGTCTGTTCAGCTATTGACACTTCTGGTTGCATTGTGTTTTTGTGTTGTGTTTTTCAGCTCCATCAGGTCATTTATGTTCCTCTCTAAACTGATTATTCTGATTAACAGCTCCTGTAGTGTTTTATCACGATTCTTACCTTCTTTGCATTAGGTTAGAACATACTCCTTTAGTTCAGCAAAGTTCATTATTACCCACCTTTTGAAGCCTACTTCTGTCAATTCATCTATCTCAGCCTCAGTCCAGTTCTGTGCCCTTGCTGGAGAGGTGTTGCAATCATTTGGAAGAGAAGAGACACTCTGGCTTTTTGAATTTTCAGCATGTTATGTTGATTTTTTTCTCATCTTCATGGGTTTATCTACCTTCAATCTTTGAGGCTGCTGACCTTTGGATGAGATTTTTGTGGGGTCTTTTTTGTCAATGTTGTTGTTGCTTTCCGTTTTTCTTTTAACAGCCAGACCCCTCTTCTGCAGGGCTGCTGCAGTTTGCTGGAGGTCCACTCCAGACTCTACTCACCTGGGTCCCTCCCACACCTGGAGAGATCACCAGTGGAGGCTACAGCAAAGCAAAGATGGCTGCCTGCTCCTTCCTCCAGGAGCTCCGTTGCACAAGAGCACCAACCTGATGCTGGCTGGAACTCTCCTGTATGAGGTGTCTGGTAACCCCTGTTAGGAGGTTCCACCCAGTAAGGAGGCACGGGATCAGGGGCCTGCTTAATGAAGCAACCTGGCTGCCCCTTAGCAGAGCAGGTGCACTGCACTGGGGGGAATCCCACTTGTCTGGACTACCAGCCACCTCAGAAGCCAGCAAGCAGGAAAGACCAAGTCTGTTGAACAGGAGATCATGACTGCCTCCCCACAGGGGCTCTGTCCCAGGAAGATTGGTATTCTGTCCATAAATCCCTGGCTGGAGTTGCTGGAATTCCTGCAGGGAGGTGCCACCCAGTGAGGAGGCATGGATCCAGGTCCCACCTGAAGAAGGAGTCTGGCCAAAATCTGCCACAGTCACTGTACTGCACTGTGAGGAATTCTTCTCCATCCAAACCATCCAATCTTTCTGGACCAGTGGGGAAAAATGGCCAACTGAAACCACAGTGATAGCTGCCTCCCCTCCCCCTGGGAACTTGGTCATCTTAGGCAGTCTCCAGCTTGCTGCCACTGGCCGCAACCCAAGCAGCCTCCGAGAGACTGCACAGCTCTGTGCTTGAGACCAAAGGCCCTGTTGGCACAGGCTCACAAGGGGATCTCCTGATCCATGGGTTGCACAGATTCATGGCAAAATTGTGGTTTCCCTGGCAGGGTAGCACATCACTCACTGCCCCCTTTGGCTGGGGTGGGAGTTTGCTTTACTCCATGCAGCTCCCGGCTGGGCCATCACTCCACCCTGCTTTTCCTTGCTCTCCACAGGTCATGACAACCACCTAGTCAGTCTCAATAAGAGGACCTGGATACCTCAGCTGAAAGTGC
Organism: Rhinopithecus bieti; assembly: GCF_001698545.2. Classification (NCBI taxonomy): domain Eukaryota; kingdom Metazoa; phylum Chordata; class Mammalia; order Primates; family Cercopithecidae; genus Rhinopithecus; species Rhinopithecus bieti. Next base: position 3,238,551 of record NW_016814096.1, read on the forward strand.
AGGATTCACTTGCTGTTTTCATTTTTCTCAGTGGGAGCCGCAGACCAGAGCTGCTTCTAATCGGTCATCTTGGCCCCCACAATTATGCATTTGATATGCTTTCTTCCCTGTAACTGTTACAACTGCCTTCCAAGCAACTCAGTTGCTTGCCTCCAGGCAAAAAAAAATTCTCCATTCAGATAACACCTCTAAAATATTTAAGAATTAAAAATAAATAACTTTCCTATGTGCAACTTGGCAAGGCTGCAACAATTAGCCAAATCACTGGTTTGTCCACTCTAAGACCATCCATAGACTATGTGGAAGTTGATTTCAATGACACTCTGTATGCCTTTGGACTATGTAATATCAGCATTTTTTCTGGCAAATGAATCCAAAACTCCCATTTTATAAAAGTGTAAAAGTATAAAAAAGGGACCCCACTGAGTAAACTATTTAAAAATACTGTGATGGTATAAAAAGGGTAATGGGTTTCTTGAGCTTCAAGTGAACTCAGAAAACTCCAGTGCTTATATTTTCAGAAATGCCTCCATGATGTGGGAGGAAAACGCAGATAAAGCAGTCTATGTTGCCTCACTGATGGTGGCAGCTTCTAATAGCACAGACTCATTCATTCTGAAAACTGGCTTAATAAGCACCCATTGGGGCCCACAGACTGAAATTGTCTCAAAAACATAATGTTATGCCTGAAAGTTTTATAAAATGGAATTCATTGCAGACATAAAAATCGGGAGATTTCATTTAAAAATCTGTATTATTCATTTCTAACATAATTCAGATCTGAAACCCTGGGTCTGTATTCCCATATAGCAATAATCAACTGGAGTTGAAAAGTGTCTTTGCTTAGAAGGGAGCCCTATTCTTCACAGCCCCCAAGGGCTGCCTAGTTCTAGCAGGCATGGGAATATGTAGCCAATTAGCCTATTAAAGGGCTATAATTTGGGTAATTTAAGTGGAGCTTCCCATCGATTTTGACCATTGCTAGATAAAGCTCATAGCCAAGAAAGATTGAGTGATATTTAAGACCAGTCTTGGAATACTAAGAGAAAATGAACTATACTCTAGCCACATGTGCCTCAGCAGAGGATAAGAAATCCTTTTCATTGTTGGCTTTGACAGGTAAGCCTGATAGTTGGGTTTTTCTGCCCTTGGAAGGAAGTGCTTCCATGGTCCACTAGCCTCCCACCCCATTACTTTCCAAATGCAGGGTTCTAACGGCTCATAGCTCTACTACATTTAATGTGGGTTTAACTAGCAGAAACTTTAGAGAGTTTTTGAGCCCTTGAAAGTAACAGAGATTTAGAACAATTTAGATCCTTTGTTTCTTTCACTAAGCAAACTTTAAAAGAAGACTTAAAGAGAAACTGAATCAGGACATACAAACACTTGTGCCCAAGGCATATAGCTATATTTCCATAATGCTTAGATGTGTATTCTTTTATAATCTGGCATTTCTGAAATCAAAGCACATGGGATGGTGTACTTTTCATGTAGTATTTCTTTCCTCATAAACCCAGAAAAGCTATATTAAATCAATGGTACAACTTTAACTTGACAAGATCTTAGAATGGAGAACTATGAGAACCATTATTTAGTTTTAAGTTATTGCTTACAGAATGTCACAAGGATAGAGCCAAGTGATGCTTCTGAGTTAGGATCCAATAGAAGGTACAATGTACTGAATGTGTGTGTCCCCCCAGTATTCATATATTGAAATCCGAATCCCCAAAATCATGGTATTAGGATGTGGGGCATTTGGGGGTAGATTAGGTCATAAGGGTGGAGACCTCATGAATGAGATTAGTGCCTTTATAAAAAAGAACCCAGAGAGCTCTCCCACCCTCCTTCTGCCACATGAGGATACAGCAAGAAGTCAGCATCTGAAGCAAGCCCTCACCAGACAACGAATCTTCTGACGCCTTGATCTTGGACTTCCCAGCCTCCAGAACTGTGAGAAATAAATGTTTGTTGTTTAAGTCACCCAGTCTATGGTATTCTGTTGTAACAGCCCAAACTGACTAAGACAGAAGGCAAGACTGAAAATCAACAGAAATACAGACAATAGAAATACATTTATAAAGAATACAGATAATGTTGTTACCTACCACTACACAAAAATAATTATGCTGAATATGTTCAAGGAAATAAAACAAGATTAAGCAGAAGACTGGAAACCTTAAAAAAAAAAAAAAGGGAAAAACATGTAACTGAAAATTATAAGGGCAGGAATTTAAAGCTCAGTGGGTAAGTTTGATAGCAAATCAGATACCACTGAAGAGTATTAGTAAACTAAAAGATGGCTTAAAAACACTCAGAATGAAGCAAAAAAAGACAAAAAGATTTAAAAGGTATGGGAAAAAATAAGGGACATAGGGGATCGAGTGAGAAGGTTAAAAAATAAATGTAATTGGCGTCCAAGAAAGAGAAGGGAGAGAAAATGGAGTACAAATAATATGCAAAGAAATAATAGCTAAAACTTTTCCCATATTGATAAAAGACATCAACCTACAGATTCACAAAGTTCAAAGCCAGATAAATATGAAGCAGCCAAGGGTTGCAGGGGGGAGAAACTAGAACATACTTTAAAATAATTACACTTATTATCTCTGGCTTATAACATTAAAAATAAATTTTGCTTCTTTATAATTTTTTCCAAAGTTCTATAATCAGAAAATGTGACCCTAAAAGTTTGTTACTATTTTTGTTGTTTCTGTGGTTAAGTACATATCAAGCAAAATGGCTTGGGTCTTCCTGCCAAGTGTCTAAATCTAGCATTATTCAGTCTTCCACGCCTATTTTTATGTGTCCCCATAGTCTCACCACCCCATACAAATCTCTTTAATATCTTGCATAATCATAGAGTAATATAATTTTCTATGAAATTATTTAAATAAGTTTATTCACTAGACTCTAATGGAAAAAGAATGGCTGTCAGGATCAGATAGATATGAGTTCAGACAATCATTTGGTTCCCCAGTGTCCAGAGCAAGCGCATAGTAGGTGTTCAATAAATATTTGTTGGTGGATGGAAGGGATAAAGGGTGAAATATATTCATTCTTCCACTTAATGAACTAGGGTTTGGAAAAATTACATAATTTCCCCAAGCCTTGTTCTTCTCATCTGTAAAACAGGATAACACTTACCTGCCTGGGCTAGTTTTGAGAAGTAACTGAAATGGTAGTTTCCTTTTCCCTTACTTGCCTTTGTTCACAAAGCCCCCAACTGCCTTTAAATGCCAATTTCCCAAATACATCTTAAAGAAAACCCCACAGAGAAGTATAAAAGCCCATTGTTGGGCCTATTCAAACGTAATGCAATATTCCACTCCATTTTCTGAGATCCTGGTAATGTCTACCCACAACGGGCTTCCATGCCTCATTCCAAGGTGTTGATCACACTTCTGGGTGCCAACCACGGTGTCCGTACATTGGTATCTTTTAATCCTGCACAATAAAGCCTTCAAATTGCATCCTATATCAAACAACCACTGGGTATTATTCTCTCTTATCTCTCATTTATTTTCTGTGCTTCCCAAAGCCACACTGTCTCCTATGATGCTTTTGAAGTTAATTCTAAGACTTGCCCTCCCAGTTTAGACATCTACCTGGTGAGTACATAGGCCATCTGCACCTCATCAGAGCTCCTCCCCAGGGTCAGATTTCAAAACAATCTTTTGTTTTTCCTATTCATTCTCTTTTTAGAAACCTTTATGTCTCCCCATTGAACTGATTTATGATTCTTTCCTATTTGAGTTTTTAATGAGTGTTTCATTTATCTTCAGTGGGATGGGGTTTTTTTGGTGCAAAGCCAAATGAGAATTTAAAATATTTGCATTTCTGGCCTGAAGGAGCATCAAGATCCTGCTTCGCTAAGTGAAATATTCTGTGATTAATAATAAATAGCACATTGCCATGCTACTTTCAGGATTCATCCTGCAGACAGAAACACACTAGGTTTAGCATGCCCTTACGTGCTATTGCATGAACAAAAAATAGGAATCAAAGGTGCATTTCTCTGGGATATTGTTTCAGATAAATATTTAAAGAAAGACCTTTCTTATTTTTGTTTTCTTTTTTCCTTTGGGCAATTATATGAGGTGGTTCACTGCCAGGTCAGTTTACAGAAGCATATGTGATGGTTTTGGAATGGCTCTATAGTGAACACTCAAGTCTCCCAGATTTCTTTTGCCAGCTCAACTTCTACATGAGTGCTTTGCAGCTGAGAACTGGCACTTGCAACCTTCAGAGGACTGCCCTTGGACATGGCCACCATCCTGCACTTGTTATGTGTACTTCATATGAGCTGAAAAATACCTAGGAGATTTTTGTCTCCCTATGCCAACCCCAGGGTTGCCTGTAGGCAATGACTGATGGGTATGGAAGTTTACAAGCCCAAATAGTGTTTCTGGAGGTGTAATTTATACTCCACAGAGCCCATGAGATCAGGTTGAGTCTGGGAGTTCAGTTGAAAATGCTCTTGCTTGATTCCATCCCCATTCTTATCTTGCTTCCCCAACTCTGTTACTGGTTGATCCTGGGAGTGCTTCCTTTGATAAATCAGTTGGACCCAAGCACGTGACTCAAGGTCTGCTTGGGGGAGAAAACTAACCTGAGACAACTCTGCTGTTTTCTTAGCCCTGGACATCAAGATCCCTCATGCCTTCCCTCAGTCTCACTCCTGGAGGTGATGATACCACAAAAAGGCAGCTGTCTTAACCATGGGCATTAGGCCTTGTGTGCAGCACTCCTGGGCGGTGAAAAGATCTTGGCGAGTATGATTAGCCAAGCAAGTAGAGGCCAGGTCCTCATGAGAGGACCTCCAGCCTCCACAGATACACTCACCTCGGGCTCCAGGCCAGCCCCATACAAGCCAAGATGTTTTACCTGAAAGAATGAGGTAGTCTAAGACATTGGGCTTCCTTGACTAAATAGCGTAGACCTAAAATCTGCCATGAGATGATTCCCTCTGATGATTTGGTGCTGTCTGTGTAAAGCAAGTAACCTTTTTACAAGTCTAGGGCACAGAGGAGGCCCCAAGAATGACAGCGACTGCATTTTTCATGAGCCTCAATTACAGGTCTGAGAGACGGATTTTAGTGGATTCAAGGCAAGTAAAGTGACATCCTTTTTTCACCTGATTGTCATACTCAACATAAAAGTAGCTGAGATGACCAGGTCCATAAATTCTATAGGAAGTAGACAGGATGATGGTGATATCAGGACAAGGTGGAGTTATTTTCAGGAAAAGTGGTTCCTCAGTGCACACTCATGACACCATTTTCTATGTCCTCCAGTGAAATCAGTAATATTAAATATGTGAAAAGGAAGTCCATACTCTTCATTCCTAACCTGGGAACGGATGCCCCCTCCATATCCTCTGATAAACAGAAAACTCAGGAGTAGATCCTAGCTGTGGTGAGACAACAGACCTCTTCATTAATTTATTGTTATCCACCAGTGTATGCCTGTCTATAATGAACAAATGAATCTAGAATTTTAATATGATACACCAGCCTTGCATGAATATATGTCTTTTCCTTTTGCTTAAGTCTCCAAGCCATAAATTCAAATTTGGAGCTGAGAGCTACAAAAAGCCCCTAGAAGCCAAATAGTTCAAGCACTGCTTTGCCTTTCAGAAGTCAAGCATGTCACACAGAATGACGAAGTGCTATTAACTATTGATTTGATTCATTTTCTTGGATCTTCACATATTTAATGAGTGCCTCCTCTGTGCCCAGCTGAATAAGCCAGTAGAAGATGTCTTTCTGTATGTTTCATTTAGAATTTGTTTATTTAAACCCTGAAATAGAAGTGATGCCAGTTCAAGCTGTTCTACTAAGGTGCTTTATACTTTTCAAGGCTCTCTCCAGATTCACTTAAACACTTACCAAAAAAAAAAAAAGAAAAGATTTGGGGCTTTCCTTCCACTTATTCCCCAGGTCAGATTTTACACAGCACAATCTTTTCAATCAAAAAAGAGAGTTAATAGTTCAACTAGTACTTGAAGGGATGTCACTGCAGGAAATTCAGGTTTACTTCTTTGGGCCAACTCAACTCATTCTGACCAGAAAAGGAGAAAGAGAGAGAGTAAGAATGGGGAGAATAAATATATATAATTTTTTTCACTTGCACCAATTCTTCCTAAGTGACTAGTACCTTTCTTAATTTTGCTTCTATAATTACATCGGAGGATAAGTTGTGAACCAATGAATACAGTAAAGGTAATCATGGGTCCTTAGATGAATTTGAATGAGGTGCAGGGTCTCAGCAAATACTAACCAACCCCAGAAGTTGACTGTAGTCTGGATTGCAGCAAAGATTTCATCAGGTGCAATTAACTGAAGTGGTTTCATACCACTTAGCCTGCCATGCTGTCTGAAAAGAAATTTCTTAATCTACAGGTAGAGTGCTGAGATAAATGGAACCAAATTCTAATTTAAATGTTTCTGCTGAGAATAATCATTGGAGATTTGTTGGAATTGGAGCTCCCAGTTTTATCCTATTTGTGTTCCCCTTGTAGTACTAGATAGAACTGTTGATGCAGAGATCACCATTTAACCAGGGCACATTCGTGTAGTTAATGCAGTGTGGACAGTTGATCAGGGCACAATTACAAGAGATGAGATAATTAGAAGAGACCCAGAGACACTTCTTTATGATAGGAGCAGCCATTTTCCAACATGCTGCACGGCAAAGTTTGAACAAACCCTTCAGAAGATACCAAATCCTCTGGGAAGTATTGTGGGCTCTCTCCACAAATACTGTAGTCTCCACTCACTCCCATGACCCTACAAAGGACTAGGCTTGCTCTGACACACAGAGAAGAGCTTGTGCATGTGCACACGTGTGTGTACAGAATATCAATTCTTAGATCTAACATTGTTAAATCAGCATTTAAAAATTTAAAAATCTAACATTTTTAAATCAGCAATGCAGATGATTCATATTTTGAGTATCCTTCAGATAATGCAACCCTAAAATATATGTTATTCAGCATTAATCAAAGGCTTATCTAATAGTTTAGAGAAACAACCAGATGGTGATCTACCTGACTGTGGTACTTAATTTTATGTGTCAACTAGACTGGATCATGAAATGCCAGATATCTCGTTAAGCATTTTATCTGGATGTGTCTGTGAGGGTGTTTCTGGAAGAAATTGGTGTTTGAATTGGTAGAACGAGTAAAAATGATTGCTGTCTCCCAATGTGGGCAGGCATCATCCAATCTGCTGAGGGCCAGAATAGAATAAAAAGGTGCAGGAAGGGATAATCTGGGTTATCTCTCTGCCTGAATGCTTGAGTGGGGCAGCCATCTCTGCCCTCAGCACTCTTGGTTTTTAGACTTTCAGATGCTTACTGAAGTCTACACTATTGGATCTCCAGCCTTCAAATTACACCACTAGCTTTCCTGGTCTCCAGCTTGTAGACAGCACATTATAGCACTTCTCAGCCTCCATAATTGTGTGAGCCAATACTTTATGTGTGTGTGTGTGTGTGTGTGTGTGTGTGTGTGTGTGTATATACACATGTATACAAATTATATTAGTCCTGTTTCTTTAGAGAACCATGACTAATACAAACCTGTAGACCTCTGTTAAGTTAGCTCCTCAAGGAAACACCTTCATGAGGTGTCTTAGGTTGGGTTCTCTCAGAAGTTGCCTGTGTGACAAGGCTTTGAGTGCAAGTAGTTCATTTAAGTGACAATCTTAGGAAGAACCAACAGTGGAATGAGGGAAATGAGATGGGGATTATTATAAATGAGAAAGGAGATAAGACTGCATTATCAAGGAGGTTACCACAGAGGATAACAGAGTTGGAATGATGTTTAGAAACTCTGGGAGATAGTGTGGAGCATGTCTCATCATTATCCTACTCACAGAGGAAAGGATATGAGTTATAACCTACCAATTGCCATTAATCATTTGTTGAAGGATGATGAGATGAACACTAAATCTTCATACCTCCCATTTGCCCACCAATAGGAGCCTGTGCACCCTGAGAGCCAGAGGAAGTCTCAGACAGGGCAGAAGGCACATGAAAGTGCAAGACAGTTGGGTTGGCATGCACAGAAATGGTGTGCATGATCAAGTCCAGCTACCTTTTTCTTTTCAGGAAAGGGAGAATGATCTACTTTTTAGAAAGATATAATATTTAAAAATTAACATTTCTATAATTTACAAAACTCCAGTGAACAACATTTCCTCAGCACCCATCCTTAGATAAGGGGAAGAAAGGAGTAGATGTTTAGAATAAAATCAGCAATGGTTGCATCTCCAGATGAATGTGTGTTCACTTTCTTTTAATCTCCATCCCATCTAATACTCTGTTTTTTATTGTTCTTGTTCAGCTTCTAAATTATTTTATTTTACTTTAATTATTTATACCCTGCTTGCTTTCAGAAAGAGTTTGCAGTGATTTACAAAACTATACATAAAAAAAATACTTCTTTTTTTGCAAATGTTATGTTAATGAAATATTTATGATTGCCAGATACCTCCTGAGCTAAAAACCAAGCCAGGCAGGGTGCTTATTTTGTTTCTTTAATATGAGCTGAGTTTTGGAGCTATAAGATTATCTGAGAGTTCCAGGAAAGGAAACAGATCCAGAGTCAGCAAAACTGATGACTGCCATCTAACTGGTAGTAACGGCCAGGGATGGAGAGATGTTTGTCTCAAATCTTAGCATACTCTTGCCATCCGCCCATTGTCACTTGTCACCAAAATCAAGGAAACAACTTGTGACAGAATTTTGGTTCTGTTTAGAAAAGGCATTAACTTTCTCATCAGGGCATTGTTCATCCTGGAAATCTACTTAACACGACTCTATTTAACTCTACTTAACTCTTAGAGACAGCCATCACATGGCCTCTCTTCTCTTCCTCACTTTTTCCTGTTCAGCTTATATTTGCGTTTTGTGACTCTGGACCAAACCAAATATTTTTTACTCCCGGGAAGGTCTTCACCAACCAGGAATAATGACACCAACTGGTGATGTAATCCCCAGTGAAAACTCTTTTTATCCCTTTCCAGCCAATGGAATTCCTCCCCCCTGATGTTTTCCAGCCCTCTGGGGGTGTGAATGAGAAATTCTCATTCTCTCTCTATGTGAAATTATGCTTGGATTGCACACACTGTTATTTTTTCATCCGGCAGCAATTTAGAGGCTGAGGCTTACAATTAGCTATTTGATCTTAATCAGTATTGTCCTTGGGCATGGTACACTATGTCTTTCGGATACCACTTTTCCGGTGTTTGGATGGCCTATTTAATTAGACAGCTGAAACTGCCTGTGCCTAAGAGACAGGTCAACTTGGAAAATTTTTTGAAAAGTTCTGGTCATTTCATTTCTTCTTCAAAATCAACCTGCCACATTCCCATTTGATAGAGTAGATGGGTAACCTTTGTAGGTGTTAGAAACTTCACTGTCCAAATACAATCTGCTTGGTAACATTAGTTTTCTTGGGGTTTCCCCAAATCTCAGAAGATTTCTGCTTCAGCTCCTTGGGGGTGGATAATAACTCTAAACTACTGGGGGAAATGTTCCCCAGTGGTATTCATAGCCAACTTCTCAAACTATAAGAAATGTCTGCTATGAAAATGGCCCAAACTAGGCAATTCTCTTCTGTTTAGCCTTGGGGATGAAGAGAATGACCTTGCAGAAGAGTCCTCGGCTGCTAAGCACATTTGAGTCCTAGCAGATCCCGCCCAGTTCATGGCATACTGGACACGTGTAATAACTTTCATCATCACCATCACTATTACCAAAAACCTTGCTAGAAGAAGCTGTAGCTAGAAACTGCATGGCATGTAACATTCTTCTAAGGACTAGGAAAGGGCTAAGATTGGAATTGTTTTATAGTTTTGTCAAAAGGAGGGGAAAATATATACTGGATAGCCCTGTCTTATTTCCCCAGTGCCTGGTACCTAGTAGACACTCAAAAATGTCTAGCTGGGTGAATTTGTAAAGTGTAAATGATCAAAGTATCTACTACATGGGAACATTGAGACAAATAAATGGACCACGTCACATAAAGCCTAGAGCCTGGCCTATATTAACGACAGACAGAATAATGACTATTACTTTAGTACATGGATATCAACAAGAGTACCTTGCATTTTGCAAAAGGGAAGCTTTCATTTTCTGACACAGGAAGAGGGACATGTAGTTAATGTCCCACAAGGGGAGGGACAGGTGGCAAATATCCCACAAGGCAGATGCCTTTATGGAAAAGTGGGGCTCTATAACCATTGCCAACAGGCTGGTGTCTGTCTTGGATCCCATAATGTCAGGGATGCTTGTTTCCAAGAGAAGTTAATTGTGCTGTGCTCTCGCTGTTTGTACCCTTCTCTTTCAACCCTCAGTAGGTACAGAGTCCATCCCAGTTCTAATGAAATAGCTCTTAACCCAGAACCCAAATACAATCTGCCTCCCACATTAAGTCCTATCTCAGTGACCTCATCTGCCAAAGAAAAAGCCAAAAGGGCCTTGACAAGAATCAGACAGGTGCAAGCAAAGCCTTAGCAAAGCAATGGTGGGTCTGGCCCTTTCAACACTGATGGGTGCTCTGTTCCCAACTCTTGGAGGTAGTCTTGATGCATTGTTTAGATGGCCTCACCTTGGTATTTGGCTCTAGTCTTGGTATTTGGCTAGAATGCTGTCCATGCTGAAATAATTCCTGAGTAGCAAAATACACCCCTTATGTCACAATCCCCAAGCCTCTTGCCCTGCATGAGACATAGCAATGTTTTGGTCAAGAAGCCACAAGGCTCATGGAGCCCAGGAGAGTTCATACTAAGATGTCACTCGGGCTAGGTAGACCCAAGATCATCTAACAAGGATTGATCTAAATGAAAAGAAAACTTTTCAGCAAAATTAAAAAAAAAAAAACAACCACACATACACCCCCCCCCCCCCCCCCACACACACACACCTTGGTAACTATAAAAGGGCAGCTTCTACTATGTTCAGTGACAGCTTTTGTTTTTTGGATCTAAATCCGAACGGGATGGCATCCCTCTGAATACACCAAGGAGGACATTACAGATTCATTTCATATTAGGGAGGTGAATAGAGGAGAGACCCAGGTAATGTGTAAGAAGACAGTGGCCCGCTAGCTAATGGTCTTTCTGGGCTCCTAAAGTCTGCAAAGGCTCTGGGCTATCAAGAGCATATGGGTAATAGCCACGGATTCCTTGGGACTGTTCTCCATGGAATTAGCCCTATGCCCTTCATACCCTCTCAAGACAGATTGCTCCTTTGTTTTTCTCCCTGCCCCTTTAACAAAATACCAAAATGTTACTCTGAAGTCTTGTCTCCAAAATGACCAGCAGGGGACTGACACAGACCACACTAAATAAGTGACTAATAAAACCCCATGAGAAAAAGCGTGGCTGGCCAGATAATATGATGCTTTGAGCAACCTGCTCTGGAGTGTCCGAATCTGGTTTCTCCCCAACATTACTCTATTTGTCATTTCTAACAGCCCCCTCCCGAGGCTGTCCAGGGTACAAAGTCTCAGCATTCAACATGCCTAATGTGGGTGTCTTTTCCTGGGATCCAGTATTTCTTTACAACAATGACACTGGCAACACCTACTTGTCCTTTTAAAACCAGATCTTTCTTGCCTGTTCGTTGGTGCAGTGGTGGCAATATTTAGTGTTCAGCAATGGCTTCGGGAGGTTTGCAAAGGAAACTCAGAAAGTCTTAGAAGAGTTTTCTTAAATCCTGGGACTTTGAGAAAGTTATGTCATAATTGTCTAGATTGTAGAAACTAGTGTTGTTGCCCTAATCCCTTATCCAGGGAATCCCTTACTTTCTGCCATACTTTTAAATGGCTGTAATGTGGAATCAGAAACAGTGGGATGGCTCCTATTACTCAACTCAGTGCCTTATGTGGATCATCTCATCCCCTCCCTACAAACACCCTAAGAGGAATTTGGTATTATTTTTCTGGAGATTATAAATGGGGAAACTGAGGCTCATAGGAGCTAAATGACTCGCTCAAGACCACCTGACTAGTTAATTGAAGACTTAGTGTCAAACCAAGGTTTTTCTGGCCACAGATTCTAAGGTGATTCTTCACCTTGGGGTGTACCATCTCATGATGGACAAAGATGCACCTGTCTTCTGTGTATTAAGGATAAGAGAGGTCTTAGAACTGTGAAAAAGGAAGTAAATAATTCCATTTTTAAATGCCTCACCCTCAGAGATTTCAAAATACTTTGCAATAATTCCACCTAGACTGCAGTATATGTATCTGTCCCTGATGGGAGAGATGATAGTTTACCCACTAGAGGTCTCAGTACATTCTCACTGGTTCGGCTTCATGTTTTTGTGAACATCCCAAAGTTCCTAATTGTTTATTCTGATGAGAAGTGCGGGTCTCCCCTTTGAAGCTAAAGCATAAAGTGTGCCTCTCAGCCTGAGCTCTTTTCTTCCCAGGCCTTGGGACAGGCCAGTGGGAACTTTCTGAGACTCCAAAACCCAAATGAATCCAGATTCACCATTTTTCTTTAATTGGTGGAGGCCGATTTGTTTTGCTCCAAGGCGCGTCAGAGCCTGCAGTGTGAGCATTGTGCCCCAAGAGTTAGCCCGTTTCATCGTCCTTCATTAGGATGCAGGGGGAAGTCCCGGCCCGTCAACTGGGCCGGGGGAACAAAGGCAACATGGAAATTAGAGCAGGACGATGAATCCCTTGCTCTCCACTTTTTCAAAACAAGATTCTGACCATTTACTCGAGGACCCATTTTGTCGTTGTGTTCCATACAAAGAAACAGGAAACTTCAGAGGGAAGAAGGGGCCCCAGTTTCCTACACGGTGGCCCAGGGAGGCTGGAGGTTGCTGACGGTGTTGGCAGGAGGCTAGCTTGGCCTCAAGGCAGAGGAGGGGGCTGTTCCCCCTGTTATGCTTCCGAGGAGGTCACCCAGGCACCAGGGGAAGTTTTTCCTCCTTCGGAAGCAATCTAGGGCAGGTGAGGCCTGGGGTAGCAGACCTTGAAGACTGTCCCATCGGGGCTCTCACACCTTCTTGACCGCTGGTAGTAGGCCAAATCTAGCTGATTATTTTGCATTCTTTAACCTATCCCACAAAAGTCTGAAGGAGAAATTTCTCCCCAGACCAATGGAATTCCTTTGAAAATAAATTCATTTCCAGCTTGACAAGGATAGATCCTAGTTTCTGCAATGCAGGTCCCAAGTCTTATTTTGAGGACAGGTGTTGATAATGAATGGTTCCTCTTCTAAATTGCCAAAACCTTTTAGTGACCATAGTAGCTCTCAAAATCAAAATATGTGTACCCTTTGAATGAACAGTTCAGCATCTAAGAATTTATCTTACAAAAATATTTCTACGTATGAGCGAACAAATAAATGTAAGGATATTCCTTGCAGTGCTCTTCATAATAGCAAAATACTAAAAGCAATATCAAGTCCATCTTAAGGACTTGGATGAATATATAATTATATTAATACATTCAGCCATACAATGAATACTCAGCAATCATTTTTTCAAATCAGTATAACAACATGGACAGATCTCGAAAAAATATCTGTAACATGGGGACTGAAAATAAATTGAAAAATTGTATGAATACTTAATCCACTTGTGTTTAAAACAAGGTTTTTCAACCTTGGCACTACTGATCTTTGAGCCAGATAACTGTTGTGGGGCCTGTCCTGTGCGTTGTAGGATGTTTAGCAGCATCCCTGGCCTCTACCCACTAGATGCCAGCAGCACACCACCTCACTCCTACAATTATCACAACCAACACTGTTTCCAGACATTGCCAAATGTCCCCTGCGGGTAGAGATGGAGAGCAAAATCACCCCTCGTTGAGAACCACTCGTTTAAAATAAAGACACATAGACCACTTAGGTTTGCATACCATAGGAAAAAAAGTCTAGAAGAATATCCCCCAAGTTTCTTACAATGCTTCCACTGGGAACCAGGATTGTGCAGGAAAAAACAATGTTCTCTTTTTATTCTATATACCTCTGTACTGTTTGATTTTTTTGACATATATTTCTGCAATTAAGTAAAAAATCTACTTCTATTCCATTCCACTCACAGACATATACATACATAAGGAAAATAAAGAGAATAGCTTCTATCAAGAGATTGCACATCGGAATTCTATTTGGAAAAGAGAAACAGATGAGCTCTACCTGGGAAGGGAAGTCCTTTAAGAGGACTCGCTAATGGGACATAATGGTAATCAGAGTTCATCAGTCAAGCATCTGGAGTCTCACCAAAACATACAGCAAGTGTCGTGTCTGAGAGATTGTGAACTAAATGGGAAACGTGAAATTATGGCCTCTGGTTTTGAACTTGATGGGGACCAGTGTCTTGCATTCTCTGCTTCAAATCACTCGTCCGCAAAACCGAGCATCTACCTTTCCACAAAGACTTGAAGAGATCATTAAAGCAGTACCTAAGAAATGGTTTCCCCTCGTCAGATGTGGCACTGCATAAATGAAAGAATTCTCATTAATATTGATTTTGGTCACTAATACTGATTTTAAAGCTATTTTTTTAAAAAAGAGCCTAGTCTAATTTGGGCACTTAAGAGTTTGGGGAATCCCAGATGCTTGGGTTTCTTCCTAATTTCAAAATAATTCCCGCCAGCATTTTTTTAATTTGTTGGTATCCTCATGAGGAAAACAAGAAAATAAATTTTTTCACTCTTTTTTGCTTTTCTAACTGATAGACTGCTCTGGAAAAATTGCTAACAAAGGTTGACTCAGAAATTATAACGTAAACTGCCATAGCCACTTTTTGTGACGTGTCCCCAGTGAGTTAGTTGAAACTCGTGCCAAATTTCCTAGAAGGAAAAACGAACCTGCATCTTATAGAAAACAGACAAACAAAAAACATTTAGTCCCCCCATATCGGTGCCAGTAAATGACATATCAGATATCCATCGGTAACACCTTCACCTAGCTATAACTACATGGTACTAAGGGAATTATGGCTTTTGAACAATATTTTGAAAACCAGCAAGGGAGAATTTTCCTGCCCATCTATGCTGATGTTTTAAAGTAATTTGAGACAGTTTGTGATTAAATTATGAATCAGCTCATGGTGATATATTTTACATTCTTTTTTCATTATGTTTCTTTTTTCTTGATGGAATAACAATGCTGAGAAATCTGTTTTGACTCACAAGCTACCCATGAATATTTTAATCATAAGTTTTGGACCAATTTATTTTTCTTTCCTAATTTGACTCAGCTTCTTAAAGGCATTTTGGCTTTATTTGGTGATATTTTACTTCTTTCCAATTCTACTTTTCTTTATCAAAGGATTGTGTAGTTCGTTCGTCAAGAAATTAAGCTTTCCTCTTTTTGTTTCCTCCTCTGAATCCGAAGAGTGAAGCTCAGGATTTGCCATTGTCAAGAAACTAGAATCACTCTACATACAAATTCTTGAAGCCAAGAGAATGCAACATTTCCCTGCTCTGCCTTGCATGCAACATGGCAGGCTCAAATGAGGCAAGAACCATGAAGCAGAACATCATTTTCTACGTCTCTAGCATAGTCACACTCAAGTCAGCTGTGCCAAACCAGGGCAAGGATGCTTTTAGTAGAAATCAGTGGTACACACAGGGACCCACTATTGAAACCATGGTTTCCATCTGCATTGTTTGTAAGAAAACATTAGTGAAAATTAATTCAAAACATACACAAACTTTAGAGAATACTGCCAGACCAGGCTGTTAGATGACCAACAGAGCACCTGTGCATGCTAGTTAGAAGCGACTGTAGTAGACACTGTTGGTGCTCTGCTCTCGGGTCTATTTTCAGTGTTTCTGTGGGCCCTTTTCCCCTCCCCATCCTATGGTATTTTACTTCCAATGGACTGTATCTGTGACTCTCTTTCAGGGAGCTGCTCAGGAGCTACTGGAACCACTTTGCCCACATGCATAGAAAGCCAAGTGTGCCCACGGTTTATGTCCTCCAGTCCCCCAGGGCAGCCTGTACCCAATGACTGATTGCTGTGGGGATATGAAAGCCCAGATCCCTTGCCTTAAAGCTAGAACATTACTCTAAAGAGTAATGTACATTCCAGATCTCATGACAGGTTAACACTGAGGTTGGTATTTTGCCTGAAATCGCACCCCTACTTGTCCTCCTTCCCTTCCCAGGCCAGCTTCCCACTCCTCTATCAGCTTCTCCAGGGAGCCTGTCCTTAACACTTCCCTTGTGTACACATTCTCAACTCACAATCTGCTTTGGGGAAACCTACCTAGGACACTTTCTGTCCTCCTTTGCTCTCCCCCAAATTCTTGTCCTTATGCACATCTCATTCCATGCTGACGGCTTCCATCTGTGACACCTGTTTTCAGTCTGGTAACCAAGACCTTATATATGACATGTGTTAAAACATGACCATATAGTTTGTCATCCAATTCACGACACTTTGCCCCTGAAAGAGTATGCTACCAATAATTTTGCTCAGCAAAATGTATAGACTGAGATTATCCCTGAGAAACTGGAGCTGATGGTCACCCTAAATATCTACCCCCTCATTGCAAGGCTTCAAGATGTGCAATAACTCACACTGGAGTCTGTGAATGGTGCCTGGAGTATAAATCTAAAATACAGATCTTAGAATGGACAGGGATACAGACTGAGCCACAGGGAAGTTTGTTGACCTTTTTTCAGTGTTTTTGAGCTCTGAATATTACTGGAGGCCATTGTATCTTTCTCAGAGATATTTGCAGCAAGTGAGGGTTGGAAATGCCAATGGACAAACCTAAGAAGTTGCAGACAACCTGACTCAGAAGCAGCTCTGCCCTTCTGAGAACCACTCACTGGGAGTGTCCACACTGTGTGCCATCTTGGACAGACCAGCCTAGACATCAAGAAAGAGTAGGCCCTGCAAGCTCTTAAAATCCTTCCATACCAGCCCCATCTGACGCCTTAACTCACACTTAGGAAGCATACTCACGATTTTCACAGTGCTGCCCAGTATAGCCTGCCAAGCAGGCACACTTGTAAGATCCAGCCTTGTCAAGGACGCACGTGCCGTCATGGAAACAAGGGGATGAGGAGCATGCTGTAAGAGAAAAGGCATTCCTCAGTGCCACTGTGCATTGAGTTGATGTCTTCCGGCCCAGAGTCTTGACCAAAGTCTTTTACTTGCTTATTAAAGTCTTCTTGCAATGTTTTTTATTCCCTTTACTGAATTCATGTTATGATTATTTGAAAATGCCTAAAATAGATACTCATTAAATATCAAATGTTGGTGATATTATTTGATGTTTTTGAGGGCCCCAGAAGTATGCTTAATACTCCTATATTCTGAAGACCACAAGGCAATGCAAACAACAACATTAAACTGATGAAAGCAGAGCCATGCTTGTATCTCTCTCATAGGGATTTCAGTGGACGGAGATATCTCTGGGTAGCTGAAGACCATCTTTTTTCAAATAAAAGCTCAGCATCCTGGGTACTGGGGCAATACAACTGGAAGACAATCTTTATGACACTGTTGAAGGTGTATTCAATAATTTCCAAACTTATATTCTGTAATCATTATTCCCTTGAGATGTTGATGTGTTTTACTGAGGGTTCTAAGCTCAAATATGTTAGGGAAATGTTGCTTACTTTCAATGCTAACTAGCCAGATTCTTTACTGCAGAACTTCTCAGTTCAATGCCCTAGTATACATTGTGCGTTTCCTAATACACATTGTGAATTTCAAGCTCATTTGACCTCAAAGCATGCATTTTACAAGGCATCCTGGGGACTATTTTTCTACAGAAAATATTTTGAGAAACACTCATCTGTGTGTTATCCATCAAACCTACATTCATTTATCCCAATGTAGAAGTATATTCCTTGGCTCAGTTCAACAAATCTATCTTGAGTACTTGCTCTGTGGAAGGCATGGGAGAAATACAAAGATGAACAGGACATCCTATTTACCAGATTAAAGCTACTTGAAGAAAAGTATAAAACAACTATGACTTGAAGTATATAGTTAGTGTATTATGAAGAAAGAAGAGGCAATGCTACAAGACATTCAAAAGAGGGCAAAGTCATAGCTTGTTGGAGCAAGAGAAAAGATTTAGGAGAGGAGAAAGAATGTAGTAGGGACTGTGAAGGATGGATTTTGATATGTAGGTTGCAGACAGGTGACTTTAGCCAGAGGAAATATCTTGAGGGCAAGTGAACAAACAGGGATGTTTGAAAAATGGGAAGTGGTATTATTTGACAGCATTGATAAAACGCAGGCCAGTATTGCCAAAGTTCTCCAAGGGAGGTTGAGGAGGTCATTTCAGAGGAGGAAGACATTCTCCTGACCGTCCCTCAGTCCCAGAGTCACAGACCGGCCAGTCACTGCTGCCCCTACCTGGTTTGCTGACTGTCCTAAGCCCCCACAGATGCATCTCACTTGGGACCTTGCTCAGCCTATACCTGCAGGGTGTCACCAAGAGATGAGGATTCAGCCACAGGCTGATCACACCACAGCAGCAAGGCCTCAGAACTCCCAGGCCCTGCACAGCTCCACAGGGGGCAGGCACAGAGACTGGAAAGAGCACCCGCCGAGGCTTCCTGTAGGCAGCATACTAAAAGAGGGGTAGACAGGGGAGCAGGGTCTCCTGGCCTTGCTGAACAGACAGGACTGAAGAAACACTGATTATTTAGCCACCCACCTTCTTTCCTGAGACTTTCATGTCATACCCTATGAATAAGGAAACCTTAATGATCAGAATACCATTACAAGCTCTTTTTTAATTCAGTTTTTTTTTAATCAAACTTCAAGCGTGTGTTTATTTTGTAAAACCTGATGCAATCTGATCTCAGAATGATGAGAGTGGGATGATTGCTTAGGATTGAGCATTTTGTTCAGTTTGGTCAAATCCTACTTCCTAATATGATCACAGCAAGAGTTACAGTCAGGCTTAGAGTTACTCATCAAGTCAATGACATTTACCATTATAGTCTTTTAATACCTATTTTATAGATGGCAAGCAGAGGGTAAGGGTATGCCTAGGGTTGGGCAGCTGTTGAGTTCTTACTATGTACCAGACTATGTTAAGCTCTCCATTTGTTCTGTCTCTCAAAGCCTCCTTAATGGAGAAGGATCTACTATTACTCCCTTATCACTATCATAATTCCCAATGTTCACTATCATTAGGAAACAGAGGCCCAGAGGGGCAGAAGAACTTACCCAAGGTCACATAGCTTGATCTGTCAGAGATCTAAAGCCAATGCTCTCAACCATGAGAGGTCCCCTTGTGTGAGCTCTAGAGCCGAACAGCTTGGATACAAATCCCTGGTTCTGCCCCTATATCTGTGTGACCTCGGACAAGTCATTCAGCCTCTCTGTGCTTTAGCCACTGTATTTGTATAAGGGAGATAATTCCTACTTGTGGTTCTGGGTAAACTTTTCTGAAATATACCTTGCTATTTCTTTTTTCTCAGTGTGTAGGCTGTTTCTGAGAACACAGTCTGCTAGGTTTGAATAAGTCTGAGACAAAGAAAGGAAGGGACATAGAAAGGAGGTATGTGTCTGGAGCAAGCCACAAAGTGCACATTTGTCTCATTGGCCTTTACCTGTGATCTCCTCAAAAATGGCATGGAAGCCATCGAAATTCTTGGAGCCATCGGAATGGAAGAGGACGTGGAGTGAGGATCCCGTGCTCTGGATAGGAGCCGGCCGCTCGTTGCCACAGACACGTTTGATGATCTGGCCGTCACGGTTGTCTCCATCACGAACCTCAACATAGTCATACTGGCACATGTAGTCAAACTCCAGGCTCAACATGACAAACCTGTGGGTGGGCAGGGTGACAGAGGGAAGCAGATGGATCCTGGAAGTCCTGAGACCACTGGGCACATTCAAGGCCAGATGAGGAACAGACCTGAGGAACAGATGGTGTCATTGGCCTGATCTGATAGGAAAATGGTGCTCGGAGGTTGGCGAATTTCTCTTAGTGGAGAAGTATGTATTTGTGCACTGTTTGTATGTATATGCACATGCAAGTGCTTGCCCAGGTAGAGCAAGGTGCCATAATCCATGCAGAGAGTCTTTGCATGTGTTCGTCACTTTTCCAGGGCCCTTTTTCCTCCCAGTCTGCGTGGCTGGTTCCTTCCTATCCTCAGGCCTAAGCTTAAATATTCTCTCCTCAAAGAGGCTTCCCTGACCACTCTTTCCAAAGAAGATCCCTTCTTTTTCTCATAATGTAGACATACATTTTAACTTCTTATATTTACCTCCTTGGCTTTTTGTGTGTGGATGTGTGCCCTGTCTTCTCCACTAGCCTGCAAGTTACTTGAAGGCAGGGAGGAACACCTGCCTCGTTCCACGGTTTTCACAGTGTCCAGCACAGTGCCTGGCCTATGGAGATGCTACAGATATTGCCAAATATATGACTGAATGGTTACTTTATTGTAATTTTATAGTTGGAGAATGAAAAAAAGCTCATATTGTTTTGCAAGACTAAATAAAGGGGAAAACAACAACAACAGCAACAACAACAAAAAACCTCTGCACACTCTTCTGTTTGATGGAAGAATCAGAAGGTAATTATCTTCTAGGCGACGATAATTCTCACCCAAAGAGTAGACAAAGTAGCACCAAGTCAGAATTTCAGGGGTTAAGGAAACCTGATACATCCATGCTTATCCAAAAGGGGTCTTGGGTTTGAAAGCATTGAGATACACCAGATTGGAAACACAGAAGATGACATTAAGCCCCCGAGTCCAAAAGACAAGAAAAGCAGCAGCCACATCCCAGGGCAAGACAGGCAAAAGCATTTTTCCAGGATTTCCAAGGGAATACCTGAGTATCAAGTTCACAAAATGTGTATGTGGATCTTCTTCTCCACACTCTGGAGAAAAAATAGAAATAGAAAGGCTCATAACTGCTGCCTAAAATGTTGGGAGTAGGGATATTTCTGCCAACTACAGTAAAAACCCAACACACCAGCATTAGGGAACACTGGAATATACTGACAAAGAGTATATTGATTTTAAGTGTTCTAAAAGGTACTAATAACAAAGAAATCCAATAACCGAGTTTCATCAGTGTTTACTTCACAAAGGGTTGATCACAGTGCTTTTGCGGTGTAGGTCCTATGAATTGCATTTTGTACAGCCTGCTCTAACATCTAAGAGGACACCTGATTTCTTATCCAGATGCCACCACGCACTCACTGTGTGTGTTAAGGAATCAGCTTCTTCTCTTGGCCTTGATATCTTTGTCTGCAGAGTAAGGGAGAGGCTACTACCTGACAGAAACCACAGTTTTTCCTGAAGCTGAAGAGACATTGCAACTATATTTGCATTCATCCATTCATTTGTCCTTTTGTTCACTTACTGAACACATATTTCTGGAGGCCAGCTCTGTCCCAGACACTGTCCTAGGTGCTGTCAGCATTGTAGTGTCCCAACTACCAACTAGACATGTGCCAGCCCTCACAGAGATTAATTCTGGGTTAGAAGATAGATAATAAGCAAGGAGACTAAAAAACAAGGTAATTTTAGAGTGCTGAGTGCTACGAATCAAATTAACCAGGTAAGCGCATGAAAAGTGACTAAGGTCTTAAGTTTCTGACGCAATGTGGTCAAAGAAGCCCCCTCTGAGGATGTGCTAGCTGGGCAGAGGTTTAAATGATGCAGTAGAGCCAGCCATGTGAAAGTCATGGGGGCAGAGTGGTCCAGGCAGGGGAATCTATAAGTGCAAAGGCCCTGGGGCAATGATGAGGTTAGCATGTTCGAGGAACTGGAAGAAAGCCAGGGATGCTGCAAGGTGGGTGAATGAAGAGGAGAGTGATAGGATCTGAGGCCAGTGAGGGGAGCCTGCAACCGATCTTGTGTGGTAAGGAAACTAGCTTTTATTCCAAGTCTATAGGAAGCCACTGAAAGGTTTCAACAAGGGGATAATGCAGATTTTAAAGGCTCCCTGCAGGCACTCTGCAGAGAGGAGATGGCAGAGCTGGCAGGAGTAGAAGCCAGGAAGCCAGTTAGGAGGGCATGACAGAATCCCAGTGGGAGATGGGCGTGGCTTGAAGCAGAATGGTGACAGTGGTGACAGAGAGCTATGGATGGACTATTTTTCAAGTAAGAAAATAGATTTTGTGGTGGTCTGGTGGTAGGTGAAGGAAAAGGGGTATCAGGGACACCTTCTGGGCTTTGGGGCTGAACATTGTGTCTATACTTCCAAGTGTTTCCATCATTATTACCATCCCTGGCCAGGTGCTCCAGACTTAACTTGAGGAAAAGAAATCCACACATTTCCATGCCTCCCTAAGGCCCTTTCCTGGGCAGCTAATATGCTTCTCAATCCTCCACAGTTTTGCTATTTTAGAATTTCCTTTTGCATCTTGGATTTTGGAGACGCTCCTGAGAGGCCCAGAGGGGACCATTTTTCTTGGTCCCTAAGCTGCTGAAATATTAACATGCAGCATTTAACACCTACTTTTGTCATCCCTGCAGACTCAGCCTTGAGCCCACTGGGCAGAACAGTGTGGTTCATCACTTGTTCCTTGAGCCAGCCTTCCTCTAGGAATTAATGAGACTCATTCCCAACCCCAGGTCCTCAGGGAGTAGAAACACAATCTGTCAAGCGCTAGTTTTGAAGAGGAAGATTGAGAAGGAGACCTGTTTTGCTGGATTTTTCTAATTCAGGGTACCATGTTGCCCCTCCTGGAGGACAGAGAGACATTCAAGAAGCCAGGTAGCATGTGGTAACCTCTGTGTCCGTTTATCCACCCAGAAAATACTTAGTGAAAGCCTGTGCCCTAGCGGATCAGGGATTTTAAATCCACTCACTGTCACCACAGGGTTAAAATGAGAAGAGCTAAGTGAACAATGACCCTAGCCATTCTAGGGGTGAGTGAGGAAAAGGGGAGGTGTTTTTCAGGAGAGAGAAGATACACTGGAATCAGAAAGCAGTTCTTTCGGCATTTATTCATGCAACAAGTATTTATCATGCAACTATAGTGTGCCATGAACTGTTCCAGCACAATGATGCAGTCATGAACAGCTCTCACCAAACAGGTCCCTTGTGTAGCATTTATCAATAGTTACAGTAAAACAGGGTCTATACTTTGGACTATGGCATAAACAACATTTGTGAGGGCCCTAAAGCTCCATAAAAAGAAATGACTCGTCTTCCACACAGGTGAGAGAATTAGTTTATTTGTTGTGGGATGTTTGCTTTTTTTCTGAAAGCTCCAATTAAAGGAGCTGTGACAAGCATCAGCCCCAATCTAAAGTATAATTCTTTGAAAGTTAGGCCTGTGCCTTTTATTTCTTTACATCCCTCCCATAGGAACCAGCTCAGTCCTGAGTAAGTAGGAAACACTGTTGAAGATTTGTGGATGGGTAGATTGCTCTCAGTATTTTGCTTTGTTGGTGTTATCCTTGGGTCAAAATCATCTGAGCCCTACACTTCTAAGGCAATGATGACAAGCATTTAGTTGGCTGTAGTTTCAGCCAGGCCTTATCCCAGAGAATCACAGAATGGTAAAGAGAAAGGCTCCAATATATATAAAGGCTCCAGAGGATTCCAGTGACCAAGAGCCTTCTATCTCATTGCTGTGTCCTTAAAACCTCAGACTCCTTAGTTCTGGCCCCAGCTCCTTACCTTAGTTGGATGATAAACCCAGGTTTAGCATGAATGGTCCATTCGCAGTGAGAATTTAGGGGATAGCTTTCCAACAAAATCTGACCCTTTGGGGCTCGCAGAACCTGGCCACATCCTAAGAAAAGAAGAAAAGATTGGGACATAAAAATGGAGGGCAATAGGAAAGAGACTGGAGAAGGTCTCAAAGAGACTTTGAGCTCATGTCACACCCCTGAGGACAGGATGTATAAGGAAAAGGAAGAAGGAAATTAATATTTCTCAAGCAGCTGGCAACGTGCCAGGCAATTTACATACATTAATTCATTTAATCCACCCAACAGCTTGGGAAGGGAAGTGCTGTCCTCACAATTTTCCAGCTGGGAAAACAGATAGATCAGAGAGTTAAATAAATAACTTGTCTAGCCACTAAGTGACAGAGCAAAGACTCAAACCTAGCTGTGTTTGAATGTAAAGTTTAAGCCACCCTATCATCCTTCCTCTCCAGGCCTGGCAAATGCCAGCCTGCTGCCCCTACCTTAAAAGGCTCAGAAAGTAGACCCACTCCCCAGCTCTACTCTCTTCCCTCCACCATCCAGGGAGGAAATCAAGGCACTAATTTATTCTATGAGCAGTCATGTAATAAATGCCTCTTTAAAGCATGACAGTGGAAAGGAGAGATGATTTCCAACCAGTTGGACTGGATTGATTATTTTCTCATTTTTTTCTTGCTCCCAACTCCTTTTGTTCAAATAAACTCCTATCAAGATCACCAATAAAACTAAATATATCAAAAAGGGGCTCCTGGTTAAAACAGAAGGAGGGGCCCAAAACCCTCCACCCCGAACCTTACCTAGTCTGCTGGGTTACCTCCAAGGAATCCCTAAGATTTAAAAACCACTGTACTGAACAGTCTTTAAATTAGATCATGTTTTCTAGTGTTAAGATAAGCACAAGTATAGCAGATGCACTTGTGTAACCAAAAGTTTGGGGAAAATGTCTTGAAGTGGTTCTATGGAAAAGTTATTTGGACAATGAAATAAATGATATTCTCTACCTGGGGGTGGCACACTATGATCCTTGGGCCAAATATAGCTGACTGCCTGCTTTTGTAAGTAAAGTTTTATTGAAACACAGTGACACCCATTCATTTATGTATTCCCTATGGCTGTTTTTGGACTATCATGACAGAGTTAAGTAATTATAGTAAGAGACAGTAGGCCCCATAAAATGAAAATACTTACTATCCAGCTCTTTACTTAAAAAGTGTACCTTTCCTATTTCTATACAGAAATCCGGATTGCCTTCTTAAACTCTGGATACATAGTTATATTCAATAACTCCCCAAAAGTATAAGATTTCATAACTGAAAATAAAAATATTATCAGTGGATACTGCACCATAGCAAGGTGACAGTAGTAACATTTCTAGTGTTAGGAAAAGAGCCCAAATTCCACTTTTGACAAAGCTATGAGGTCTGAGGCTTCTTACTTTTGTGAAAACTACTGCTAGGTCATACAATCTATCTCTTCACTAAGATCTTTATTGCTGCTGCCCTGTGCCAATGATGAGAAGCATCATCCACTAGTTTCCACTTGGGGCTCCTGTCTGGTCCCAGCCTCCATCATCTCTCTTTGTAATCTCATCTCCTCCTCGACCTCCTGGTGATACGGTCTGGCTGTGCCCCTACCCAAATCTCATCTTTATAGTTCCCATAATCCCCACATGTCATAGGAGGGACTTGGTGGGAGGTAACTGAATCATGTGAGTGGTTACTCTCATGCTGTTCTCGTGACAGTGAGTGAGTTTTCACGAGATTTGATGGTTTTATAAGAGGTTTTCCATCTTCACTTGGCACTTCTCTCTCCTGCTACCATGTGAAGAAGGACGTGTTTGCTTCCCCTTCTGCTGTGATTGTAAGTTTCCTGAGACCTCCCCAGCCACACAGAACTATGAGTCAATTAAACCTCTTTCCTTTATAAATTACCCAGTCTCAGGTATTTCTACGTAGCAGCGTGAAAACAAACTAATACGCCTGCCATTCACCCTTGTCCCCTAACCTTCTATTGTCTACCCAGCATCCAAAGCCACCTTTTAAATAAATGAATCAGATTCCATTATCCTCTTGATTCAAAGAGGTTCTCCTTCCAAAGGTTCTCCACTGTGTAAACACCTTCCTATGACATTTGTAGCCCTGCCTTGCTGGCTGCCTAAACCAACCCTCCTCCCAATCTCACATACCACTCATCTGCTTGTCCACACTGCCCCAGACACAGCCTGCTTTCTGTGCCCCACTCCCGCCTTGTACTTGCTGTTTCCTAAACCTAAAAGGCCCCTCTTCGTCTGCATCTCTTTCCTGTAAGAATTAAGCTTATATGATTGCACCACTGCACTCTAGCCTGGGTGACACAGCAAGACTTCACCTAAAAAGATATAATAATAAAAATAATAAGCTCAACTGCCACTTCTTCAAAAGGCCTTCCTTGCCATCCAGCTAAAATAGGCCCTCTTAATTCTATGGTCAATATCATTACTATGTTTTGTTTTCTTCATAATACACATGCTTATTTGAAATTATCCCGCTTACTTGCTTACTCCCTTTGATAGAGCTGGGATCTTTTCTAGCTTGTACACCTAGAACGGCACCTGCCATATAACAGGTGCTCAATGCATATTTGTTGAGTAAATGGATGATGATATTATTATAGGCCAGGCACTAAAGCTTTGCATTTTCTCATTTAATCTTCATAAAAAACCAAAGAGAACAACATTCATCTCCCCGTTTTTCAGATGTGGAACACTAAAGATGGAGAAGTTAAGTGATTTCCCTAAACTCAGATCCCAGGAAGTTAGAAGACTGTAAATCATTGTCCTAATGGTAAAGCAGTGGTTAAGAATAGAGACTGCAGAATCTGACTGGCCTTAGTTTGAAACTCAGCTTTATTTTCCCTAGCTGTGCAGCCTTGGGCAAGTTACTTCCTCTGTCAGAACCTCAGTCAACTTGAATCAAATGTGAATAAAAGTGGCAGCTACTGTATATGGTTTTGTAAGGCTTAAATCAAATTGTGCATGGCAAACTCTTAGCAGGAAAATTAGTAAATGTTAGCCGTTTGTATTGAGTGGCAGAGCAGAGATTTGACCTTGGATCTGTCTAGTATCAACGCTGAGTCTTTGCTGGTATGTTAAACTGTCTTTGGGGCATTCTGACCCAGTCCTCTCCCACTCCATTTTGAAACGGCAGAATTTTTCCACCCCTAAGAGAGATACATGGAATCTTTGCCCGCTCCCTTTTTATAATGCACGTTCCTTCTTCCTGCACACCTCACACTCCTCATCGCCCCCATCTACCCATCTGCTGCTGGGCTACGAAAGTGATATGTGGGGTGTGAGAGACAACAAAACAAGCCTTCCTGCACAGCCCCCGCCCTCAGGGAGGGGCAGCTTCCCAGCCTGCAAGGTGTTAAATCCCAGCTCCCTCAGCAAACCTCCTGCTGGGGATCCCAAATTAGAACCAGCAGCAAATGCTGCCAGCCTGCTCCCAGTTTCTTTTCTCCATATGGAAGCTGGAAGCAGACAGCTGTGCCTCAGGCCCCTCCCCAAATCCAAGGGAAGGCAGTGCTCATCTCCATTTAGGCTTCCTTGGCACATCCATTTGGGCTTTGGCCAGCTCCAGGGTCTCTTGCAGTCTCTAGAGGGCTCAGTTCCCATCCTCAACCAGGTGCCCGATCCCTGGCCGTGTAAAATGCTGGACCACCTGTTCCTGTAGGCTCAGGGGCTGTCCTTCAGAAGTAGCCAGGATTCTAAACACATGCAACATCTCCATTCTTCTTAATGAGGTTCCTTTTCACTCTGAAGGGGAGGGCAGAGTTGGCCCCAAGATGGGGAACAACTTCCAAACAACCAGAGACAAAGGGGCCACTTCTTGGAAATGTGCTTGGAAGAAGGAATATTAGGGAAACAGCAAGAGGAGGAGGGAGCTGCACTCCCTCCCCACATCAAGGAACGCCTTAAATTCCCTCTCCACTCTTGCCTCTACTTGGAGAGCTGGCGAGCCTGGGTGCAGGGGCAGCCTGACTACACCTCTCTGTCCAGGGCAGAACAGTGAACACAGCTGAGTGTCCCTGCCAAGGAAGTATCACTGGCCAACCTAGCAGGTGGTCCTGAGTCTGAAAGACCAGAGCAAGCAAAGAGCCTGGAAGATGTGCTCAGATTCCTTAACAATGTCTTACTGCAGGAGAAGAGGGGTATAGGTGTGTGCGTGTGTTTGTGTGTGTGTAGTGATATTTGTCAGTGAAGCTGAACTGTGCCCTGAGCTCTCAAATCCTGGCATCATCGCCAATCTTCCCCCATGACTACATTCCCAAACAGAAGGGGCAGTTGGAGAGACCCTGCTTCTACAGAACTGAAAGGAAATCTTTATTAATTTCTAGACCAGTAAGACAGCTGGAAAAGGCTCTCAACAAAAATGAACACCCTTAGCCTCATTCAAAAGTCTTCTTATCTTCAGCATTTGGTGCAGGGAAGGGGATTGCGGGAGAGACACACACACTTCTAAGAAGTGGTTGAGTTTTGTTTTTCTTTACTGTTTCCTCCTAGAAAGAAAAGGAGGACTTAAAGAAAATTCAGAGAGAGGCATTTGCATTTCTCTTCTCCTTCAAAGATGACAGTCTGTGATGCCAGCCAGGGTCCAAATCTTAGTTCGACCACTTACTAGTTGTGTGACTAAAAAAGGCCACTGTATTTTCTGAGCCAAGGTCTCTTATTTGGAAATGAGAATATTTGTACCTACAACAATGTGTTTTTCTCACTCGTCTTGGGGATTAAATGAGATATTGTATGTAAAGCACTTAGCACAGCACCTGGTACATAAAAATGCTCAATAAGTGGCAACAAATACTGTTATTTTTCTCGAGTCTTGTCTGGATCTGAGGCACTGACTGTTTTGGTCCAGGAATCACAGGGGACAGCTCAGGTTCTAACCCACTGCTCCAGGGTTCATGAGAGCCTCATCTCATCACTGACTAGAATCCTAAACTCATCAGGCTTAGCATCCCAGACAGTGATAGCAGAGCCAAGGCTTGGATGATGAAGACCCCAAGGGCCTCCCACATCAAGAGATGGTTTCGTGGAGAGGATAAAAGAAGGGGCTCTGGGGCTGGCTTCTGAATTTGCATCTTGGCTTTGCCACTTACAAGCTGTATGACAGCAGAAAAGTTATTTATCCCTCTGTGCCTGAGTGTCCTCGTCTGTCACATTGCTGTGACAAGGGTTGCAATGGGGATTAAATGAGTCAGTACAGGAAGGTACTCCGAACAATGTCTGGTTCATAGTAAGTACTAAGTGTTGGCTTTTTTCAGGGGCCCAGGTGTTCATCAGGAACAATGACAGGTCCTCAGCTCAGCCTGCGAGTTGACCTGTAACCCCAATCCACCTGACTCCATGATGACTGTTTACTGAGTTGTCTGCCTCCCCCATGACACAGTTCCACGAGAGCAGGGATATCATCTGTCCTGTTTACACCTATATGTCCATCAAGTCAGTGCTCAATTACCATAGCTACTAACTGAATGAATGGTTAGACCAAAAAACCAATTCAAAATTATTCCTGTCCAAACAAACCATTTTTAAAGCCCCTCCCCACCACCCTGTGTCAAATGGTCTGTCCATTCAGTTGAGAAAATGATTGTCCAGAAAGAATAGCATCTACCACTTTGCTGCAGAAAGTCTTTCTTCCCCCAAAGTTGCCAGGGTTATCATAAAACACTCACATGGAAATAGCTCTGCTAATGGAACTCAATGGACAGAGTCTGGCTAGGGTAGCACAAAGAGTTAAGATTGCTAAATACTTTCAGTCTCTTTTCCCTTGCTTCAGTTTGGTTGATTTCTATTGATATGTCTTTAAGTTCCCTGATCCTTTCTTCTATTTTGACCAATAGGCTGTTAATCGCCTCCAATAAATTTTTGTTTTATTTCACATAATGCATTTTTCAGTTCCAGGATTTCCAGTTGGTTTCTTTTTTATTGTATTGTTCAGTGCTAGGGTTTCCATTTTGTTCTTTTAAATACTTTCCAAATCTCTCCTGAATTTCTTTTTCTTTTTTTTTTTTTGTTATTTTACTTTAAATTTCAGGATGCATGTGCAGAATGTGCAGGTTTGTTACATAGGAATACGTGTGCCATGGTGGTTTGCTGCACCTATCTACCCATCATCTAGGTTTTAAGCCCTGCATGCATTAGATATTTGTCCTGATGTTCTCCCTCCCCTCACTCCCCACCCTCAGACAGGCCCTGGTATGTGTTGTTTCCCTCCCCGTGGACGTGTGTTCTCATCGTTGAGCTCCCACTTATTGTGACAACATGTGGTGTTTGGTTTTCTGTTCCTGTGTTAGTTTGCTAAGGATGATGCCTTCCAGCTTCATCCAGGTCCCTGCAAAGGACACGATCTCATTCCTTTTTATGGCTACATAGTATTCCATGATGTATTATGTATCTCATTTTCTTTATCGAATCTATCACTGATGGGCATTTGGGTTGGTTTCATATCTTTGCTATTGTACATAGTGCTGCAATAAACATACGTGTCCATATGTCTCTATAGTAGAAAGATTCATATTCCTTTGGGTATATACCCAATAAAGGAACTGCTGGGTCAAATGGTATTTCTGGTTCTAGATCCTTGAGGAATC
This sequence comes from Rhinopithecus bieti, assembly GCF_001698545.2. Taxonomy (NCBI): domain Eukaryota; kingdom Metazoa; phylum Chordata; class Mammalia; order Primates; family Cercopithecidae; genus Rhinopithecus; species Rhinopithecus bieti. The sequence goes on from NW_016814096.1 coordinate 3,268,811, forward strand.
ACCACACTGTCTTCCACAATGGCTGAACTAATTGACATTCCCACCAACAGTTCAAAAGCTTTCCTATTTCTCCACAGCCTCACCAACATCTATCGTTTCTTGACTTTTTAACAACCGCCATTCTGACTGGCATGAGCTAGTATCTCATTGTGTTTCTAATTTGCATTTCTCTAATAATAGTGATGTTAAGTTTTCTATATGTTTGTTGGCTGCATAAATATCTTCTTGTTTTGTTTATTTGTCTGTTTGTTTGTTTGTTTTGAGACAGAGTCTTGCACCGTTGCCCAGGCTGGAGTGCAGTGGCATGACCTCGGCTCGCTGCAACCTCCACCTCCTGGGTTCAAACGATTTTCCTGCATCAGCCTCCCAAGTAGATGGGAGTACAGATGCACACCACCACGCCTAGCTAATTTCTGTATTTTTAGTAGAGATGGGGTTTCACCATGTTGGCCAGGCTGGTGACAAACTCCTGATCTCAAGTGATCCACCACCTCAGCCTCCCAAAGTGCTGGTATTACAGGCATGAGCCACCTTGCCCGGCCATAAATGTTTTCTTTTGAGAAGTGCCTGTTCATATCTTTTGTCCACTTTTTGATGGGTTTGTTTTTTTCTTGTAAATTTGTTTAAGTTCCTCGTAGATTCTGGATATCAGACCTTTGTCAGATGGGTAGATTACAAAAATGTTCTCCCATTCTGTAGGTTGCCTGTTTGTTCTGATGATAGTTTCTTTTGCTGTGCAGAAGCTTTTTAGTCTAATTAGGTCCCATTTGTCAATTTTAGCTTATGTTGCAATTGCTTTTGGCATTTTCGTCATTAAGTCTTTGCCCATGCCTATGTCCTGAATGGTGTTGCCTATGTTTTCTTCTAGGGTTTTTATAGTTTTGGGCTTTACATTTAAGCCTTTAATCCATCTTGAGTTAAATTTTAAGGTGTAAGGAAGGGGTCCAGTTTCAGTTTTCTGCATATGGCTGACCAGTTTTCCCAGAACCATTTATTAAACAGGGAATCCTTTCCTCATTGCTTGTTTTTGTCAGGTCTGTTGAAGATCAGATGATTGTAGATGTGTGGTGTTCTTTCCAAGGTCTCTGTTCTGTTCCATTGGTCTATATGTCTGTTTTGGCAACAGCACCATGCTGTTTTGATTACTGTAGCCTTGTAGTATAGTTTGAGGTCAGGTAGCATGATGCCTCCAGCTTTATTCTTTTTGCTTAGGATTCTTTTGGCTATATGGGTTCTTTTTTGGTTCCATATGACATTTAAAGTATTTTTTTTTTCTAAATCTGTAAAAAACATCAATGGTAGTTTGATGGGAATAGCATTGGATCTATAAATTACTTTGGGCAGTATGGCCATTTTTACAATATTGATTCTTCCTATCCATGAGGATGGAATGTTTTTCCATGTGTTTGTGTCCTCTCTTATTTCCTTGAGTAGTGGTTTGTAGTTCTCCTTGAAGAGGTCCTTTATATCCCTTGTTATCTGTATTCCTAGGTATTTTGTTCTCTTTGTAGCAATTGTGAATGGGAGTTCATTCATGATTTGGCTCTCTGCTTGTCTATTGTTGGTATATAGGAATGTTTGTGATTTTTGCTCATTGATTTTGTTAATTTTTCATGTCTTCATCCATTATATTCATCTTTTCCTGTCAATCTTTTAGTGTATTTATTTTAAAGTTATGTAAAAGTTTCTTGTTTGAAAATTTCCATTTCATCATCCATGCTCTATTTCTTTTGACTGGGTGTTCTCTTGAATGTAGATCTTATTTTCTTGCTTCTTCACAACAGGAGATCTATTGTTTCCTTTGATTAGAAATGCCCTTTCCTCTATTAGGTTGGCAGGAGAACTGATGAGGGATGAATCAGTTTGACCCAATCAAGGGTTAAGCTGATTTGGGGCAGGACTGAAGCTATAACCTCACCAGAAGAGCCTTGAAATTCAAACTCCATAAACTTAAGGAAATCTCTCTTTGGTTTTCATCTCCTCCTTCCCCCAGCTTCCTGCACTCCCATGACTACAAGACTGGGAAGCTGTGAGCCCATGAGACTGTGAGACTTTGAGACCACAGGCTTATGAAGCTGCAAGGTGACGACATCCCAAGATCTCCTGCTTCGTAGCCTCATTCCAGCCTCTGCTTGCACAGCTAAATTCCATTTAAGAAAATACTTGGTGGAGAGGATTGTCTTTGCCTTGGGGTCTCCTCTAGATTTAAGTTCAAGGAGTCAGCCCACAGATTCAAAAGTTTTCCTGGCCCTCCTCCTCCTCTGTTAGGCCCCTTCCTGCACTTGCCCTGCACCCAACCTCAGCAGCTGCCTTCAAGTATGAAGCATCCCAAATCTCTTGTTCACCCTGGAAGAACTCATCCCTCTGGAGTTTAAATTCTTTTAGATTTCATATTCACAGACATATTATGGCTTTAATGAAAATTGTTATTTTCTTTGGTTTAATCTAGTGATTTCTTACTGTTTAAGCAGGAGGGAAGGTCTTTCACATCCTTCTATACCTTCACCAGAAGCTGAGCTATGATTGATGAGTTCTTTTTTTTTTTTTTTTTTTTTTTTGAGACAGAGTCTCGCTCTGTCGCCCAGGCTGGAGTGCAGTGGCCGGATCTCAGCTCACCGCAAGCTCCGCCTCCCGGGTTTAAGCCATTCTCCTGCCTCAGCCTCCCGAGTAGCTGGGGCTACAGGCGCCCGCCACCTCGCCCGGCTAGTTTTTTGTATTTTTTAGTAGAGACGGGGTTTCACCGTGTTAGCCAGGAGGGTCTCGATCTCCTGACCTCGTGATCCGCCCGTCTCGGCCTCCCAAAGTGCTGGGATTACAGGCTTGAGCCACCGCGCCCGGCCTGATGAGTTCTTTAATAACATAAAATCCTCTACAAAGATTTAAACATTAATTCTCTGGGGTCAAAGAGCTTCAGCACATAAAATATAAAATACTATTTACCATACAATACTTTGTCTAGTGAAGACTACCTCCTTGTGTCCAGTGTATATTCTTTAACCTTAAAGACTTCTCTTTTATTATCTTTCTTCTCTGGCCTATATGGATTTCTTCCCCTGCCCCCTAAAACAACAACTAAGAAACAGAGCTCATTTCATGGCTCTGGATTAAAAGAATAGCATCCACCAGTTATTGAGCACTTACTATATATCAGACTCCATCCACCATTTATTGAGCACTTACTATATATCAGACTCCATCCACCATTTATTGAGCACTTACTATATATCAGACTCCATATTAAGGGATTTATAGACAGTTCTTCACTTAAACTTCACAAAAACTCTGAGGGCCACTATGAGGATCCTAATTTTGTAAATGAGGAAACTGAGATTCACAAAGATTGGGTAACTTTGCCCAAAGCCAGGAAAGGAATACAGATTCAAATCCAAGCCCAGGCTGCTAACTGCTACCTAATACCATCCCCAGTTTGAATCAACCTGGGCATTGTTCTTCTTCTGGGAACATCAGGACACAAAAGGCTGGAGCGAGATGAGGCAATTTTCAGTGACACCACCCTAGGTGGTTCCACAACTCCCCTGGAGCGCAGCCCCAAAAGTTGGTAACACACAGCTTTGTAAGCCTTTTCCCCACTCCCCTTAAGTTTGCTTTTAATCATTCCTGCTTATGGCTCAGGAATCAGCCTGCACAAATCCTCTTCCTCTCTGATAACTCTTGCCCTACAAACATTTTTGGGCATGGCTTATGGCCAGTTCCTCTGTTTCTCTGCCTCTGTCCAAAATATGACTAAGAAGATAAATGTATTAAGGGCCTATAATCTCTCCCCATAAATCCTCTCATCGGGGCTGCTTTCCTATCCTCTCACATGCCCAGTATCCTTCAAGGCCTGAAAGGCTGGGATCACTGCCGTGCCAGCTAGAAGTGTGGCATTCTGGGTCCCTCTTGGGCCATCTCGCTGCTTATCTTTTTTGATGGCCAAAGAACTCAGCCTACAGCCAAGCTCAACCAACACCAGTCTGGTGGTCAGCAGTGGAAGTCAGCAGAGTGGTTCCACTTCAGAACTCAACTTTTGAGTTTAAGAAACCCTAAGAGGAAGCCTTAGTTTCGACTTTGGATATCAGCACCTCTAATAGCCAGCACCCAAATCGCAGTTCCTAAATACAATTTCCCACTATAAGAAACCAGGATGCATGGAGAAATGGCTCGTTTCAAGACCTGGTATAGAAAATCAAGGTGAACTTAAAACATTTGAGGGTGAGGGGTAGAATGCAAGTAAGTGCTCAAGGAGAAATGAGGTGCAGCCAGCTTAAAGGGCCAAATCTGAGACAATCTAAGCATCAAAAGAAAAATTATGATAATGCCATGAAACGGAAAAAAATTAAAATTCATGAGTCTTATAGTGCAGAAAAAGAGAGAGAGCCAGATGTTGGAGAATGAGAAAAAGTGGCGAATCCTGGAAAGGAGCATGTGGATGTATGCTATTTCAACTCTCTGTAGAACTGAAATTTTTACATTAAAAAGTAGGGAAAGGTAGAAAGAACAGCTCTTTTTTTAAAATGGCAATAAAGTGCCACTAGCTCCTAGTCTGGATATTCTGAGATTACTAAACCAATCTTTCCTGGACAGAAAGATGTGAATGAGTTCTCTCCTGGGCTCAATAGCCTCAGGTCGTTTGCTCATCCTCCTGGATAATACAACCTGCCAATGGTTATGCATGAATCAATTGCATAATGAATTTTAAGGTCGTCATTAGTTAGGTTAGTAACACAAACATTGTCAAGGACAGTGTGCATATAAAGGTGCTACTGCATCTGTTCAGTGCCAGATGCACTCTAATTCACATATAAAACAGCTCTGATCCTTCTGGCACTTGTCCGCCACTCCTCCCTCCTTCTAAGGCTCTGTGTAGTACTCAGGAAAAAAAAAATGCCCAGGCTCTTCGGAGACGCTCAGAAGGAAGCGCCTTCAGGATAACGTTGTCCGAAAGGATCACTTGGGCGCCATCTAGTGGGAAAATGCTTACACTGCCATGGGGCTCCAGCGCCGTGTCCCAGCCATACACAGGCCACCCTTAACATACGCGGGCGGTATAGTGCTCAGCACCAGGCGGGCATTCAACAAAGAGTGGAATGAATTACTTCTTCCTATGAATTCCCTGCACGTATGTTTAGTGCCAGTATGAGGTGAGTGTAATAAGAAACTAATAACATCATATTGATGTTTTCTTATGGTCAAGCACTGTTTTCACGGATGGATTGTAAACTCATTGCAGAATCATTGTATTCCCTGGTGCCTAGCCCAGTGCTCCATAAGAAATGCTCCGTCAGTGCTCATGGTGGTGGTAACATACACTGTGTGGAATGAGGCTTTCAGAACAAGCATAATGGAATTGAACAAGCACCACTGAACCAACACAGGATCGGATAGGAATCTGACCATTAGTTTGTTTTTTAAATTGCATAGCATTGACCACACTCCGTTTGTTTTTAACTTTAAAAAAAAAAAAATATCCTCTCTAAACCACAAGCTCTAAGATGTCAGAAACCATGTCTGTCTGGCTTATCATTGTATATCCAGTACCTAGAAGCATCCATTCAAGAAATATCTTTTGACTGGATGGGTAGATTAATGAAGGAAGGCGTGAGCTCTCTGTTCTACCTGCCTAGGTGATAGACTGGTTGCTCTGAGCCAGTTCTGCTGTCCTTGAGAAAGCCTGGACCCTCACATGGACACGATCACCAGCCCAACCAATGAGGCTCCATAAAAAGCCTCTTACACCAAGGCACAACCCAAGACTCGAACAGTAGGTGCTATTTAAAAAGACACATGCTCAGGATTTCTGAATATTAATATTTTCTGTTTCATAATGTTTGGGTGACTACTATCCTTGTTTTGTTACCATTTGCTTTATTGACCTCGTGCATGCAAATATTCTTTCCCTCCCTGTCCCCTGTACCCTGAACAAACCCCCTTACTCACATGGAGTGACTGGAGTATTGTTTAGAAATATTTATCCACCCTGCTTCCTTGAGGATGGCATATACTTCCCTACTTCACTCATTGGGAACTTAGTCATGTGACTCCTTTTGGCCAGTGTAATATGGGTGAGTGTGATGTGCACAGAGGCCTTATGTGCACCTGTGTGTTTGGCTTCGCCTCTTGTGCTTCTGCGACCCACCCTGAGAAGAGCATCCTCTGATGGCTGCTGTCCCTTCTGCCTGAGCCCTGCAGCCTGGAGCACAACCAACCCAGACCAGTCCAGTTGAAATCAGCGGAACCCCTGCCAACTCACAGACCCATAAGAAAGAAAAACAAACATTTGTCCTTTGAGATTGTTAGTTACCCAGAAAAAAAAAACTGAACACTTTAACACCACCACCTCTGAAAGCTTCAACATAGAAACTCTCCAACCATAATACCCCTTCCACCTACATGTTCCATTACTTTATTACCACCAAGCCTGCTTTTCCACTTAAGACTTCCTGTCCCTGTTCCCCCTCTACCAGGCTCTTTCTGGTTTCATGTCCTTCTCAATTGGGATCCTTGGTCAGTCACGTCTCAGCTTATTCTTGGATTAACAAAACAACTGTTTTTATTCCCTTCTGCTACTGCACTTCTGGAAAGTATCAGTCAACGTCCTAACTGACTGCATCACCTCCCTAAGAACTCTGGCTTCGACTGGGTCCTCCGTCTTGCTTGCACATGCTTTAAGCTTAACACCAGCTGGCGCCTTTTCTTGTTCCTCAAGTGGCTGCCCCAAACCTTTGGTACTTTCAAGCCCCAGTCTCTCTTCTACTCATTCTCAGCAGATATTTCACTCCCTACTTCTCAGAGAAAACAGGGAAACTCACCAGCAGGAGGCAGGCTAGGACTGTGGTTAAGAACAAGAGTAAGGGGTCTGTAATCATCCTGCGCTTTACCCTAAGTGTATGGCCTCAGGCAAGTTACTTCACAGCTCTGCGCCTCAGTTTCATTATCTATAAAGTGGGAGTATGTATTTTCATAGGGTATGTTCATAGGGTACAGATAAAACAAGACATGGCACATAAAGTGCTCAGCACAGTTCCTACCATACAATTATGAACAAACCAGATATGCTACCTATACATAATTCTTTCCCTCCTGGCTCAATCTAGGACAGAAAAGGAAACTCCCTCTCCTTTAACTCTCACTTTTGTTCTTGATCTCACAAGAAGTTCTTCTCCTTCAGCATAACATGGTCTTACCTTCTTCAGTTATTCTTACTCTAATATCTTCAATCTCTCCTACTGACATTTTACTCACATTAGCTTAAAACATGTTTAACCCTTTCCCTTTTTTTTTTTTTTTTTTTTTTTTTTTTTTTTTTTTTTGAGAGAGACAGAGATGAGGTCTTGCTCTGTTGCTCAGGCTGGAATGCAGTAGTGCAATCATAGCTCACTGCAGTTTCAAAATCCTTGGCTGCAGAAGTGATTCTCCCTCCTCAGTCTCTTGAGTAGCTAGCACTACAGGCATGCACCACCATGCCTGGCTGATTTTTTTTTAATATTGTACAGAGATAGAATCTTTTATTGTTGATCAGTCTGGCCTTGAACTCTTGTCCTCAAGTAACCTGACTGCCTCATCCTCCCAAAGTGTTGGGATTACAGGTATGAACCACTGCACCTGGCCTTTCCCATCTTAATTGGTATTTTTCCACAGCAGTTTATTTACTCGTATAAACTATCACCATAATTCTCCCCTTCCTTGCTTGATTAAGCTTATTTAAAAGTTGTCTGTATTCTTTATGTCCATTTTTCACCCTTCAAATCTTGCCTTTTTTTTTTGAAACTATCTCACTCTGCCCAGGCTAGAGTACAGTGGTATGGCTAATTTTTGTATTGTTTGCAGAGATGGGTTTTCACCATGTTGCTCAGGCTGGTCTCGAACTTCTGGGCTCAAGTGATCCACCTGCCTTGGCCTCCCAAAGTGCTGGGCTTTCAGGCATGAGCCACTGTGCCCCACCAAATCTTTATATGAAGCTGCTATTGCTCAGGTCACTGATCACATGCTAGCCATCAAATACAAAAACCTCTTTACTGCCTTCATCCTGTGTGACCTTTCTGCCTTATTTTGAAACACTGCTTCCAGAACCCTACTCCTTCCTGGTTCTCCTCCCATCTCTCTATCTTTTCCCATCTCCTTCCTGGTTTTCTCTTCCTTTCTTTTTACATCTGTTGCTATTTCCTCTGCCCATGGTACTCTGTTCACCTCATACTTCCATCTATAACAGCCATATGCATTTCTCAAGTCTCCAAAATTATCTCGAGCTCCAGACACCTATTTCCTACTGTTTGCAGGGTATCCTACAGGTGTCCAAATTCCAACTTATCTCAGGTGGAACTCACCTTCTTTCCCCCACCAAACCTCTTCCCTTTTATTATTCACGTAACAGCATCAACTTCTAGAGAGTTGATCAAACTAAGAATTTGAAAGGCAAACTCTTGAGGTTCCTCACCCCTACCTTCAGTGAGTCTTGAGTCCTGTCACTTCTTCCTTTAAGCTCTTCTAACTCTAGTCTCCCTTCTTCATCCCCTGAACCACTGCAATTGCACTCCTAATGGCTACCTTTGGATATGGTCTTCCTCCACTCTACTGGAGTTATGCTACAAGAGTTATCTGTCAAATGGTACTCCCCTGATTAAACCATCCATCATCTCAGAGCCATGTCTAAGCTCTGAGCCCTGGCACACTATGACCTTCACAGTCAGAGCTTGCCACCCCAAGACCATCACCTTGCTCTGATCACACCTGTCACATGCTTCCTTGAACACACCTTGCATTTTCACACCCTGACCATACTATCCCTCTGCCTGAAATATCTTCCTGTTCTGCCAACATATGAGCAAAGGCATAGCTCAACCTTCACCTCCTGTCTGAAACTTTCCCTCCCTCTCCCCGTTATCAAATGTTCTCTTAGCTAGTTCTCAGAGCACTTGGTCCATTCCCTACTTCACCACTCTTCCTTGGCTCCCCACTGCACTTGGAATAGCATCTAAATTCCTTACCTAGCTTACCTACATACAAGGCTGTATTAGCCTGTTCCCACACTGCTAATAAAGACATACCTGAGACCGGGTAATTTCTAAAGGGAAAAGAGGTTTAATGAACTCACAATTGCACATGCTGGGAAGGCCTCACAATCATGGCGGAAGGCAAAGGAGAAACAAAGGCGCATCTTACATGGCAGCAGGCAAGAGAGCTTATGCAGGGGAACTCCTGTTTATAAAACCATCAGGTCTCGTGAGACTTATTCACTACCATGAGAACAGTATGGAGGAAACCGCTCCTATGATTCAATTATCTCCACCTGGCTCCACCCTTGACACATGGGGATTATTACAATTCAATGTGAGATTTGGGTGGGGACACAGCCTAATCATATCAAAGGCCACGTGTGATCACACTGGTGCCTCCCACTCCAACCCCAACAAATCCCCCTTTCCCTCTCATGTGCACAGAGAAAGAGCAATCTTCCATATGATCCAAAGCAGGGAAGCACCCAAAGTGATCCTATATAATCCAAAGGTCAATGTGAAGTCTAAAGCTGTGCACTACAGCTTTAATTATGACTATCCCAAACTATTATTGAAAGTAGTTTTGTCAGGCATGGTGGCATGTGCCTCTAGTCCCCACTATTTGAAAGGTTGAAACAGGAGGATTGCTTGAGTCCAGGAATTTGAGGCCAGCCTGGGCAATACAGAAGGACCCCATCTCGGAAGAAAGGAAAAGAAAAGAAAGGAAGAAGAGTAGTCTTCTTTCTGAATCACCTAACAATTCAGTAATTAAGGAGTATACAGGATAATAGTGATGTATTTATTGCATTAATTGACCTTTTACTATTGTCAGAAAACTAGGTGCTTCACATACATTATCTCATTTAATCCTCAAATCAACCTTATGAGGTAGGTAGCCTTATTCTCCTTTTTTATAAAAGGACACTGATATTAGCAAGATTAGATGACTTGTCCAAGGTCATATGGGCAGTGATAGACAAAAACATTATTTAAACCCAGGTCTGTTTCATTCGAGAGCTTGTATTCTGCTCATTATGCGATACAGTCTCCATAGAACAGCTGCCAAAGAAGACCAGGTTAAATATTGCGGCTGACCTAACTGGAACATAATCTGCCAGGTACTGAATTAAATTTACGAGAAACCATCTAAAATGACATGGAAGTTTTAAACCTGCAACTGAGACCAACACTTAAAAAAGTATCTGTATTATGGATAACTGAACTCCCCCGTTCACCTGGAAGTGCCAACAAGCCCCTTCTCCTCCTGGTATAGTTGAATTTCTCAGCTGCAGACCATATACTCATCCTTAGCCACAGAGTCTTGAAACTGATGGTATTTCAGTACAGATTATATCGGTCAAAGATACCAACCACACTCGATCCTCCATCTCTGTAAACTGGAAATATCATTCATAGGAGAAAATTAGACTGTAAGACCATTCTAGTTACTTCTGATCCAAGTAGGAGGCATATGGAATAAGTTAGTGAAATAAAAGCAATTTGTACATTGCTTGAGATACAGACTGTCAGAGGGACATTTATCAATCAGGGCACTGTGGAGGGGAATCTTGGACTGAACGAGAGATTAGATTTCCACTCCATTTTCAAAGAATTGCTGAAACTCACAGAACTCTAATAAAAACTACGTAATTCTTTCACAACAAGCAGATGCCAGAAAGAATCTCTTTCCTTGGACAAAAGGCATGCTAGCAATTTGCTGTGGGTTCCAGGAATTTAATTCAGGATTCAAGAAATTTACCAACAGAAATTCATATGTACAGTGCACTGCAGACAACATTTCTGAAGACTTATTCACTGTTTGCTGACCAAGGCTACCATGCAATTGCTTCTGGATTGCATAGAGCAGAAAGCCTTGGCCTCGCTTAGAAAGAGGAGATTGAAGAGTAGACATAAAACTCCTGTGGCCAAGAATTCAAACAAATGTTCACAATCCACACCTTGCAGATGGAAACCCATCTTTGTTTTTATAGTTTTACCTAGAAAGCCCTCTGGCTGCAGGCTTTCCAAAACTCAGATTCCAAGGAGATAAATCTTGGTCCATCGTAAGCTAAGACTTTAAGACAGTGTGCACTAGAGATAGAGCTAGGTCAAGGTCTACTTACGCATGCAGTCTCCTCCGTACCAGCCTGCTCGGCACTCGGCACAGTAGAACCCCTTCACGTAGAAGTCATCCAAGGTACCCCCCCATGAGCCATTTCGGCAGCTCTTGCAGTTTTCAAAGATGGTACAACCTGAAACATTCCCAAGAAGAGGAGTGTTAGGCCAAAGCACCTGCGGGTCCTAATCAGCTGCATGGGAGCACAACTGCACCTTCTCAGGGTCCTGTCTCAACTAAGAGCATCTGGGCCTAGAAAGGTGTCAGAGCCCAGAGGAAGAACCTCTCATCTCAAAGAAACTGCTAGAGGTGCCAGAATTCAGACTGGAGAGTTTAGAAGGATGGTCTCAACAAGTATCCCAGGTAGTGGCTGGTGTTTTAAAGTAACACGAAACTGCCTGCAGGAAAAGGAAGAATCTATCAATATAGAGTCTTTTGTATAAATGCGTTCCATGTTTATTTTGGAAGTTTTAGAAAATTTAGACCAGCAAAAAGAATTAAATAAAAAATATCTAAAACCCCATCACCCAAACTATTGCTAACAATCTTTCTCTGCCTATAAACACATACATTTTTAAAATTAGACTTATATGACTTATGGTATATTGTTTTTGTAACTTACTTTTGAATTTCATAATAGATAGTAAATATCTTCCTGTGCTATTAAATACTCTTCTATGTCATATACTTCTGTAATGAAAGTATGACATTGGAAACAACTCTCCTGTCTAACAACAGGCTCACCCTGGAATGTGTCCGGCTCCCCGCCTCGCAACCAGCAGGCCACACCAGAGGGGTCTGCGTGATTCTGCAACAAGGACCTGTTTAGAAACGTGGTCTCTTGAGGGAGTTGGAGGTCGTGAGAAAAAGTACAAATGATTCAATCCCACTTAGCAAAACAGAGAACTAAGTTCTGGCTCTGCCATTGTGCAGCTGTGTGTCTTGGGCAAATTGGTTAAGCTTTCTGTGACTCAGTGTCCTCATTTGTCCAATTGGGTGTTATGATTTGGATCTGTGTCCCCACCCAAAGCTCATGTTGAAATGTAATCCCCAATGTTGGAGGTGCGGCCTGGTGGGAGGTGATTGGCTCATGGGAGTGTGTGTGTGTGTGTGTGTGTGTGTGTGTGTGTGTGTGTGTTTGTGTGTGTTTCTTTTTTTTTAGATGGAGTCTCGCTTTGTCACCCAGGCTGGAGTGCAGTGGTGCAATCTCAGCTCACTGCAACCTCCACCTCCCAGCTTCAAGTGATTCTCCTGCCTCAGCCCCCCGAGTAGCTGGAACTACAGGTGTGCCACCATGCCCAGCTAATTTATGTATTTTTAGTAAAGATGAGGTTTCATCATTTTGGCCAGGATGGTCTCCATCTCTTGACCTCATGATCCACCCACATTGGCATCCCAAAGTGCTGAGATTACAGGCGTGAGCCACTGCGCCTGGCCCATGGGAGTGGATTTCTCATGAATGGTTTAGTACCATCCCCTTGGTACTGTCCTTGCGATAGTGAGTGAGTTCTCTTGAGATCTGGTTGTTTAAAACTGTGTGTCACCTCCCCCTTCTCTTGTGCTCCTACTTTCACTCATGCTTTACCTTCCTCGATGAGTAAAAGCTGCATGAGGCCTCCCCAGAAACAGATGCCACCATCCTTTCTGTACAGCCTGCAGAACCGTAAGCCAATTAAACTTCTTTTCTTATCAATTATCCAGTCTCAGGTATTTCTTTATAGCAATGTGAGAATGGCCTAACCCTGGGATTAGATATCATATCTACCTCTTCAGACTGTTTAATTTTTTAATTAAATTATCACAAGTAAAGTGCCGGCACATAGTATCTATAATACAAAATATGAACTCTTATCCCTGCCACTCTTAACCACTCAATTTTTACAGCCTATTAGCTGTTTTCCTATAATAGACTTAAGTCAAGGACTGTATCTTGTCCAACATTGTATCCACAGCACCATACAGTGGCTTGCACATAGTAAGTGTTCAATAAATATTATTTGAGTGAATGAAGGAAGAAGGAATGGCTAATCCAAGCTTCTGAATTTCTTAAGATAAACAGCATTTCCTCGAGCTGATAGTATGCTTCTTTGCTTTCAGCTGAAATTAGGTTTTCCTTGGGCTGTAGTGTATATACGTGTGGTTACTGTAGGAGAGAGACTCATAGCTCTCTCTTTCCACACTATCCTGATTTTGCTTCCCTTCTTCCAGTGTCCCCTTCTATCAGAGAAGATGAGTTGCTAATACAGCTAGCCTTCCGTATTCACAGGTTTGACATGCATGGATTCAACCAACCATGGCTAAAAAATACAGTACTCACAGGATGCAGAGCCCTGGAGTTCCACAGGGCCAACGAGGGACTTGAGCATCTGTGGATTTTGGTATCTGCAGGGGTTGTGGAAACAGTCCCTCGTGGATATTGAGATATGACTGTATGATTTGTCAAATTCCAGTAGTCATGTGACCCATAACTGGGTCCCTGCAGGGTCACTGTGCCTTCCAAAGATTATCTTTACTTACATGCCAATTCCCCCTCTTTAACTCCCTATCTCATCACTGCTGAGGAGTCAAATGGACTGAGTCTGCCCCCAGCAGCTGTCTTAGTCTGTTCTCACACTGCTAATAAAGACACATCTGCGACTGGTTAATTTATAAAGGAAAGAGGTTTAATTGACTCACAGTTCCACATGGCTGGGGAGGCCTCACAATCATGGTGGAAGGCAAATTAGGAGCAAAGTCATGTCTTACATGGTGGCAGGCAAGAGAGCATGTGCAGGGGAACTCCCACTTATAGAACCATCAGATCTCATGAAATGTATTCACTATCATGAGAATAGCATGGGAAAGACCTGCCCCCATGATTCAATTACCTCCCACCAGATCCCTTCCACAACCTGTGGGGATTATTACAATTCAAGATGAAATTTGGGTGGGGACACAGAGCCAAATCCTATCAGCAGCCCTGGCCAACTCTCTTTCTTAGCAGAGTCACATCAGAGTGCTTAGATGTAAGCCACAGACAGCAGCCTGGTGATTAAGATGAACAAGGCTATACTAAAAAGACACTAAATACAGAAATAATAAATACCCAGGGTGATGGATACCCTAAATACTCTGACTTGATTATTACACATTCTATGCAAGTAACAAGATATTACATGTACCCCATAAACGTGTACAAATACTATGTATCAATTAAAAAGGAAAAAAAGACATTAGATAGTTCACAAAGTTGTTAGATGGGCCAGGGGACCAAATGCAGAGCTATACAACCTAGAACTACAGGAAACCACACTGGCCCAGTGAGGACCCTGGTGCTACCAGATGCTACTAGAAGTCACCATTGACATCCCTGCCATTGGTGCCCCTCGACCCTGATCCTGCTGCTCCACTGCCACCAGCAGAGAGAAGATCATTATCTATCATAATGATGGAAATGCAAACTGAAACTATCCACGATCCCACCTATGAGACTGACAAACATCCAAAATGACACATCGTGTTGCAAGGCTTAGGGAAAACAGTACTCTCACACACTGCTGGAAAAAATGTCAAATGTATGGAGAAAACATGGCAAAGCAAGGCTGGGAAGTGACATATGCACCCCCCTTTGACTCAGCAATCCCTCTTCTAGGAATCTACCTCGAAAATACACTGCAAAACTACTAAGTGATGTATGCCTAAGGGTAGTCATTGTAGTACTGTCAACAGCAAAAGGATGGGAACAACCCAAATGTTCATAAACTATGGTAATCCACACAAGGCAGTTACATGCAACCACATAAACAAATGAAGAACACGGTTTCATATGGACATAGAGTGACCTCCAGCATATATTGTGAAGAGATAAAAGCAGGACCAGGCACCAGGGCTCATCCCTGTAATCCCAGAACTTAGGGAGGCTGAGGCAGGCAGATCGCTTGAGCACAGGAGTTCGAGACAAGTCTGGGCAACATGGGGAAACTCCATCGCTATAAAAAATACAAAAATTACTTAGGCATGGTGGCACTTGCCTGTAGTCTCAGCTACTCAGGAGGCTGAGGTGGGAGGATTACCTGAGCCTGGGAGGCAGAGGCTGCAGTGAGCCATGATTGAGCCACTGCACTCCAGCCTGGGTAACAGAGTGAAACGCTGTCTCAAAAAATAATAAGAGAAAAAATCAAGATGGTTAGCAATGCTTCCGATATGCTATCTTTTGTGTAAGAAGAGGAAAAATATATATGTATATATACATTTGCTTGTGTTTTCAAATATGGAAAACACATAAAAACAACAAACCTATTTGTATATCAAATAGGTGACATCACAAAACAGAGAAAGGAACTATATCAATTGATTTTAACATGTAATATTTTGACTGTACATATCAAGTGGGAGATATTGGAAGGTCAATAAACACCACAAAGAAGTAACTGCTAAAAGGTCTCATTTCATCCAAAAACAAGATTCATATCACTGGGACCATTTCCCAAGTGTCCAGCTCAGAAACCAGAGCATCAGACTTGACTCTGTTCTTCCCTTCCCTCTCCTATCCTACCCAATAGATCCCAATGTGTGGTCAGTTCCACTCTCAGATCCCAAATCCCTCTACCTCTCTCCATCCATAGAGCTTGTACCTTTATTAAGGTCCCCATCATTTCTCTCCTGCCTCTAGTCATGCTTGTCCTCCAATCCTTTTCCCATACCACAGCTAAAGAGAAAAGTCTGCTTTCCCTTCTTTACTAAAAGATTTCCAGTGTTACCAAAATATCTTCAGTATATAGCCTAAACTTTGAAGCACAGTTTGCAAAGCACTTCAGGATCTGGCTCCTGTTCCTCCCTTTAGATTGCTCTCTCTTAATCTTTTCTCATTCATTCATTCCCTCTCCCTCTCCCTCTCCCTCCCTCTCTCCATCTATCCAGGTCTCTCATCACATACACATTTCTCCTGCCAGACTGCTACTTGCATCTCCCAAAACCCCATGCTTCCTCTTGCCACAGGACCTTGGCACATGTTATCCTCTGTGGCTTGACTTCTCCCGAGCCCCCTCACCTTGTTTAGTCTGCTTCTCCCATCAGCATGCTCACCACCTTCTCTAGTAAGTCTTCACTGACTTTCCTCCCACCTGCCCCCATTCCCATCCATGTTGCCATAGTCCCCCATGCTTCTCTATCATAGCATTTGCTACACTGTATGGTAGCTGCCTGTTCTCCATATCCCCCCAGGCTATAAGCTCTGGGAATGCTGGAGTGTGTCTTTTGTTTTATCATTGTATTCCTAGTACCTGACTTGGTACAGAAAGCTGCTCAGTCAGCTTGTTAAATGAATGAGTGAATGAATTCAAAGTTGTACAAGTTTAACACTGAAAAGAGTACTGACTCCTTTTATTGCTGTGCCTTTAGTTAGAATAGGCTGAATTGTGTCACTTTTCATAATCATGGCACCACAGCCTCCTGATGGCTGCCTGCTAGAATTCAGGCGTTCAGCCTGTTCCTGTTCATTACCTCCAACAACATGAAGGCAACCTGAAGTCTCCCATTCCACACTCACCTGGGTGGATCAGGCAGGAGTCACACTCATTCTCCTCATTCCTGCAGCAAGGGATGGTATAACCCACAACTTCCTTCTTTCCGGGGCAGACGCACTCAATCTGATCATATTCACAACATTCCCGACACATGATATTCCACTCGGCTCCAGGACAGGCTTCATTAATGACTGTGTACTCTGAAATGGAAAACCAGCAGGTAAGGCTAGGGCCTGGCAGGGAGTGGTAAGACTCTTAAGCACTCTACTGCTAAGAGGCAACTTTGCCCTATAAAGGCATTGCCCTGCCTGAATGAGAAAGAAGATCCATGTGAATTCTTCCCAGGCCAATGTCTCCAAAGTAGGGAGACCTACCCCAAGGAATATTTGAAACCACCCATGGGAGCATAGATGAAATTTGTTTTAACTGCTATTCATTTTTATTTTTATCTTTAAAAAATGAAATTAAGTTTCATCCTTATATAATCTAGGTGGATTGACAATAGAATTTAATGTATATAATTTATAAACCAGCACACATCTCTTAGGTATCTATGCTCATTCATATTTTTGTTAGAATACATCAGGCCGCTGTTTATGACTACATAGGTTGTGCACTGCACAGATCCATAGGCAGCCATTAAACTGCATGACTACACACTGCAACCCAGGAATGTGGGCCATCAGAAAATTTGGAGACCAGTCTCCACACCAGGTCATTCAAGTGCAAGGCCGATTGCCAAGTAGAGACTATGTCATTTCTTCCAAACTCGGCCCCTCAATTTTTCAGTGTACTATTTTCATAGTACCTCCAAAGCGAAAACCAACAGAAAAGACAAAAGTACCTTAATTAGTATGTTTGGGAGAATTTCACTGTTTTACAATGGTGAACTCATTAGCCCAACTTCATTCAGGCGCCAAGTGCAACTGAGTGTTCTTTCCCATAAGAAAAAAAAATCCCTTTCTGTGCAGGATTTTTTCCTTCTCGTTTTCTTTTTTTATATATACCTTCAATAAAAACAAAAACCATCTGGCAAAGCCTATAAGAGGAATCAGTCAGAGGCTGCCCGAAAAAAGTCAGGCTAAGAAACAGACCTTCTAGTTTTGATTTCCTCTTCATTTTCCCCACTCTCCATTTCTAAAAATTTTGCACAAAGATGACAATTACAGCTGAAATGAATCAGATATTTGAAGAAGTGAATCTAGACAAGATCCCCACAAACCCTTCCCGAGAAACTCCAGGCAGGGTTCACCAGCATGCTTCGCAGGCCTGCATAAATGAACTCTAGCATATGCAGTGGCTTCTAAACCCTTGAATTTCATAGTTTCCTCCCTAAATTAGGAAGTGTGACACAGGGTTGGTCACTCTCAATTTTCCAAGTCGAGCCATTTAAAGAAAGTGTCATCATCTACTCTTAGCCTCAGGTCATAAGAACATGCCAGTATCATAGAAGGTAGCCACTTGCACAATGTGGGACAGTTATTTAAATGGAATACATTTAGTTTTATGAAAAGTTGACTTTTTAAATCATTTTTCCACAAACATTAGTGGACCAGAAAAGATCCTTACATTGGTGTTTGGGGATGAATGGCTACATCATCACAGCACAATCACCACTGAGATTTGTTTCCACCACTACTGTCTGAGCCCCTTCAGGGGGACCGCCACGACTCACTTAGCTGTGCTTCCCATGTCTCTGATGATTTGCTGACAAAGTGAATGACTTCTAAAATCTGGATAAGAATTTAATGGTTAAAAGCAAGAAACAGCAGAAGGAAACACAGGAGTAAATCTCCATCCATGATCTTGGATTTGGCTATGGATTCTTAGATAGGATACCAAAAGCAGGAGCAACAAAATAAAAATGAATTCGACTTTATCGAAATTAAAAATGTTTGTGCAGCAAAGGACATTATCAAATAAGTGAAAAGACCACCCATAAAATGGGAGAAAATATCAGAAACTATTTCTATAAAGGCTTGATTTCCAGGACATATTTCTAAAACTCGTACAACTCAACCATAAAAAAGACAAACAACATAGTTTTTAAATGAGCAAATGACTTGAATAGACATTTCTCCAAAGAAGCTATATAAACGGCCAACAAGCACATGCAAAGATGTTTAACATCACAAGTCATTTGGGAAATGCAAATCAAAATCACAATGAGCTACCACTTACTGGGGTGGCTATGATCCAAACGAAGGAAAAAATGGAAAACAAGTGTTGGCAAAGAGGCAGATAAATTGGAACCCTTGTACATGGCTGATAGAAATGAGAAATGGTGCAGCCCCTGTGGAAAACAGTTTGGCAGTTCCTCTAAAAGCTAAACAGAATTGCCCAGCAATTACACTTCTAGGTATAGATCTAAAAAATTGAAAACAGAGACTCAGAGATACTTGTATGCCAATGTTCATTCACAATGGCCAAAAAGTGGAAACAACCCAATTTTCCACCAAGAGATGAATGGATACACGAAATGAAGCATATGGGCCGAACGCAGTGGCTCACACCTGTAATCCCAACACTTCGGGAGGCGAGGCAGGCAGATCACTTGAGGCCAGGAGTTCGAGACCAGCCTCGCCAACATGGTGAAACCTCAACTCAACTAAAAATACAAAAAATTAGCCGGGAGTGGTGGTGCACACCTGTAATCCCAGCTACTTAGGAGGCTGAGGCATGAGAATCGCTTGAACCCAGGGGGCGGAGGTTGCAGTGAGCCAAGACTGTGTCATTGGACACCAGCCTGGAGGACAGACCAAGACTTTTGTCTCAAAATAATAATAATAGTAATAATAATAAATAATATAAAAAATAAAAAATGAGGTATGTGCATACAATGGAATATTATTCAGCTGTGAAAAGGAATGAAGAGCTGCTATGTGCTACAATGTAGATGAACCTTGACATCATGCCAAGCAAAAGAAGCCAAACACAAAAGGACAAATATAGTCTGTCGACTCCCATGTTTGAGCCTACTTCAATGCAATATCTACAATAGGCAAATTCGTAGAGACAGAAAGTAGACTAAAGGTTACCAGGAGCTGGGCGAAAGCTGAATGGAGAGTTGTTGCTTAATGGTTACAGAGTTTCTGTTTGGGGTGGTGAACTAGATAGAGGTGACGGTTGCACAGTCACAGGAATCTAATTAATGCCACAGAATTACACACTTAAAATGGCTAAAATGGCACATTTTCTTAGCCTTCTCTATCCTTCCATTCCTCCTCTGATTATCTGCACTCTGCTTTACCCCTTAGCTCTCTCTCCCCTCATTGTACATTTATATCTTCCTATAGGTAAAATGTTTTTGTGTGTCCATAAACCCTAAGATCATGTTGACCACTCTGAATTTTCAATAAATGCTGATTGATCAACTATAACGTGTCATTCTACTGACGTTTATTACTGTACTACATTATAACATTCAACTTCTTTTCTTCTTTCTCATTGCAAGTAAAATACCTAAAAATTCTCACTCAATACAGCTTTCTTTTATATATATATAGCTTCTCTTTAACATAGAAAAAAAAATCATATTTTCAAAGGCTGAGAGAATGAAGGGAAGTCATCCAGTCAGAAAGAATAGCACACCCAAAGGCCACGGGATGAAAATAAACACAGGCCATATGCACAGGACAAAAACTAAGCTTGCTTGAAAGAAGCAAAGATTATGAATCCTGCACGAGTTCTTTTTTAGATCACAAGCTCCTACCTGTGCCAAGTTTTCCTCCTGGAATGTGTATTATTAATAATATGCTGTAGTGTGTTAAATCCATGCGGTATAGCCCGTTATTGAAATTATTCAAATTTTGGTATTTGTCATACCAAAAAAGGGCACTTTTTTTTTTTTTTTTTTTTTTGAGACGGAGTCTCGCTCTGCCGCCCAGGCTGGAGTGCAGTGGCCTGATCTCAGCTCACTGCAAGCTCCACCTCCCGGGTTTTACGCCATTCTCCTGCCTCAGCCTCCGGAGTAGCTGGGACTACAGGCGCCCGCCACCTCGCCCGGCTAGTTTTTTGTATTTTAGTAGAGACGGGGTTTCACCGTGTTAGCCAGGATGGTCTCGATCTCCTGACCTCATGATCCGCCCATCTCGGCCTCCCAAAGTGCTGGGATTACAGGCTTGAGCCACCATGCCCAGCCCACAAAGGGCACATTTTATGTTATCTATATGTATTACCACAATGTTTTAATTGTGAAAAGTAGGGGAGGGAGACTGAGAAAAAACAAATCGATTAGAGGCTCAAACATGGGAGTCGACAGACCTGGGTTTGGAATCTCCCTCTGCTGCTTGCCTTGGTAAAGTTACGTTACTCTCTCAGCCTCAGTTTAGTATCCAGTAAAATGAGTACATTTTCTCCAATTTAGGCCTGTTGAAAATACTAGACAAAATAATGCGAAGAAACAGCTTAGCACAGCACCCAGTATGTACTAAGCATTCAGAAACTAATAGCTTAAAAAGAAAAAAAGAAAAACAATAGAGAATGCCCATATTTCTCAAGGATATTGTTTTTTATGCATGTCAGGTCAATTTCTTGCTTAAAATGGTCACCTTGCTTCCCACTGCTTTTTGGAATAACCCTCAAATCCTCTGCCACGGCCCACAAGGCCTTTGAGGTCTATGGTCTCCCAGCTCCGTCAAGCTTTTTCTGGCTACTGTTTCCCACCTTCTCTCCATTTCTCAAAATCACCAAGCTCTGGCCCACCTTGGGACCCCACATTTGCCTCTCCCCAGGCCTCTGTCTCAGGCCTTCACGTTAATGACGTGTGTTCAGAGAGGTCCTCCCTGGCATTCCCCTCTGAAATGCACACTCCTTCCATCCCATCCGTGGTTATTTCTGTCTCAGTATCCTCAGTTTCCTGGTCCTTAACCACAGTTTAGAATCGTTTTCTGTTCTCATTTACCTGCCGAGTGTCTGCCTCCCTTACATGCCCATAAGCTAACAGGAGCCACATCAAACGTGTTCACCACTGCCAGGACAGGGCTGGCTGGCACACAGAGGTGCTGAACAAATATCTGTTGAATGAATTTAGTCTGAACTCAAGAGCTAACCTTTCTTCAGCAGTCAAATATTTCCATCCAGTGGGTTCAGCTTGGAGCCATGAGCCAGGAGAGCTGGCTTTGCCTCTCATTTGTTGATACCAGAGCTGGGTGCCTTTCCTCCCACAGTGAGGTATCTAGACATGAAGGTCCAGGTGGCCTGCCTTGGGTCCGTATTTCTGGACTCAGCCCCCACCCTGTACAGATGTATGTTTGCTCCACCCTCTGAACAGCGAATATGCCCATGGGGTGTGGCTCATGCCTCACACCCCCTCCCTCTATTCACCCTGCGGCAAGCACGACATTCTTCTAGGTTTTCTAAGAATTTTGTAAATACTAATAACTCGAGGGGGTACACCAACAGGATAAATAATTTGCAACTTTTATAAGATTCTGTACGTCAACACGGAAGGCCATGTAAGGTTTGTTCCACTCCGTTTCCCCCTAAGCAGCAGACTTGTCACCTCCGGCCTGTCACATACGAGGGGCCTCCCTTTTACCCAGGAATTAATTCCCTAAAATACCTTCACTGGCATTTCTCTTTGCTCCAATGAGCCAGCCCACCTCAGCCCTCTTTACTCCATTACTCTTTATTTCATAGATAAGATCCATTTCTCTCTACTTCAATGAGCAAGCCCACCTCTGCCCCCTTTACGTCATGATTATTTACTTTATAGGTAAGATCCATCTCAGGCTAAGGGAATGACCCCAGGGAATCCTGGCAGAAGGGATTTTACAGATGTGACTAATTTAAGGATTTTGAGATGGGAGGAATACGCTGTAATATCCAGGTGGAACCAATGTAGTCACAAGGACCCCTGTAAGAGGGAGACAGGAGGGTCAGAGTCAGAAAGGAAGTCTGCTGACAGAAATGGAGGTTAGAGTGATGTGCTTTGAAGATGGACTGTGGCACCACAATCTAAAGAGGCAGGCAGCCTCTAGAAGTCTGAAAAGGCAAAGAAACAGATTCTCCTGCAGAGCATCTGGAAGGAAAGCAGCCCTGCCAACCCTTTGATTTTAGCCTTGTAAGATTCATTTTCGACTTCTGACCTTCACGACTGGAAGGGAATACATGTGTGCTGTTTTAAGGCCCTAAAGTTGTGGTAATTTGTTACAGTATCAGCAGGGGACTAACATACTGGGACTTCTTGAAAGAAAGGTTAGCCCACAGCAAGTCTTTGAACCACTCTGTTCCTCATTTTCCCCACTGAGCACAATGCCTAGAGCAAGGGTGAATGATGAACTCATTCTTTCATTCTACAAGTATTTATTGAGTGTTGACTATGTCCTAGGCAAGAGATGGGGCGCTGGAATGCAATAGAAAAAAAATGGACACCATCACTAGCCTGGTGGTACTCACAGTTCAATAGAGAAGACATTGGTCAAATGACCCCACAAATACATAATCATAAACCATGATAAGGAAAACTTACAATGCTAGAAGAATGAATGAGTGGTCATGAAGGTGCATTAGCACCAAATCTACGGACCTCATAGGTTAGCGAGGTTTAAATAAAATTACAGAAAGAAATCCATCTACAGCTATGCATCACTTAATGACAGGGATATGTTCTGTGAAATGTGTCATTAAGCAATTTCATCGTTGTGTGAACATCAGAGTGTATTTAACACAAATCTAAGTGGTATAGCCTACTACACACCTACACGCAGGCTACAAACCTGTATAGCATGTTACTGTACTGAATACTATAGGCAATTGTAACACAATGGTAAGTACTGGTGTATCTAAACATATCTAAACAGAAAAAATATGGTATAAAAGATTTTAAAAAATGGAACAGCTATATAGGGCACTTACCATGAACAGAGCTTGCAGGACTGGAAATTGCTCTGGGTGAGTCAGTGAGTGAGTGGTGAGTGAATGTCATAGGCCTTCACTATACACTATTGTAGACTTTATAAACACCATACACTTAGCCTACACTCAATTTATCAAAAATATTTGCTTCAGTAATAAATTAACCTTAGTTTTCTGTAACTTTTTAATTTTATAAACTTTTTTTTTTTGAGACAGGGTCTCACTCTGTCACCCAGGCTGGAGTGCAGTGGCACAATCTCAGCTCACTGCAATCTCTGTTTCCCAAACTCAAGCGATCCCCTCACTTCAGCCTCCCAAGTAGCTGGAACTGCAGGCATGCGCCACCAGGCCCGGCTAATTTTTATATTATTTTTGTAGAGACAGGGTTTCATCATGTGGCCCAGGCTGGTTTTGAACTGCTGGGCTCAAGCAATTCACCTGCTTTGGCCTCCCAAAGTGTTGAGATTACAGGTGTGAGCCACTGCACCCAGCCAATAAACTATTTAGTGTTCACTTTTTGAGTCTTTTACAACAGCTCAAAACATAAACACAAGTACAGTTGTACAAAATATTTTCTTTCTTTATATTTTATTCTATATGCTTTTTTCCTATTAATTTTTTTATTTTTATTTTTTTTACTTTTTAAACTTATTTGTTGAAAACTAAGACACAAACATACATATTAGCCTAGGCCTACACAGGGTCAGGATCACTGCTTCCACATATGAGTAAGAACATGCAATATTTGTGGTTCTATGCGTGCTTATTTCACCTAACATGATAACCTCCAGTTCTATCCATGTAGCTGCAAATAACAAGATTTCATTCTTTTGCATAAATAAATAATACTCCCTTATATATAGGTACCACATTTTCGTTCAGCAGTCATCCACCAATGGGCACTTAGGTTGATTCCATATCTTGTCTATAATGAATAGTGCTGCAATAAACATAAGAGTAGAGATGTCTCTTTGATATATTGATTTCCTTTCTTTTGGATATATTCCCAGTAGTGGAGCTGCTGGATCACATAGTAGTTCTATTTTTAGTTTGCTGAGAAACCTCCATACAGTTTTCCATAATGGCTGCACTAATATACATTCCCACCAACACTGTACCAGGGTCCCTCTTTCTCTGTATCTTCACCAGCATGTTATTCCCTGTCTTTCTGATAAAAGCCATTTTAACTGGGTTGAGATGATATCTCACTGTGGTTTTGATTTGCATTTATCTGCAGTTTTTCATATGCCTGTTGACCATTTGTATGTCTACTTTTGAGAAAAGTCTATTTGGATCTTTTGCCCATTTTAAAATTTAATTAATTAATTTTTAAGTTCTGGGGTACATGAGCAAGATGTGCAGGTTTGTTATATAGGTAAACATGTGCCATGATGGTTTGCTGCAGCTACCAACCCATCATCCAGGTATTAAGCCTGGCATGCATTAGCTCTTTTCCCTAATGCTCTCCCCCAACCCACCTTCCTCTGACAGGCCCCAGTGTGGGTTATTCCCCTCCCGGTGTCCATGTGTTCTCATTTTTCAGCTCTCAATTATAAGTGAGAACATGTGGTGTTTGGTTTTGTGTCCCCGTCTTAGTTTGAGGAGGATAATGGCTTCCGACTTCATCCATGTCCCTGCAAAGGACATGATCTCATTCCTTGTTATGGCTGCATAGTATTCCATGGTGTATATGTACCACATTTTCTTTGTCCAGTCTGTCATTGATGGTTTTGCCCATTTTTAAATCAGATTTTTTTTTTATTTTTTATTTTTTTTGCTATTGAGTTGTTTTAGCACATTGTATCTTCTGCTTATTAATCCCTTGTCAGATGGATAGCTTGCAAATATTTTCTCTCATTCTGTGGTTGTCTCTTCACTTTGTTGATTGCTTCCTTTGCTGTGTGTAAGCCTTTTGGCTCAGTGTATTAATAATCCCATTTGTCCATTCTTGCTTTCATTGCTATGCTTTTGAGGTTTTACCCAAAAAATCTTTGCCCAGATCAAAGTCCTGGAGCATTTCCCCAATGTTTTATTTTAGTAGCTTCATAGTTTCATATTGGATTTAGTCTTTAATTCATTCTGATTTGATTTTGTATGTAAGAAATAAGGGTCAAGTTTCTTTCTTCTGCATATAGATATCCTGTTTTCCTGGCACTATTTATTGAAGAGACTGTTCTTTCCCCCATTGTATGTTCTTGGTACCTTTGTCAAAAATGAGGTGGCTATAAGAAATGTGGATTTGTATCCGGGTTCTCTATTATGTTTCACTGATCTATGTGTCTATTATTATATAAGTACCATGCTGGTTTGGTTACTACAGCTTTGTAGTGTACTTTGAAGTCATGTAGTGTGATGTCTCCAGCTTTTTTTTTTTTTTTTTTCTTGCTCAGGATTGCTTTAACTATTCAGAATCATTTGTGATTCCATATCAACTCTAGGATTGCTTTTTCTATTTCTGTGAAGAATGTAATTGGTACTTTGATTAAGGGTTGCACTGAATCTATAAATTGCTTTGAGTAGTATTGTCATTTTAATGGTATTAATTCTCCCAATCCATAAGCATGCAATATCTTTCCATTTTCTTATGAACTCTTTAATTTCTTTCATCAGTGTTTTATAGTTTTTCTCGTATAGCTCTTTCACTGCTCTGGTTAAATTGACTTCTAGGTATTTTATATTCTTTGTAGCTATCGTAAGTGAGTTGCTTTCTTGATTTCTTTCTCAGATTATGTTAGTGTATATAAATGCTACTGATTCTTATAGATTGATTTGTATTTTATGACTTTACTGAATTCATTCATCAGTTCTAATAGTTTTTTGGTACAGTCTTTTGATTGTTTAAAAATATAAGATTATTTGGTCTGCAAGTAAGGTTAATTTGACTTCTTCCTTTCCAAATTGGATGTCCTTGATTTCTTTCTCTTGTCTAATTGCTCTGGCCAAGACTCCCAGTATTATAATGAATAATAAAAGTGGTGGAAGTGGGCATCCTTGCCTTATTCCCAATCTTAGAGGGAAACCTTTCCAATTTTTCCCCATTAAATATGATATTGGCTGTTGGTTTGTCACATATGGCCTTTATTATTTTGGAGCATGTTCTTTCTACGTCTAATTTTTTCAGGGTTTTCATCATGAAGGGATGTTGAATTTTATCAAATGCTTTTTCAGCATCTATTGAAATGATCATATGGTTTTTGTTCTTGGTTTTTTTGATGCATGTATCATGTCTGTTTATTTGCATATTATTTGAATCATCCTTGCATCCTTGGGGTGAATCATGGTGAATGATCCTTTTAATGTGTTGTTGAATTCAGTTTGCTAGCATTTTGTTGAAGATATTTGCATCTGTGCTCATTAGTGATATTTGCTTCTAGTTATCTTTTTTGCTGTTCTATCCTCATCTGGTTTTGATAATAGGGCAATGCTAGCCTCGTAGAATGAATTTGGAAATATTCCTTCTTCAATTTTTTTGGTAGAGTTTAAGGAAAATTGGTATTAATTATTCTTTAAATGTTTGGTAGAATTCAGCAGTGAAGCCATCAAGTCCTAGACTTTTCTTTGATGGGAGACTTTTTATTACAGCTTCAACCTTGTTACTCATTACTGGTTTGTTGGGGTTTTCTATTTGTTCCTGGTTCAATCTTGGTAGGTCGCAAGTGTCCTGGAATTTATCCATTTATTCTAGGTTTTCCAATTTGTTGGATTATAGTTGTTCATAATAGTCTCTAAAAATTCTCTGTGTTTCTGTGGTCTTGGTTATGTCTTTTCTCATTTCTAATTTTATTTAATTGGGATTCCTCTTTTTTTAATTTTAGCTAAAGGTCTGTTGATTCTATCTTTTCAAAAAACCAACTTTTTGTTTCATTGAATATTCTTAATTTTTTGGTCTCAATTTAATTTATTTCCACTATAATCTTTATATTTCTTTCCTTCTACTTAATTTCGGATATTTTTGTTGTTCTAGTTCCCTGAGGTGCATTGTTAGCTTTTTTGAAGTCCTTCCACTTTTTTGGTGTAGGTGTTTATTGCTCCAAACTTCCCTCTTAATACTACTTTTGCTGTACCCCATAGATTTTGGTATGTTGTATTTCCATTATCATTTGTTTGAAGAAATTTTTTTATTATACTTTATGTTCTAGAGTACACGTGCAACATGTGCCATGTTGGTGTGCTGCACCCATTAACTTGTCATTTACATTAAGTATATCTCCTAATGCTATCCCTCCCCCCTCTCCACACCCCACAGCAGGCCCCAATGTGTGATGTTCCCCTTCCTGTGTCCAAGTGATCTCATTGTTCAATTCCCACCTATGAGTGAGAACATGCAGTGTTTGGTTTTCTGTTCTTGCAATAGTTTGCTGAGAATGATGGTTTCCAGCTGCATCCATTTCCCTACAAAGGACAGAAACTCATCCTTTTTTATGGCTGCATAGTATTCCATGGTGTATATGTGCCACATTTTCTTCATACAGTCTGTCATTGATGGACATTTGGGTTGGTTCCAAGTCTTTGCTATTGTGAATAGTGCCGCAATAAACATACGTGTGCATGTGTCTTTATAGCAGCATGATTTATAATCCTTTGGGTATATACCCAGTAATGGGATGGCTA
>NW_016814096.1:3297780-3320310 GCF_001698545.2 Rhinopithecus bieti
TCCAGCTTTGTTCCGTTGCTGGCGAGGAGCTGCATTCCTTTGGAGGGGTGGAGAGGCACTCTGATTTTTTGAATTCTGAGCTTTTCTGCACTGCTTTTTCCCCATCTTTGTGGTTTTATCTACCTTTGGTCTTTGATGATGGTGATGTACAGATAGGGTTTTGGTGTGGATGTCCTTTCTGTTTGTTAGTTTTCCTTCTAACAGTCAGGACCCTCAGCTGCAGGTCTGTTGGAGTTTGCTTGAGGTCCACTCCAGTTAGGCTACTCCCAGTTAGGCTCTCTCAGTTACGCTACTCGGGGGTCAGGGACCCACTTGAGCAGGCAGTCTGTCCATTCTCAGATCTCAACCTCTGTGCTGGGAAAATCACCACTCTATTCAAAGCTGTCAGATAGGGACATTTACATCTGCAGAGGTTTCTGCTGCTTTTTGTTTAGCTATGCCCTGTCCCCAGAATTGGAGTCTACAGAGGCAGGCAGGCCTCCTTGAGCTACAGTGGGCTCCACCCAGTTCGAGCTTCCCGGAAGCTTTGTTTACCTACTGAAGCCTCAGCAACCGTGGGTGCCACTCCCCCAGCCTCACTGCCACCTTGCAGTTATATCTCAGACTGCTGTGCTAGCAATGAGGGAGGCTCCGTGGGTGTGGGACCCTCCGAACTAGGTGTGGGATATAATCTCCTAGTGTGCCATTTGCTAAGACCCTTGGAAAAGCGCAGTATTAGGGTGGGAGTGACCTGATTTTCCAGGTGTTGCATGTCATGGTTTCCCTTGGCTAGGAAAAGGAATTCCCTTCCCCCTTGTGCATCCTGGGTGAGGTGATGCCTCACCCTGCTTTGGCTCTTGCTCCTTGGGCTGCACCCACTGTCCTGCACTGACTGTCCGACACGCCCCAGTGAGATGAACCCGGTACCTCAGTTGGAAATGCAGAAATCAACCGTCTTCTGTGTCGCTCACGCTGGGAGCTGGAGGCTGGAGCTGTTCCTATTCTGGTTGAAGAAATTTTTATATTTCTTTCTTAATTTCTTTATTGACCTATTGGTCATTCATGGGCACACTGTTTAATTTCCATCTATTTATGTATTTTCCAACGTTCCTCTTGTTATTTATGTCTAGTTTTATTCCACTATAGTCAGAAAAGATAACTGATATAATTTCGACTGTTTTGAATTTGTTGAGAGTTGCTTTAATGCCTAAGATATGGTCTATTCTGGAGACTGTTTCATGTTCTGATGAAAACAATGTGCATTCCGTAGCAACTGGGTAAAATGTGCTGGGTAAACGTCAGTTGGGTTCATTTAGTCTACTGTGTAGTTTAACTCCAATGTTTCTTTGTTTTTTGATTGAATGATCTGCCCACTACAGGGAGTGGGGTGTTGAAGTACCCTACTGTTATCGTATTGCAGTCTATCTCTCCCTTTAGATATATTGTTTTCTTTATACACTTGGGTGCTCTATTGTTGGGTGCATATGTTGTTGGGTGCATAGATATTTATAATTATTATATCCTCTTGCTGAATTGACTTCTTCATATTATATAGTGACCTTCTTTGTCTGTTTTCACAGTATTTAACAGGCATGCTATTTCTATCTGATAGAAGAAGTATGCTACTTCTGTCTGATAGAAGTATAACTACTCTTGCTCTTTTTTGGTTTCTACTTGCATAGAATTTCTTTTTCCATCCCTTCACATTCATTCTGTATCTGTATAAGTGAGGTGGGTTTCTTGTAGGCAGCATATAATTGAGCTTTGTTTCTTATCCTTTCAGTCATTCTATGTCTTTTAATTTTGCAGAATTGAGCTCATGTAAATTCAGAGTTGTTATTGATAAGTAAGGACTTACTATTGCCATTTTGCGGTTTGTTCTCTGTTTGTCATGTAACTCATCTCTTCCTTTGTCCTTTTTTACTGTCTTCCTTTGTGGTTAAGGGTTATTCTTGGGTGGTATGTTTGAATTCATTGCTTTTTATTTTTAGTGTATCTATTATAGTCTTTTTTTCATTGAGTTACCATGAGGTTTACAAAAATATCTTATAGATATAACAAATTATTTAAATAGATGACAACTTATATCACTAAAAAAGAACAGGAACAAGGAAAGAAAACAGACTTTAAAAAATTCTACAATTTAATTCCATCCCCCCCAAATTTTGACTTTTGTTGTCTCAAATTACATATTTTACAGTGCCTATTTCTTAACAAGTTGCTGTACTATTATTGTTTTTGACAGATTTGTATTTTAGGTGTCATACTAGAGTTATGGGTGAATGACCCACCACAATTTTAATATTAGCGTATTCTAGGGTTATCTGTGTATTTAATTTTACCAGTGGGTTTTATACCTTCAATTTTTTTTTTTTTGAATGTTAGTGTTTTTTTTTTCTTCTTCTTTCAGATTAAAGAACTCCCCTTAGCATTTCTTGTAAGATGGGTCTGGTGGTGGTAATTCTCTCAACTTTTGTTTATCTCAGAAAGACTTTATCTCTCTTTCATATTCAAAGGGTAGATTTGCTGGATGCCATATTCTTGGGTGACAGGGTTTGTTTGTTTGTTTTCAGCACTTTGAATATGTTGTCCTCCTCCCCCATGACCTGAGTGGTTTCCATTCAGAAGTCTGTTGTCAGACAAATTGGAGCTCCCTTTATATATTATTTGCTTCTTTTCTCTTACTGGTTTCAGGTCCCCTCTTTGTCCTTGACTTTTAAGAGTTTGATTAGCATATGCCTTAGGGTAGTCTTATTTGGGTCAAACCTGTTTGGTGTTCTCTGACCTTCCTGCATGTGGATATTTATATCTTTTTTAAGTTTGGAAAGGTTTTTGTTATTATTTTTTTGGATAAACTTTCTACTCCTTGCTCTGGCACAACTCTCTCGGATACCAATAATTCTTAGATTTATTCTTTTGAAGTAATTTTCTATATTGTACAAATAATCTTTGTTCCTTTTCTTTCTTTTTTCTCCTCTATTTTCAAATAGCCTGACTTTTTTTTTTTTTTTTTTAACAGAGTTTTGCTCTTGTTGCCCAGGCTGGAGTGCAATGATGCAATCTCGGCTCACCGCAACCTCCACCTCCCAGGTTCAAGCGATTCTCCTGCCTCAGCCTTTCCAAGTAGCTGGGATTATAGGCATGCGCTACCAAGCCCGGCTAATTTTGTATTTTTAGTAGAGATGGGGTTTCTCCATGTGAGTCACACTGGTCTTGAACTCCCGACCTCAGGTGATCTGCACACCTCGGCCTCCCAAAGCACTGGGATTAGAGGTGTGAGCCACCATGCTCGGCCTCAAATAGCCCGACTTCAAACTCACTGATTCTTTCCTCTGCATGATCCATTCTGCTGTTGAAAGCTTCAAATAAATTTTTCAGTTCAGCAGATGTATTTCTCAGTTCCAAGATTTCTGTTTGGTTTCTTTGTTATTATTTAATCTCTTTGTGAAATTTTTCTGATAAATTTCTGAGTTAATATTCTGTGTTATCTTAGAAATCACTGAGATTCTCTAAAACTGCTATTTTAAATTCTTGGTCAGAGCCCACATGTTGCCATCTCATTAGGGTCAGTCACTGTTCCTTGTTTTGTCTGTTTGGGGAAGTCATGGTTCCCTGTTTGCTGTTGTTTTTTGTGGATGCACATCTTTGTTTTTGCATTGAAGGATTATTTATTTTAGTCTACTCTGTATGCCTTATTTTTTATTGGGTATGTTTGCTTAGAGATTCTTTGTAATTTACCTATTGAAATCTTTTTTTTTTTTTTCCTTCCTGCTGAGTTGCTACTTCTTTTGGGGCAGTAGATGGTGTCTTAAGCCCAGATTTGCCTTGGCTCTAGTAAACAGAACACTGCCTGTTCCAAATTGGGGAATTCCCAAAAGGAATACCCCAATAGTTTTGAAAGGCTGGCTAGGAGTTCATGCCTGGGGAACTTGTAGATGTACCTCCTGCAGCATAGCGCCCCTGAATCACCACTCGGATTTGGTGTTTCTTTTGGCCGAGTTGAAAAGCAGAGTTTCCAGGGCTGTGGATGGTAGTCCTTTCTCTGGCTCATCTCTGGCTGTTGCCAGGGATGTTTTTCCCTTCAGGTACTTACAATGCTTCCTGTGCACTTTGAGGCAGGAAATGATCTCTTGTCAAAGAACCCAAGATGGTGGGGAAGCTGGTTATCCGCCTCAATATCAGTTTTTCCAGTGTAGAAACCATGAGTCAGAAGAAAATTTTCAACATGCCTCGTGCTGGGAAGACTGTGGAAAGGGACATTATCGATAAAGAAGTTCAATTCTCTTACCATCTGCTCGGAGTTTTTTCAATTCTCTGTAGCCCCTGAAACTCAGTTATCCTCATATTTGAGTTCTGGGACTTTGCTGCTGAAAATCTTAGTGCTATATACTTATTTTTAGTTTTGTGTCAGGAGAGTGAAGCTAGCTTGCTTCTATGCCACCATTTTGGAAACAGGAACCTCCATTATAATCTTTTTTTTTTTTAACTTTTATTCAGGTTCAGGGGTACATGCGCAGCTTTTTTGTGTAGGTAAACTATGTATCATGCGGGTTTGATGTACAGATTATTTCATCACCCAGGTAATAAGCATAGTACCTAAGGGATATTTTTTTATGCTCATTCTCCTCCTACCCTCCATCTGCAAGTAGGCCCCAGTGTCCTTTGTTCCCTTGTTTGTATCCATGTGTACTCAGTGTTTAACTCCCACTTATAAGTGAGAACATGCAGTGTTTGGTTTTCTGTTCTTGTGTTAGTTGACTTAGGATAGTGGCCTCCAGCTCCATCCACGTGGTTGTGAAGGATATTATATCATTTTTTATGGCTGTGTAGTATTCCATAGTGTATATGTACCACATTTTCTTTATCCAGTCTACCATTGATGGGCATTTAGGTTGACTCCATGTCTTTGCTATTTGAATAGTGCTCTCTATTATAAACTTACGAGAATACCATCATATATGCAGTCTGTCATTGACCAAAATGTCATTAAATAGCACATGACTATATTTGCAAAAATAAAACCAGTTCCCAGCAATATGGAGGTGATGGTTTGGATGATTTTGTAACTTTGCTCCTTCCCCTCTGGTTTGATAAATCCACTATCCCTCTTTCTCTCCCAGCTTGAGCAGAGACAGAAAAGTACCCCCAAAAATGAATGTGTAAGAAATAGATACGTGAAATATATTTTGAGAAATTTTCAAGTTAACCAGCTAAAGACATTTTAAAATGCAATAAATAGACAACATCTTGTTGCTTGCATTTTTTTCCCTCCATTTATCAGAATTACATTTGTGGAAAGGTCACATTGGCCATTTGGCTTCAGCTGTACAAATTTCAGGGAATTTCAATGTGGTGCTAAGGGCCAGTTCTCAAACTAGGATTTAGAGCAATGTCAACAGCAATAGAAATTATTGCATGTTTTCTTATATGTATGCTAAAGCAATTTAACATTATTTTAGCTAAAATGTTTTTAAATTCTTAATACAATTTAATCTTCAAAATGATCTATTAAGTTGCTAATAAATTTTATTTTAAATTAAAATTATTTAACCCAACTCCTTCACTTTACCAGTGAAGAAAAGGGTGAAGTAGGGAAGAGTTGGTCTTATTTATTGAAACAAAGAGAAATACCAAATAATCTTTTTTTAGAGAATTAATTCTGGGAGAAAAGATGGGTCCACAGAATTCCAGGGGTAGGGAGAGGGGCAGTGAACAAGCCTGCTACTTCGGGGGAAAGAGCTGGCCAACTTGTAGTTTTACCAGCTACTGGAATTGAGCAAACTTTACTTTGCTTTTCACATTTAAAGGCAAAGCCTTATGAAAGCTGCAAATAAATTTTACCTTGTCAGTGCTTCCCAATGAATAAGCACAAAGAAAACACAAAGAACTCATAGACTCCACACTGGGATAAACCAAGGCACTGAGAAAGCAAGCATATGCCCATGATCACACAGCAAAATCAAGCTTAGGGACTTCTGGGTGCTACATGCATTCATTCATCACTAGCTCTTCCATTGGATAAAATACTTTTTTCTTTATAAAACACTTAAGCCTTCATTTTTAGAGCAATTTTAGGTTCACGGGAAAATTGAGAGGAAGGTATAGAAATTCCCCACATACTCTTTCTCCCACAATTGCACAGCCTCTCCATTATCAACATCCCCACTAGAGTTGTGCATTTGTTACAACTGATGAACCTACATGGACTCATCATTATCACTGGAGCCCACAGTTTACATTAGGGTTCACTCTTGGTCTTGTACATTCTGTGGGTTTGGACAAATGTATAATGCCACGTACTCACCATTAGAGTTTCCTACAGAGCGGTTTTACTGCCCTAAGAATTGTCTGTGCTCTGCCTAATCATTCGTGCACAACCCTCCCCACACCCCCCCCCAAAAAAAAGTACACTTTTTATTCCCCCCCCAAAAAAAGAGTTCCTTGTGAAAATCTTTGGAAAATGAAGGAAAGTCTAAATAAGGAAATTAAAGGTATTCAAAATAATGTCAACATTTTGATGTCTATCCTTCAAGTCATGTGTTCAATGGGCATATATATCCACATGTAGGTATTAATAAATGTATAAACATAGAGTCTTATTACCTCTCAAAATTGTTTTATTTTATAAGCTGCTTTTTTTTTTCTTGTATCATGAACATTTTCTCTTGGCAGTGAATAGTCTTTACAAGAAATTTTAAATTGCTGCATAATTATTCTATGTGTGCAAGTGCTCCCCGGATCCCCTCTCTAAAATCAGGGTAAAAAAAATTAACAGAGTTGCAAAGTATTTTGGCATCATAAGTCCAAACACTTCTCTCAACTTCCATAGCTATGGGCAGCCATACTGGTATCTCCTATCTAAAGTGAGAAGTCCAGTTATATTAGTCCTGCCCTATTTCTTCCAGAATTCACTTTGGCAAATGTAAGACATTTAACCTCTTGGTCCTGTTTTATCAATGAGAATAGCAAGTCAATGAACACAATGCTGACCAATTGGCACAGGTTCAGCTTTCATATATTTGGTGAACAAATGAACGAATGAGTGAGTGAAAGAAAGCTGTCATCATCATCATCATCATCATCATCTTGCACAGCCCCTCACCAGGCTGACAAAATGTGCTTTACGACTATCCAATACTGATCCGTTTCTACTGCTGACAAATGGAAAAGCATGTAATCCCTCAAACAGCAGGGGCTTAGCTGTGCAGAAGGATAGGAGCAGCAAATGTGCCCCTCAGGCATAGTCTGCAAGTGCAATGTCTTCAACATTATATTTTAAGAAAACATGTTGCCATGATGGCTGTTAAGGTCAACCTGAAAAGACTCTGAGGATTCTGTATGAACATAAAGGTCAGGCTGTTCCAGACCGGATAGAAACATCAGATGTCAGACTAAAGGCCGTGGCCAAGACCACCCCAGAAGGTGGCAAAGAAAGACACTTTTGTCATGTGCCTGCTCCTCTTCCTTGATGTGAAAACCTACCTTTGAGTCCACCAAAAACCCCACAGCTCTCCCTTCTAACCACATTTCATTAAAATGTCTACTGAGGTTTTATTTTTACTGTCTGCATTCTGTAAACCTTCTGAGACCAGAAGGAGAAAAAAGGACATAGGAATCAGAGAGAGATACAACTAGGCAGCTTGGGCTCCTCACCCATCCCTACTCACTGCCCCCTCATCTTGTGCTGTCTGAATCTCTGGTATTGATGTCTAAACAGCACACAACATTCCTAACCACTGGAGGATCTGACCACTGGCTCCATGGGGCTGATGACACCGACAAGGCCAGGCAGGAACCATGAGACTGTGAGTCAGAGGGTTGCTTGCTGGGGCCCTTGGTGATTCTATCCCTCCCCTGAGCTTTTGACAGCCAACCAGTCACCAAGTGACCCTCTGTCCATCCTGGTTGGATCTCAACCTAGGTGACCTCAGTCTTCTCCTTCCTTCTCACAGCTGCTCCTGTTAACAGCATATTGACAGCTGGAGAGTCAAGGCCTTCATCAGCCCCTGTTTGGGTACCAGGAGTGATCAAACTTTCAATGGATTTGCTAGAAATCTGATTTTTGATCATGTACCCTGGGGAGAGGTAAAGGAGTGAAAATGAATGTGTTGCTTTCTTTCCTTTCTCACCTTTTATTAAGCACAGTACCTCACACTGAGGCTTTTCATTCATCCTCCTCTACTTCCAGCATCCGCTAAGAATATATATGAGCCCTTGACACATACCAGCTCATTACTTTCTCATAACCACCCTTTGAAGTAGGTTATTTTCTTCATTTAGTAGATAAGGAAAGAGGGTAAATAAATTGCCCCAGGTAACACAGTTTCAGGTGAAAAGAAAGATCAGAACTCAGCTTTTTAGGGACAAAGCCTTGCTCTTTCCAACACAATACATTGGTTCTTGAGAATTCATGCCTCTGACTTTACAGTTGAAGAAGAAAGCAGCATTGGTGAGTAGAAACATCTAGGAATGAGGCTGCCCAAATTTGAATCCCAGCTCCACCAGTTCCTAGGTGGCCCTGAGAGAGTCACTGAACTTCCTAGTTTTCTTGTCTGTGAAATGTGGGTAATAATAGCACTTCCTCATGGTTGTGATGAGTATACGAAACCTAATAAAAGGAAAATGGTTAGGCCGGGCAGGGTGGTTCGTGCCTGTAACCCAAGCATTTTTGGGAGACTGAAGCTGGAGGATCTCTTGAGCCCAGGAGTTTGACACCAGCCTGGACAGCATAGCGAGACCCTGTCTTTAAAAATATAAAAATTAGCTGGGCATAGTCCCATGTGCCTGTAGTCCCAACTACTCAGGAGGCTGAGGTGAAAGAATCACATGTGCCTGGGAGGTCAAGGCTGCAGTGAGTTGTGATCACACCACTGCACTCCAGCCTGGGTGACAGAGTGAGACCCTGTCTAAAAAAAAAATTAAAAATAAAAAAGGAAAGCGGTGGCTAGCAGGGTGCTCAGTAAGCACTCAGTGTTACTATCATATTTAAGATCAACAATCGCGCTCTGAGTCATATCAGTAGTCTATTCAGAACAGAACTCTGCTTCCAATGGTGACACCAAAGGAAAGTTTAGGGGAGATATTGCTATACTCTGAAATCACTGAAAATGGTTGATGAATAACCTGTTTCAGATAATAATAGCAAACACCTTCACAGCACTTTCTATATACCAGACACAGTTCTAGGTTGTTCATCTATATCATCTCATTTAATCATTACAATAACCCTATAGCATAGGGACAATTAACACTTCTATCTTATAGATGAGAAAACTGAGGTTCAGAGGAGTTAAATACTCACAAGTAGTAAGTAGCAGAGACAGAATTCAAATCCAAGCAGGCTGTTTCCAGAGTCAGAGAGCATTAACCATCATGCTGGTCTGGCTCTCAGGTATGTCATTCATCATTCTGAATGGCAACAACAGCAATAAACTTACATGGAGAGCTTGCTCTGAGCCAGACACCATGCTGAGTGCTTTCCATGTGTTTCTCTGTGTTCTTTCATTTAGTCCTCACAATTGCATTACTATCTTGCATTTTATATATAAAGAAATCAAGGCACAGAAAGATTAAGTACCTTAATCAAAGTTAAACAGTAAGTGGCGGAGCTGGGACTCAGTCTGTGTGCATCAGAAGCCCATGTTCTCATTTACAACACACTCTCCAGACCACCTGTATTGAAACTACCTGCGATGCTTGTTTAAATGTCTTATTCCTGGACCACAGACCAGAACTCTTCCCTCAGAATCTCTGGAGGTGGGAGCTAAGTTTCTACCTTTCAAATAAGCACATTCCTTTAACAATCACAGCCCTATGATGCTGCTTTTACTATTTCCAGGAGAATGTGTTACCAAGAAAGGTACCTTCCCTCCAGTCCATGTAAAGATGGACTTACCTAAAGATGAAGGATAATAACCCTGACTTCTTAGTGGCCTTGAAAGGGATTCTCACCTTCTGGGCTATACTCTGGACCCACATCCATGGAACCTGCCCCTCCTTTATGCTGCCGGACAACCATGGACACGACAGCTTGCCACAGCATTTCCCCAAAGCTTCAAGAGGATGGAGGTACAGGGATGAGATTGTTGATGTCACTGAAGTTGAAAAAACACAATGAGCATAAAGGGTTTTTGAAGAAAAAAAAGCATATTTGTCAGACATTACCCTTATTCTCTGCAGAACACAAAAAGACACAGAAGGCAAAGGAGCGAAGGAGGCAAGATGTAATGTCTCCTCCAGGGGCCCACACATACATGGCCTTTTCAAGCAGTCTGTTCAGGTTTATATCATGGCATTCTGGGCACCACCCACTTGCTTTTGCCTTTCCTGGTCCCTTTTCTCTAATCCCTCTTCCATTTATCTTGCCCCCTGC
The DNA here is from genome assembly GCF_001698545.2 of Rhinopithecus bieti. Taxonomy (NCBI): domain Eukaryota; kingdom Metazoa; phylum Chordata; class Mammalia; order Primates; family Cercopithecidae; genus Rhinopithecus; species Rhinopithecus bieti. Next base: position 3,308,132 of record NW_016814096.1, read on the forward strand.
TGCTTTACTTCAAAAACAGAAATTCTACATCCATATCCAAAGGGAACAAAACCCAAATTCTAGGAGTTTGGAGGAATCCCCAGTTGCCATTATCCTCAACAACTGTGGTACTCAAAATCGTTGAAGGACAGCTGCTTCTGGATTATTTCAAATGTTGGAATACGAGCTGAATAGGTCTTATTTTTATTAGCACTGGTTACCGAAAAAGATAATTGAATAATGCATCTAAAAATACTTGGCAGCCAGGTGTGATGGCTCATGCCTGTAATCTTAGAGCTTTGGGAGGCTGAGGCGGGGAATGGCTTGAGGTCAGGAGTTTGAGACCAGCCTGGGCAACATAGCACACCCACCCCCCTGCCACACACCCCCGGTTTCTACAAAAAATTAAAAAATTAACTGGGCACAGTGGTACACATCTGTGGTCCCAGCTACTTAGGAGGCTGAGGTGGGAGGATCACTTGAGCCCAGGAGGTCAAGGCTGCAGTGAACCATGATTGTGCCACTGCACTTCAGCCTGGGTGACAGAGCAAGATCCAGTCTCAAAAAGAGATAAATAAAACTTGGCAGTACAATTCAGCAAATATTATATCAATCAAAGCATTAGAATGACTACATTAAAAACAATGAAATATAAGCTATACCCTAAAAATTCAATCTCGTTTTCCCAAGACCCAAGAATTTTACAAACTATCCCACCTGTTCCCAGTCTTGCACACTTTAAAATCTTTCTGAGTCCAAATGCATTAGGACTACAGCAGGGGTCTTGATCTGCCATGGTCAACCTCTTTGCCAAAAGCTTCCAGAATTACTGTTACTTTCCTCCTATCCAGATTCCCCTATGCAAAGCCGAAGCCAGATTTTCTGTGTACCAAAGGCAGCTGGCCAACAACAGATGTCAAGTGTAGAAAAATGTTGAGCCAGGGTGATGCATTTGTAATGGTATGTCCAACGGGTCCCAAAGCCCTGAGCTGACAGCAGCTTCAGGCAGGCTAGTCCTTATTATAGTTACCTCCCCCAGCTCTGCAAGCTAGAACAAGATCAAGGGAAACTTCTTTTTGCCTGAGGATTCCTGGCTGGCTCTAAACTTGAATTATAACAGGTGGATGGTCATGAGCAACGTCTCATCTGCAGACTTTTAAGGGGGCCTCAGTGTTTGGAGTGGAACATCATTAGCCCAGAACCACCTGTTCTATAAGATATTATCCCTCACGTGCCTACAAGAACCTGCCACCAGCCCTATTTCAAACACAGAGAAATGAAGCCATGGCATGTGAAAGGCATTTCTCCTAAGGCTGGAAGGTGGATACATATTAAAACCAAGGAGAGAGAGCAAGTGTCAACAGATAGATGTATGACAAGTCTTTTGGGATTCTTTTTTTCTTTCTCTTTCTGACAGAGTCACAGATGAGTAGAATGGGAGTTTGGCCTGAAAAGGGGAGTCTCAAGAGGATCATATAAATTTCATCAAACTATAGATGAAAACACCCAGTATCATTCCTTCTCAATTCCTTGTGAAACTTGTGTTAGTGGGAACAGTATGAGAAGGAAGGGGAAGAGTATGTGACAACTTTAATTTCTCAAGTCTTTCCATTTTGCCAGGCACTATGCTAAGTATGCTAAATGGATTATCTCATTTAATACCTGCAGTCAACCTATGATATAGACACAATTATCCTCAGTCTGCAGATTGGAAGGTGATAGGGCCACATCAGTGAGGGGAAGTAACTTGCTGAATAAAACTAGCCATAAATGACACAGCCAGGATTCAAACTCTGATCAGTGTTTCAAACCACAATGCTTTATACCCCATGCATGTGCACATACATACATACACACACAGAAATATGCACCTCTTATGCCTACTTTTATTATTCTGTGTGCATGCACATGTAAACGTATATCCATTTCAAGAAATCTGTATCAAAGATGAATTCGGTATATATTCAGTGGGGGCTGAGAAGATCATAGCTTCCCAAAATCCACCTAGGCAAGATGCCCTTTAAAGGAGCAGCTGGTTTCATTCCTCATCCATTGTCACTGCAGTCATCCTGTCTGAAACAAGTCCGGGCAGAGAAAGAAGGCACACAATGCTAGGGCCAAGGGAAAAACTGTGTTGTGTGACAACAAGAACAATATTTAGCAAAGGCAGGAATAAAGTCGGTCCCACAAACAACAAAGAAGGGGTCAACGAACAGCTCAAACCCGTATGCTGTCTCTATGGGATACAGCCCCAGGGTAAACAGACAGACCACTTTCAGGTTGTGCAAATCAGGGTCACAGTGCCTGGGCTCTATCAGAACTGGCAAATACAGGAGTAATTTTGACCACAAATTGGACCACAATTCTTACTTTACATTGTAGTCAAATGTTTGGTAGTCAATGATGATCTAATAAAATATCAATCAGGTAGAAACAGTGACAATGCAGGGGGCAGCTCAAACAAATAATCGCAAGGGATTGAAGAAGCCTCTGGAGGAGGGGAGGGAAAAAAAGAGGCAGGGGAGGGGAGTGATTAGACCCTAGATTCAATGTCCCGGGGATTAGAAGGATGCTCAAATATTCTCTGTAGACTGATGATAATTGTATCTGACATGATACATCTAGCTGGGAAGTCAAGTCACAGCTCTTCTCACTCCCCCAGACTGCCACATCATCAGGCGTGCTAATAAATGAGATTCACACCTCAGTTTGCCAAGTGATCTCAGACCGCTCACATTGCTACAAGCACCTGGAATACAGGAAATGAGTTTTCTCCACAGCCCAAATCGATTAGTGCTGGCGAGAACCTTTCTTATAGGAACATGGATGTGCCATTATCTCCATAGCCCTTTCAACATCTCAGCAAATGTTAAGTGATGAGGACATCAGACTTCCTACCCATACCTCAGCAAAAGTCTGAAGAGAGGCCCATGATTCTTAGACTTTCAAAGTCCCTTCTTCCCCTTTCTTCTGTAATGGTGAGATATTCTTCCATGTTTTATGCCTTATGGGCAAGAGATCAGAGTTTCCCAAACTGTATTTCATGAAGTACTAACTCCACTGGATGGTATAAGGTAAAAAGACAAAAAGAGGCTCTGTGGCCAAACAACTTTGTGAAATGTTTCATTGTAAAAATGAATCATAGCTTTCTTTACTGCAGGACTCTGCGGAGTCTATCATCTCCAAATCCCCCAGACTTATTTCATCATAACATCCTGGATTCTGTCTACTTTTGCTGAATATCTCCCAGGATTAGCATTTCCTGAAACCCACTTTGGGAAATGCCAAGCTGAACCAGAAGTTCTCTCAGTAGATTGCCTTCAGAACAAGGACTTTGTCCTGTTCATCTTGATATCCCCAACACCTATAACCATGACTGGCACCTGATAGGGGCTTGATAAGGATTACTGAATAAATACATGAATATGGACATGGGAGCATGTGTGATTCCCAGCGCAAAGGCTATTTGTGACAAAGACTGACGTTAGAATCTTCTCTTGCTATGACTTTTCAGAGTCTCTACTATACAGAAAGAGGAATCCACTGGATCCATTAGTGAATATTTTTGTTGACTACAATTTGTATCTCATTTCCATGAGGGCTTGAGATACTTACCCATTGTATTCTACCAGTGGATTGGCCAGAGAATCAGGCTTGCCCAAAAGGGAGGCTGAACACCATTGAGAAGCAGGCAGTTAACCCCCTGGGAAGCAAAAAGCCAGAACAAAAAGTGCTGTAACAAGGTTTTTTTTTACCACCAGCCATGTCCTCCCTTCTGCTTGTACCCAAGTAAGCAAAGGTAGGTTGGAAATTATAGGTGTAGATGATACCAGGTAGAAGCTAAGCCCAGGCACCTTGTCCTAGGACATTTCAGGTGTTCTCCATCATTCTCGTTAACTTCTAAGGCGGGATCCTATGGTGGATGCAAAAGTCTAAAGGGAAGCCCATGTTTCTTAGACTTTCAAATTCCCTTCTTACTCTTTCCCCTTTAATGGTGAGATATTCTTCCATGTCTTATGCCTTACGGATGAAAGATCAGAGTTTTCCAAACTGTATTCCATGGAGCACTAATTCTGCTGTATAGTGTAAGGAAAAAAGACAAAAAGAGGCTCTGTGGTCAAACAACTTGAGGTGATCAGAGAATTAACTGATCACCTCAAGTTGTTGGACCACAAGAGCCTCATTTTGTTCTTGTTCCCTTAACCATCCAGTGGAATTTATAAAGTAAATAGGCCGGCGCGGTGGCTCAAGCCTGTAATCCCAGCACTTTGGGAGGCCGAAGAACGGGGGCACGATCACGAAGGTCAGGAGATTCGAGACCATCCTGGCTAACACAGTGAAAACCCCGTCTCTTACTAAAAAAATACAAAAAACTGCCGTGCGAGGTGGCGGGCGCCTGTAGTCCCAGGCTACTTGGGAGGGCTGAGGCAGGAGAATGGCGTAAACCCGGGAGGCGGAGCTTGCAGTGAGCCCTGAGATCCGGCCACTGCATCCAGCCTGCGGCGACAACAGCGAGACTCCGTCTTCAAAAAAAAATAAATAAATAAATAAATAAAGTAAATAGAAGTGCAACTGGATTTGAAAAACATTGATGCTTTAGTTTCTTGGAATCATCAAACAATTCATTTGATTTCAAGCAAACCAACCCAACATCCCCTCTCCATCCAGTGGTTTTTCATTAAAGCAGCTGGAAATTTTTTCAACCCACCATAAATTCAGTGCGTGAGGACAATTGCTGTGTCTCCCCCGAGCTAAAGTTAGCTAAATGTGTTCCTCACTCTGTTCTGGCAGCAACAGCCTGGTTTTCCAATCATCAAGTCAACTGACCAGACTTCTACTTACAGGGATACTTGCTGCCAAACCACTAATTCAACCCTCTGAGACAGCCAGAACTTCAGAGAAGACGATGATAAAGATGCCCAGACTGCAGAAATAAAGGCATTTATCCAACACTAGAGACAGAAGAGTGACAGAAATAGTAGTCTTCATAGCTGCTCAGCCAAGGGGGCCACTTCCTTAAATAGCTGATATAAGATCCAGGACATTGGTATCTGGTAGATAGTAGATCCTCATTCAAAGTTGAGATGAATTGGTTAAAACCCATCTTAGGATTAGAGTAAAAGGGATTGAGTCTCCATCCCCTGCAATATTCATCAACTATGTTTTGCCAAAAAAGAAGGGAGAAAAGTGCTCCCCCTTATCCATTCCAGGTCTGCTCCTCCCATCCAATGGCTTAAGAGTTTACACAGAACACATCCATAAAGGAGCAGACGTACACAATGTCAGGGCCACGCTGGAAATAAATGGTCTCTTTCGCAATTCTGTTCCTCTGCAAACAGACATGTGATTTGGATGATAAAAATTTACCATGGGACAAAGAAATTCTCACCTCTCATATCTACTGAGGGCAAGGTACATGACACCATGGACAACTATCCCAGAAACTGGTTGGACTTTCGGTCTGCCTGGCACCCCTGTTTCCTCTAGGGAACGGCTCCTCTTGGGTTCCATGTGGTGCTACTGGGGCTGCTGATGCCTCTGTTTTTTCCTGCATCCACTCCACCTCCACAGAGGTGAGCACATGACTTGACGCAGGCCAATCTGGGCACATGGGATGTTCCAGGGATAATCAGACTCCTTTACTAACACCATGATTTTTTTATCATTTGGCCAAAATACAGCCAGTAGATCTGCCACCGTTGGACCTACTGCTTACTGTGGTGGTGTTGTGACGTATTTCAGGGCATGCCTTATAGAGTCAGACTGGATACAAAAACACGGATATCCAGTTATATGACCCGGGCAGGTACTGAAACCCTTTGCCTAAGCTCCTTTGTATGTGAAGTGGGGCAAACAACAATAGTACTTACCTCCTAGGTTTGTGGTGAGGATTAAGTAAATATATAAAAAGCATATAAGGGAGTGCCTAGTGTTCACCACAAACTCAATAAATTATTTGGATAACCAAACTTGGGATTCATTTCCTTAGGTATGCTAGGATGGAAGCCTCTTCAAAGGTGTTTCCCCCATCGATGATTCTATCATCAAAGGTAAAGATGCCCTGATGTGCAACCCCTACTTACTCCACTCTCAACCCACATGGGCTCTGAGTCTGTCTCACAGACAATTACAACCAAGAAAGAGGGTAGAGTTGAGTAGGGGGTAGCAGACACACTGATTCAGAGAGGAGTATCTCCAGCCAACTCCAATTCTCTGCCTTCCTTGAGTGGTTCTGTTTATAGGTGAGATCTGATGTGTCCTGAATTTTTTACTTCTTTCTCTTCATTTTAATCTAAAGCTCTCGCCTAGGTGTTGAGATGACTGACACACAGAATTCCTTAAACATAGACCAGGCTTGGAATCTAATAGAGTTTCTGCCACTGATCTGGTAGCTTTCAGTTTTCCAGCTGGCCTCTGGGTTCTCTGCCCTGGAATTCAGGAACTGGAAAATGTAAACATTGCATTTCCCTCATCTTTAAAATAAGAGGGGAGGGAGGCTGGGCTCTTGTTACTTTCAAATATCCACAAAGTGAGGATGACAGCTCCTCCCCCATGAGGGGGGAATAGGGCACAACCTTCCCTCATTTATCATGGAAATGACACTTTTCTCAATTTGCTTACACCCCAAATCAACTGCAGCTTCTAGAGCTGATCTCAGGAGAGGCAGTTAGAGAAGTTTTCTTTTGCATCAGGATTGGCCACCCCAGTGGGGCAGATGGAAATAATTTTCAGACTTAAGACCTGTCATTAGGTCCCAGGCACCATTATCTTGGCTATTTCTGTCTAGCCAGTATAACCCAGATGCGGATAATAATAAGTCAAACCCATGGTCCATGCCAGTAGCATTCTAAAGCCCTCCCCAAGACTTCTGCATATTCCTGAGGGACTTACACACTCTAGGTCACCTCTGCTTCTGGGGTCCCATGTCTAAGGTACTTTGTTCACAGGTAATTGACCCAGATATAACACCCAGGCCTGTCTTCAGTTTCCACTGAAAGCTCATGCTCAAGGGCATTTATGAAAGTAAAACATTTTACCAATGAGTTAGAGGTCACAGAGACAGGTAAGATTATGTTCCATGAAATATACAGATTAAAATATGTTAGACACTGATAAAGTCTGATGTACTAGATGCTCTGAAAAATCCTGTGGCCAATTAGTCCTCAGCAGCTTAACTCCCTTGTTTCCCTCCGTTCACCATCCAGCCTTCCACCTTCTCCCTCTCATTCCCTCTTCCTGTCCCATCCCTCTCAGAAATGGGAGGTCAGAACTTCAAATGCTAGTAGGGATTAGCAGGTATCAGACATATGGGTTGAGAGGTGGGGTGTCAGACCCTAGAGAGGATCCAGCCTAACTCAAGACATTCAGGTTCAAAACACTCTGAAGCACTTATGTCCTACTAAATACCTTCTGCAGGTCTTTTGGCTCCAAAGGCTGCCAGTTTGTGGTCTATCAGCATAGTCTCCCTCTTTGCCACAGCCAGCCAAGACGCAGCAACAATGCCACTAAAACAGGAGCTAGCAAGGGCTCTCTCTTCCCTGCTTCATGTGCATCCCGAAACCTTAACAAAGGTAGATGTCCGTCAGCATAATCAGTCCATATGCTGGATGTGTGAATGTAAGTCCTCCAGGTAACAGGAGAACTTGGGTTCAGAAACTAGACAGCCTGAGCTCACCCTGGGCTCCACTAATCTGCTAGTGTAGTTGTTTATTTATTTATTGTGGAAAAATACACATAACAAAAAATTACCTTTCAAATAGTTTTTTTGTTTGGTTGGTTAGTTGGGTTTTTTGTTTGTTTGTTTGTTTGAGACAGAGTCTCACTCTCTTGCCCAGGCTGGAGAGCAGTGGTGCAATCTCGGCTCACTGCAAGCTCCACCTCCCGAGTTCACGCCATTCTCCTGCCTCAGCCTCCCAAGTAGCTGGGACTACAAGCGTGAGCCACCACACCCGGCCTCAAATCGTTTTTAAGTGCATGGTTCAGTGGCATAAATACATTCATACTATTGTGCAACCATCACCACCATCTATCTCCAGAACTTTTCACTATTCCACATTGAAACTCTGTACCCATCAAATAATAACTCCCATCCCACCTTCTCCTGGCCCCCGGCAATTACCATCCCACTTTCTGTCTACATGAATTTGACTATTCTAAGTACCTCAAGTAAGTGGAATCACAGAACATTTGTCTTTTTGTGTCTGGCTTCTTTCACTTAGCATAAGGTCTTAAAGTTCATCTGTGTTATAGCATGTATCAGAAGATCCTTTATTTTTAAGGCTGAATAATATTCCATTGTAGGTGTAAACTGCATCCTGTTTACCAATGGACATTTGGGTTGTTTCCATCTTTTGGCTATTGGGAATAATGCTGCTATGAACGTTGATGTAAAAATATCTAATCAAGTCCCTGCTTTCAATTCTTTTGTGTATATACCCAGAAATTGAATTGCTAGATCAAATGGTAATTCTATGTTCAATTTTTGGGGGAACCATGCCTGTGTATCCTTAAACCTCTGTGTATCACAGAACCTCTCTGAACCTCATCTGTAAAACAGGGATAATAATAGCAATGCCATTTCAGGGTGGTCTGAGAATTAATGCACATAAAGCCTTTGGCTCAAAGACTGGACACATTAATAAATGTTCACTAAGTGTTTGCTTGATGTTTAATCTCTTCGTCCTCTGAATTGAGGGACTCATACTAAAATCATCTCTAAAGTCATTCTCAGCTCCTAAACTCCATGATCCCATCATTAAATTATTTTCCTGTTGGGGATGCCAGGAGCTCTCAGAGTATATATTAGAGGAACACCCTCTTCATGATCCCCATAAAAATCCACCCCTGCCAAGAAGGCCCAATTTTCCTAGCTTTCTCCTGGGAATTTGCCAACACATCCCAGTGTAATCTAACATCTAATTTTTCTTGACACGCCTCCGTTGCTTTCTTTCCACATTTCCTTTCTTAGCTGGTTTTTCCTGCCCACTGAATATCTGCACTTCAAATTATCTTCCCTGGTTGCATTTATGTTCATTCCCCACAAGTTAGTGTCTGTTGGAAGCAACACTTATGAAGTTCTCCAGATTAAGTTTTCATTCCCAAGAGTCCCATATTTTAAATGAGGTTTTCCTCTTCGGCAGAATCACACTGGCAGAGCTACTGCAATTTGGTGAAGTCAGTGGAGTTGGGCTTCTCCCCCTCTTCTGTTTATGTTGGGTTATCACTTGGCCTCATGTTTGGATTCTCATCCTCCCAACATGTATCACATGCCGGTGAGCAATAACGCTCTCCCGTACCATCCCCGTGGATGTTTATAATTCAGCAAATACTCTTTTTAGAAAAGTTAATTAGAGGAAATATGCTTCCAAGTTTTTCTCGACTGGGGCCAGATTCAGCATCCCAGCAGGGAGTGGACTCCCTTCACTGTTTGAAGAAATATTTTCCTTCTCCACGCGATTCCTCTGTCTTCCCTCGAAATGTGAGTAAAACATTCAACAACTAAAATATCCTCGCTAAATACATGAAGCTGCGCTCTGGTTCAGGCAGCAGTTTAGCCACCAACAAACTGTGCATCCTCCCTGAAGCTTTTTCACAGCCAAAGGTAAAAGAGGTTCTTGGGTCAGAAATAAATGGATTTTCAGATTCTGGGCTAGGAAAAGAGGCAGCTCAGGTGTTTTATTTTATTTTTTTAAAACTTTTATGACTTTGAAGAGCCTCACCTGCCATGTAATAAAAAAGGAAGCAGGGGAACACTGATGCAACCCTGAGGAATCGAATCCACTGAGCCCTGGCACTCTGAGAAGAACCAGGTCCTCTGGAGCTGGTCCACCGACACCATGCCCAAAGGCGAAGATGAAGTAGGGATGTGCCTTAATGCAAAGTCACCCACTTACCCTTGGTGTAAGGATTGCCAGCCCTTATGAAGGGCTCCTTCTTCCTTTATTATTGTCTGTGGGCTGCTCCAGACACCATGGAGGCAAAATTCAAATGAAACACTCACCATCTCTATTGTAAATCATTAAGGAACATCCTACCTGGGCAGGCAGGCTCTAGGTAGATGGAAAGTTTGACCAAAATGAAGGGCAGGGGGGTTTGTGTATCTCAGTTTTTTGCTGATCATGAAGGGATGTGCCCATGGCTGAGTTTCCCTTCTATACAGGCTATTGCATTTAGCATCCTCCCCACCTCACCTGGCCTGTTTCATTCTCGGGCATTTGCCAGCTACTTGCTGCGGCAGAGCACCCAGTGCTCAGGTAGAGTTCAGGTGACAGATAACCAGCACAGAAGGGGAGCAGCGAAGTCTCACACATAGCCTGCCCCTATTCAGAGCTGCCCCATTTGGTCATATCTGTACATCTCAGCCTGCCCTTACCTCATGAGGTCTCACCTCACTCCTGGGCTATAGAAGGACAGATGTTCCTATGACGTTCCCATTTCCCTGCCTGCCAGCAAGCGGGCCGTTATAAGACAAGCCTGCCATTCCCTCGCTTCTGCCCTTAGCTGGATCTCCATGTCATGTACCAGCCTCATTTGTCCCCAGAAGCCCATTTGACCTGGGGATTGTGGCTTAGAAAATGACATATGAAAACCAAAGAAGCCAGAGCTCCTTCAAAACAAACCCTGTGCATCCCCAGAAACAATCTGCACTTTTAACCTTGGCTTTTTTCTTCTTTCTCACTCTCATCAGAAAGGGAGTGTGTCTACATATGCTGAGTGAGTCAGTCTCCTGTGCTTGGATATGCTCTGAAGGGGTATGGCTGTAGGATTTCGTGAAGCAACATTCACCAGAACACCAAGCAAGCCTTGTTGCTCTTTTCCCTTTCCTTTCCTTTCTTTTCTTTTTTCTTTCTTTCTTTGTTTCTCTCTCTCTTTCTCTCTCTCTCTCTCTCTCCTTCCTTCCTTCTCTCTCTCTTTCCTTTTCTTTCTTTTTCTTTTTCTTTCCCTCTCTTCTTTCTTTCCTGCTCACCTCTGAGGGAGCCCTTTCCAAGGGAAACTTAGCTTTTGCAAGTCAGAGCGGGCAACTCAGAATTGATTCCCTAAGGCAATTTGGTGCTTTCAAAATGCTAAAAAGAGCAAATAAAATAGGAGCTGGTCCGCTTTCCTGAGACAGTTCAGGCCCACGATTTGGGATGACAAAACCATGTCACAGTCTCAGGGAGGGCCACAGGAGCTCCAGCACCACCAGCCAAGTCCCCAAGATTATCACTGGAAAAGCACCCCCTTCCAACCCCCCCACCTCAAACACACACACACACACCCCACACCTCCTGAGACTCCCAGTCTTGCTCCCAGGCAGACCCCAGGAGGAAAATGCTCCCTCCTAGGGTGTCCCGGACGCTACTCACAGTACCTCTTGGCAAGGACGAGATGAGAAGGAGCTGAAGAAAAGTGAGCCCCAACTGCGTCCAGCAACCCAGCTCCATCCTTGCCGCGGCTGGTGCCCGAGCGTCTGCTGGGGAGGGAGAGGAGCGACCCAGAGACGCCGGGGGCAGGCAGCTTTTACAGGGACCTCCCCGAGCCCCAGCTGAGCGGGAGCTCGGGTTTCAGCTCGCCAGGCTCTCCCATCTTCATCTGAGGGGAACCACCTTCAGCCAGAGCGACGTCAACCCAAACCTCTCCTCTCTGCTGCCTTAACCCTTGCGGGGCCCCAGGAGGTGTGGCCATTCCTGGAGACCGGGGACTGAGGCTGCGAAGGAAGCTGCGGGGCAGGGAAGCCAGCCCAGGTCCAGGTGGGCTCCCAGTGTTGGATGCTGGGAGGAGGGGCCGCAGGACCCTGGGTGGGAGCGAAGGTACACAGGGCTGCGGGAAGCTCAGGTGAGGCCGGGAGGTCTTTCTACGGGAGGCTGAGACAGGAGCTGGCTGTGCCCGCTCTGACTGCACACGGGGAGCCTGATTAAAAGCCTGGCCTACGGGCGTGGTGGCTCAAGCCTGTAATCCCAGCACTTTGGGAGGCCGAGGCGGGCGGATCACAAGGTCAGGAGGTCGAGACCATCCTGGCTAACACAGTGAAACCCCGTCTCCACTTAAAAAATACAAAAAATTAGCCGGGCGAGATGGCGGCGCCTGTAGTCCCAGCTACTCGGGAGGCTGAGGCAGGAGAATGGCGTGGACCCGGGAGGCGGAGCTTGCAGTGAGCTGAGATCCGGCCACTGCACTCCAGCCTGGGCGACAGAGCGAGACTCCGTCTCAAAAAAAAAAAA
>NW_016814096.1:3320521-3339249 GCF_001698545.2 Rhinopithecus bieti
AAAAAAAAAAAAAAAAAAAAAAAAAAAAAAAAAAAAAAAAAAAGCCTGGCCTAAAGAGAAGGAGGAGTTGGTGATGGGAGGAGAAAGGGAGCCTTCCTCCACTCCGCACTCAACACCCCTCGTTTATCTCCTTTCTTCTCCGTTTGCTCCAGGTGATTACAGTTCGGAAAGCTTATCTTTTGCAACTATAGGCTACTGGAAAAAGTTTTCCTCTTACTGTGATCCATGGTGAATTCAGCAACATGAACACAGGCAGGGATGGAGAAGAACACATAAGAACCCTCACTGCCTCCACCGAGAGGGCTCAATTTAGGTACAAGATAGCAAGTGACATCTCGAAGCGAGGAAGAAGGATGTTTTATAAGATAATAGGTTACATTTTTTATAAACTTCTCCGTGCCAGGTACCTTACACGTATTAACTCAACTATTCGCCACAATAAACCTAGCCTCTGTATTTTACAATTAGAGAAACGGAACCATTGAGGATTCAATAACTCATCCAAGGCCACACAGTTAGTGAGGGGCAGAGCCAGAGTTTGAACCCAGGCAGCTTAGGTCCACAGGCTGTATTGTAGTCTTAGCCACTAGGCTATAGAGCTTCTTAGGATGCTGCATATGCAGAATTATATTTAACCATTTGAAGGGGCTTGGCTGTGTCCCCACCCAAACCTCATCTTGACTTGTGGCTCCTACTATCCCCATGTGTCATGGGAAGGACCAGGTGGAGATAATTGAATCATGGGGACAGTTACCTCTAATAAAAGTTTTAATTTTATTTTCTAGATATTGGGGAGCCCTGGTGGTTTAGGAGTAGGGGGTGCTGAGCTCAAAGCAACGTCTCAGGAAGAGAAGTCACCCTGGACTATTGATGAAGGCCTGGAGTGAGGATTAAGAAATGGAAGTGGAAGGGAAAAGATAAGGGGAGAAACCTGAGGAATAGAATCTGTAAGGCTCAGGACAGATCAGAAGGTCAGGAGCCCGGACACAGGTGCTCTACTAGAAAGAATTTCTGAACTCCAGCCCTGCTTCTGGGGACCTATTGCAGTAAAGTGACTGGAAGCAAGAACTCAGCAGGCCTGTCTTCTAACTGTTGATTACCACTTACTGGCTGTGTGACCTTAAGCAAGTTAAGTAACTCTCTGAAACTCAGTCTTCACATCTGTAAAATGGAAAGAATAATCAAACCTACTTTGTAGATCATTGGAAGAATTTAATAAAATTATGCATGTAAGGCCCATAGCACAGAGCCTACCACATTCTAAGTGCACAATAAATATTAATCATTATCTCTATTATCTGTCCTGAGACTGCCCCCAAGAACATCCCATGGTATGAGTCTTGTTCCTACACTCAACTTCCATATTGAGGTGAAATCAGTTTAAAATAAGCACCACGAGTAGCCTTAAACAGGAGCAGAATACCAGAGGGCAGCATATACCTAAGAAGTAGAGGGCAGAAGTTAGAAGAAGAGAAGTTCACCTTGTTGCTGGCCAACCAATACTGGTCCTTTGGTGATGGGAGGGGGAAGAAGATGACTTAGTTTCCAAATAACTGTAGGCATAAGAGCCTCTCAGGCGTCTGTTTCAACTCCAGCTGACAGCACTACTTCCTTTTTCCTTTCATCTCCTGGGTCCCCATCTCCCAACCCCCACCGCACACACCTTCCTGAGTCAATACCAAGCAGCCTCATCCCTACATGAATTGCATCCCCCTGACAGGATGGGGCTCTAGGTGATGAACCTGAAGGGTAGCAGTATATACCACCCCCAAATATGCCCCTTTGGCATAAGGATTATGTTGAGCTGAAAGCAGTTAAGAAGAAGTAGATACAAGAAGAGGTCTCCACCTCCCCTCTCTACCAGGACGGACAGAAGTTAATCACTGGAGACAACCCTAGACCCTTATCAGCCCAGAGGAATCTACATAGCAAAACTTACTAAGTAGTCTTATCTCCCATTAGTACCCCCACTTATTTATCTTCCCATAATTTGCTACCCATAGAAGCTCAAAGTCCTGTTTCGTTGTCTTGCCACTTCTCTGTGAATTTATTGTTCTTTTTTAAAATGCAATATAAACCCAAATTCTAACCATCCCTTTGAGTTACTCCTCACTAGGTACCTCCACGTGTAAGCACCATGCACAAGTTAATAAACTTTTGTTTGCTTTTCTCTTGTTAATCTGTTTTTTTGTTGTTTTTCTGTTTGTTTGTTTGTTTGTCATTCTAATTTACAGGGCCCCAGCCAAGGAATCTAAGATGAGTAGCGAAGAAAGATTATTTTTCCTTCCCAACAAACCGGTTTGGCTACTTGCTAAGGAAGTCCCTGGTAGTAGGTCTTTAGTTCTCTAGGTTCGGGGGTCTGGAAACAGAGGCCCTTATTCTGTTTCTGGAATCCCCTTCAAGAGTTGATTTGCCAGTTTGTTGTCAGTAATTTGGGTTTGTAAATTTCCTAGAGCTGAGGAACCTGGAAAGAAACTCTCAAAAAGATGCTCTGCAAAGGTGGAGGATGTATTTTTGTGGAGAAGTCAAAGCAGTAATCAGATATTACCTTGTCGAACTGCACAATAATCCCAGGGCTAGAAGTGAAAGAGGAGAACTGTTATTACGATACAGAAAAGTCAGTAGTTTACCGAGGACATTCAGCACTACACAAATTTCTAGTTTCTACACAAGTTTACTTTTCTGTCCCCATTATGGTCAATTCTATTTTCATATTGATAGAGTTTAGTATTGTTCTAAATCAAGGGTTCTTAATCTGGAAGCTCCTGGTTGAGATAGGGTTTTTTGAGGGACTTTGAATCTTCCAAAATCATATGCAAATTTTTGCATGCATGCTTTTGAATAAGAGGGAGCCATAGCCTTCTCATTTGCAAACTTGCAACTTTTTTAGAATCACTAATCTTCATAAGTTGAAATTGAAAAATGGACCAAATATTTCTGAGATTTGGGGAAAGTGATTTTGTGAATATATACAGTCGTTGAGTCTAGGCTATAAACTGCACAGTGGACATTTGGAGGACCCTCTCATCTCCTCCTCACCTTTAAAAAAATATTTCTGACTTAAGAGCACTTGCTCTGGGCCACACTGACTAATGGTGAATGCAGATGGACCACTCGCTACCTGCATACACCTGGGCATATTATTTCACCTATGATGGCCTTGGTTTCCTCATCTGTTAAGTCTGAAGAACAGTACCTGTCCCCATAGGGCTAGAGTAAGGAGCTCAAAACAGTGCCTAAAATATACTAAGATCTCAGTAAATGTTAGCTATTTCTATGATGCTTATCTCCCCCTCTGCCCTCACCTCCTACCACTGCTTGCTTCAGGGGAGAATAAATCACAAGAAAGGCTGTGTATGAAAAAGACAAAGTGGCGTGCTGGGAGGTAGGGCATGATACCTGGGATTAAGAATTATCTACTAATAATCATCATCAGGAATAAAAAAAATTGGCTGTAATAGATAGAGTCAGGCCACCCATTTAATTACAAGTCATAATACCCACTAATTTTCACACGAAAGGATGAGGCACTCTAACAATACCCGTACCTTTTTCAGTACCACCAGGGAGGCTGGTTGCATGTGAACCCATAGGGAGAAACAGAGAGGAGACTGTCCTTGTGAATTCTTACAGTTCCCTCAATCTCCCAGCTATCACTTGTGCAGATCAGCAGCTAAGAAGCAACCACACACTGGGAAAGCCAGAGGAAAGAGGGCAGAGGTGGAACTGGTCTGCAAACCTATAAGAGGCATCCCAGACTTCTGGTAATTAAGTTTGGTTTCCATCAGCTGTGCAAAACACCAAGTTCAAGTCAGCCAAGGCCAGAGATGGAGAAGGGCAGGACTGTGGAAAAGACAAAGGGCCCTTCCACTGGAGCCTGCTATAACTGGTCCCTTCATGGAAGTCTCCAGCCCTAATGAATCCCGGCTGTTCACCTACACAATGAGCAATCATGTTCTGCCTCAGGTCTGGCTCAGCTCCACTCCCTTCCACTGGGAGCCAGCAAGGGGGTAGGTACATCTGTGGTTCTTTCTCCGGCCACATTCTTCTGGCTCTATGTCATTCTTCACACAAATTGCTGAAAGCCGGCAAGCTTTTCTCCTTCATAGTTAATATGCTTCTGAATCACTTGGGGAAACCTGTTCTTGACTTTCAAATGTATATTTATAAACTTCAATTTTTAAAAAAGTTGTCTGCTATGCAACTGAACTGCAAAGCCTCACAAAGAACACTGGCAAAAACGTTGACCAGAGTCCAAGTGGCTAACTCAAAAACAGTTGAGTCATTTGGGTAGGGAAGAAAACAAAAAATAGAATAACTCTAAGAGAAGGTGATGGAGTAGAGTGGCATACAAAAAAGTCACTGTGGTCAAAAGATCCCCGTGTGGATCAAGGCTCTACTATGTATGAACCGGGGCAAGTCCATCAGCCCTTCTGAGCTTCAGTGTCCTCATCTGTAAAAAGGGGGTAATAACTACCTCTGAATTTTGGTGAGAAGACTACAATGATGCTGTTATACATAGTAGGAGCTCAATCAATGTGTACTGTTTTTAATATTATAACTACTATAACTATCTATCTATGAACACCTCATCCTGGAGTTTTTAAAATAGGATGGAGAGAAGTGGCTTGACCTGAGAGGCACTGAAGAGGTTAGAAGGATGGGATCTGTGATTGATGATACATGGAGGATAACAGTGACAGAGAAGTCAAAGATGATTCCCAGTTTAATGACCATGTGGTGGTGGTTGGTGCATGGCGGTGTGCTGGAGGAGCCCCTTTGTTCTCTCTCTCTCTCTCTCGGATTACTCTGTCTGGGAGAATCTGGGAACAACCCTGTGGAGAGTCTTACATGGAGAGGAAGTGAAGCCTCTTGATAGTAGTCATATGAATGAGCTTGAGAACATATCCCCCAGTCCTTCAAATGACTGCAGCCCCAGCCAGCAACTTGGCTGCAACCTCATGAGAGACTCCTAGCCAGAACCACCCAGCTAGGCTGCTCCCAGATTCCTGACACTCAGAAACTGGGCAAGATAATGCATTTTATTGTTTTAAGCAACTAAATGTGTTAGTTCATTCAGGCTGCTGTAACAAAATACCATAAACTGGGTGGCTTATAAACCACAGAAATGTATTTCTCTCAGTCCTCGAGGCCGGGAATTCCAAGGTCAAAGTCCCAGGAGATTTGTTGTCTGTTGAGGTCTCACTTTCTGGTTCATAGATGATGTGGTTCACAGCTGAGTCCTCACATGGTGGAAGAAAAGAACCCTGATCTCTTCAGTCCCCACTATGGTCTGAATGTTTGTGTACCCTAAAAATGTGTTGAAACCTAATCCCAAATGTGGTGGTACTCAGAGGTGGGAACTTTAGGGTGTGACTAGGTCATGAGGGCAGAACCTTCATGAAGGAGATTAGTACTCTTATAAAAGAGGCCTGAGGGTGATTATTTGCTCTTTCTGCAATGTTAGGACACAGCAAGAAGGCACCATCTATGAAGCAAAGAATGAGCCCTCACCAGACACTGAGTCTGCTGACACCATGGTCTTGGACTTCCCAGCCTCCAGAACTGTGAGCAATAAATTTATCTTGTCTATAAATTCTCCAGTCTATTGTGCTTTTCTTACAGCAGCCTGATTGTACTAAGACAGCCCCTTACGCATCTACCAATCCAATTCATGAGGTCTCCACCCTCATGACTTAACCATCACCCAAACCTCCCACCTCCTAACATTGTCACGATGCAGATTAGTGTTACATATATAAATTGGGGGAGATCATAAACAATCAGACCATAGCACACAGAAATAAAATACAAATACAAAAGGTTTCTGGATTGGGCAACATGGGTTAGAGGAGAAACTAAAACCTTCTATACATCAGTAAACATGCAGCCAAATGAAAACTGCCAGCCCAACCATATTTAATGTAAATATACATTGTTGAGCCTAAGGACTCAACAATGAGAAATGTTTAAATAAAGTTAGATTATCACAGTTAGGAGGCTTCCCTGTGCATAACAACAAACCAAATTCATGTGGCTTAAATAACAAGGAATTTTATTATCTCATATAACAATGAGTCCACAGGTAGAACGGCTCCAGAGTTGTTTAATCCTGTGGCTCAACGACAATGTAAAATACCCAGGACCAAATTACCAAAAGATATCTACAGCATGCAAGCATTTATATAAAATCTCAGAACACACAAAAAATAGCATAAATTACTTATAAATATAAGCATGTATCATTAAACTACCAAAACATATAAAGAAATGACATTCTCTTTAAGATAGCACTGTGTGTCTCTTTAAGACACCACTGAGAAGGAAGGGCAGAGCAAAATATGGGATATGAAATTTTTAGCGAAAGTTTAAAAGACGCACAGGAGAAATTTGAAATAATTGAAGCAAAATATTAACATCTGTTTCATCTTTGAGATGAGTACATAGGTATCTGTTATTACCTAAGCTTTTTTTATATGCTTGGATTGTTTATAATTATATATAAATGTTATAGTGCTATAGAGATGACATAAGGGGGGAACATGCAGGAAACCATTTTCAGACGGATAAAGAAAACAAGCATTTATCGATTTATTTGAGAAACCATTTTGAGTGTCTGCTATATGCCAGGCACTATTCTAGGCAGTGGGGATAACATGGTGAGCAAGATGAATGATTTCTGTTTTTATGGAGTTCATGTACTACCAGACAAAAATATGCAATAAAAAAGGAAAACCAGATGATGATAGCGTTAGAAATGAAACAGAAGAATATGCTAGAAAGTGACTATTTTGTGGAATCAGAGCAGGCCTCTATGAGAAGGTGACATTTAAACTGAAAACCGAGGTGAACAAAAAAAAAAAGAAAGCCATCCGTGGGAGCCTCTGAGGAAAGACATTCTAGGCAGAGGGAACAGCTAATGCAAAAGGCCTGAGCTGGGAATGGGCTTAGTGTTCTTGCAGAGCACAAAGAAGGCCAGAGTAGCTGGCACTGAAGTACATCATCAACTCTTTAAACAAGAGAGAATATGAAAAGCGCCTGGAGAAAACGGGAGGATCAAGTGAGGCTTCATATCAGTGTAACTTTATCATTTGGGTGTTAAAGAATCCTTTGAGAATTCAATAAAAAGGTATGGATTCTAGAAAAATATACATGCATTCTGATATTTGCTTACAGTTTCAGGATATGTGGGGACCCTCTCAAGCCTATCCAAAATGACCTAACTCCCACATTTGAGCCAAGGCCACATTCTTCCCAGGCAGCCCCCAGTCAGTGAGGGTACATGGGAAAAGCCTCTGAAAATGCCATCCTCTCCCCAAGATAGTAAATCAAAGACAATATCACATTCCAAGGGTATGGTTGGAGATTGTTGTCACCCCTAAAGATCTTAATGATGCAGTGTTGATAATCTCTTTCTTAGCTCCCTATCTCAACTTAATTCACCAGTCTAGTCCCTGCAGAATGTAGAATAATTATAGATTACCACATGTTCAACAAAGTAGTAGATCCAATTATGGCTGCCTTATCATGCACGGTCTCATTGCTAGAGAAGATCCATGTCAACTCAGGTGCGTGATATGCAGCCATTGAGTTTTTTCTATTGCAATCAGAGAAGAAAATCAGAAACAATTTTGTTCATGTGCAATGGACAATAATATACATGCACAGTATTGTCCCAAGTGCATGTTAACTCTCCTGCAGTCATCACATATAGTCAGAAACAATCTGGAGTATCTGGACATCTTCCAGGATAACACATTGATCCATTACTTCAGTAGCAGAGCAGGGAGAGTAAAAGCTGGCTAGCACACTGGAGGCCTTGGCAACTCACTTCTGATGGTAGGAGATAAACTTTATGTAGATGCGTGAACATGGTGCATTGGTAAAATTGTTAGGGATCCAGTGATTAGGGGAATGCTGAGAGATCCTGTTCAAAGTAAAGGATAAATTGCTGCATCTTGCATCCTCTATTACAAAGAATGAAGTACAATGTCTGACATTGGTTTCACACCTCTCAACGCCACTTCAACCCAGGAGACATAAAAGGCAACTGACTTTGCATGGGGCCTGGAGCAAGAAAGGGATCTATAGTCAGTCCCGGCTATAATGCAAGCAACTTGGCCACATGGAACATATGATCTGGCAGAAGATTTTGTATTGGAGATGTCGGGGGGGGGGGAAATATGCATTATGGATCTTATACAAGCCCCAGTGGGAGAATCAACTTACCCCTGATGTTCTGGACCAAGGTCATGCCATCTGCAGCACAGAATTCTATGCTTTCTGAAGAGTGAATACTGGACTGTTCCTGGACCCCAGTGGACATAGAACACTTGACTCTGGGGTATCAAGTGACCACAAGTATGAAACTCTTCATCATGAGCTGAGTTCTGTCAGACCCTCCAAGTCCTAAAGATACACACGAGCCCATAGCAATCTATCTTAAGATGGAAATGGTCCATCCAGAATCAAGCCCAAGCAGGACCAGAGGGAACAATCAAGCTTCATGATTGGAAACTCCAGACCCACATGCCATCCTCCATGACTGTCCAGTGCCCCTCTCTCAGCTTGCACTGTGGCCATATGGTTAGGGGAATTTCCAGTACTACTACCTGAAGAAGGGAACCCCACGCTTGGTTTACAGGTGGGATATCTTGGTAGTTGAGTGCAAGCTGAAGGTGGGTGGTGAGTACATCGCAGCCACTTTCAAGAGTAGCTTTGAAAGACAGTGCTGAGAAAAGATCTTTCCAATAGGTGGAGCTTTGAGTGGTGTACCTTTTCATCTGCTTAGTGTGGAAGGAGAAGTGGCCTGAGGTGAGAATATATTTGTAGACTCATGGGCTGGGGTGAATGGCTTTGCTGGCTGATCAGAAGCCTGAAGTGAAATGGACTGAATAGTTGGAGGCAAGAAACTCTACAGTAGAGGCACATGGATGGGCATATGGGAGTGGGTACCAAGTGTGACCAGAAAGTGTGACAGTGGTCAACAAGAAAGCCTCCACCATGGAAGAGGAATTGAGCAACCAAATAGACAAAAATGGCTCATCCAGTTGACATTAGCCAGTGTTTGTCATCAGTCACCCAGGCCTGGCATGATGGGCACATAAACAGAATGGCCATAGTAGCACAGATAGAGGTGTTGCACAGGCCACAACAGCCTAGGCTGTAGCTTACCAAGGCCAATCTAACTACTGAAACCCCTGCATATTCAACTTCCCAATGCTACTTCCCTAGGAAGGCACTATTCTGACCCACCAAGAATGGGACAGGGACTGGAGAATTTGCGTTTCTAACAAGGTCCCAAGCAATGCCCCCAAAAAGGCTGGTCTGTGTACTAGTTTGAGGAGTGAGGACTTAAAGGAGCAGGAGTTACCTCCTCTGAGGTCATAGGCTGGAAAATTGACAGAGGAGAAAAAGCTCTTTCAATAGGCTGTAAAGGAGAATCATGAGGATTTTTAGCAGGAAACACTTTTTCCTTTAAGCAGAAGCAGCAGTAGGGGACTGCTGGCCCTTGAGAACTGGCATCTATGGACTAGGGAGAATTTTCCAGGCATGCTCCCTGGGAATGAAGGGGTTACTCTTTGCTAAGTGGCTTAGAGGTGAGCAGCATGAATTGTGTTGCATCTAAAGGGATTTAGGATTTGTAACAAAGTCTTCTCTTTCCCCTCTGCCCTGCTGGCTTGACCATAGGCCTTAAACTTTGCATCTTGAGTTTCCATGAGCCACAACAGCATCGTTATCTGAGGAAGTATGCTACTCTCTGAAGGGGGGCCCCCATAAATCCAAGCCCACACATGCTTCCCTTTGGGCTCTGCAAACCTGCTTTACCCTTTCTCCTTCACAGTGGGTCTCCCAGGGCCTCAGCACAACCATAAGTCAGACTGGACCAGGGCTGTGTTGACACCGGGCTCCTCATGGATGTCCCTGTGGTGAACTGGGTCAATTTACCTGTGATTTGGCTCTGGACTCTTTTTTTTTTTATCATATTTCATTGGAAAATCTGATCTCATTTCAGGTTTGTGCTTCCAGTTCTGTTTTTGGTCAGGTGATCAGTGGACTGCAGCCAGGGAAATGTAAACAGTTAATGAAATCGAACAGGGCCCACACTTTCAGTGATATTTCATGTCTCCAACAAGTCTGCCTTTCCTATTTCCTCCACTGGGCTCTCCCTCCTGGGTATGGCCTGGGTCTGTTCTCCATCACCATGGTGAGCACTTCAGGGAAACACAGGTGTCTGCAGTCATCAGAAATTCAAATCCACCTGCTGGACCACGTGCATGCAGGAGGGCTACTGAAGGCCAATCTGCATGTGGTGGGTGGGAGGTGGGGATTGCTGTCTAGCCATGAGTCCAGAGGACCCATAAATCATGCCGGTTTCCAGAGGCAAGGCGCTCTAATGGGAGTTAGGCGAGAGGCCCACCTGTGGCCAGGCGGCTGGATGCTATTAAGCAGTGGCCCCAGAAGGACTTGAAAGTGGGCGTATTTGGTTCCTTCCACTCTGGAAGCAATTTACTGTTCACGTCTGCCCTTTCTCTTATTGTGTCTCTCTGTACGTCTCTCTTTCTGCACACATGTTTGTTTCTCATTTTCTTTCACATATTTGTCTCTCTCCTCCTCTATTCTCCTCCTTTTCCCTCTCTCATTCTCTCTTCCCCCTTTCTTTTCCTTGGTTTCCCCTCTCCTCTCTTCTTTCCCACTCCTGACTTGCAGGGAAGAAAGACTCAAAACCATAAATGAGTCAGGCCTAACCATCATTACCCGGAAAGGGAGATTTTTGTGCCCATGGCTGATGCAGGGACTGCTGCCTTGAGGAGGCATGGGGAATGGGCTGGGAGCTTCAAGGTAAAATTGAGAGTAGCCCATTTTTTCATTGTTCTCCACTTCCACTCCTTCCCCATTTTAACATCTGTTCACCCTTTTTGGAATCCCCAGGCCTCCCCTCCAGGCTGCACCCAGGCTTACCATCACACACAGTCGCTGCTGTCTCTGCTAGTGCTACAGGCTCCAGCTCCCTTCTCCAGCCCCTCTCCCATGCTCACTGACAGAGCCCAGTTCCTCAGGAATTGTCCCCCTTAACTAGATTTATTAGACAGTTCCTCTAATAAAAGCATCTGCGCCAAGTACCTAGCTCTAGTCCAAAGGAATGACTTCAGTGGAGGATGTTGCTGAGTCCAGGGTCTGCCATCTAGAGAGACATCTTGGGCAGGCTGGTTTTTTGTTTGTTTTTTTTTTTGGTTGTTTTTGTTTTTGTTTTGAGACGGAGTCTGGCTCTGTCGCCCACGCTGGAGTGCAGTGGCATGATCTCAGCTCACTGCAACCTCCACCTCCCGGGCTGAATGGACTCTTCTGCCTCAGCCTCCTGAGTAGCTGGGACTACAAGCGCATGCCACCACATCCAGCTAATTTTTGTATTTTTAGTAGAGACCAGGTTTCACCATGTTGGCCAGGCTGGTCTCGATTTCCTGACCTCAAGTGATCCGCCTGCCTCAGCTTCCCATAGTGCTGGGATTACAGGCATGAGCCACCACACCCAGCCCAGGCTGGCTTTGGTCTGTCCCTGAAGTCACACCACATGGAGTCACCCAGCCTGGTGACAACTTGCTGGCATCAGCATCAGTGCACCCTTCCAAGTCTCAGTGGCCTCAAGAAAATATCAGTGATATATGTAAGTTCCCTCAAACTCCCTGAGGTTCCAAGAGAAGCAAGGCTAGAACTCAGATCTCCATCTTAGCTATCTACTCTGGGAAAGTCAACCTTCCTCTCTGGGCCTCAGCTTCCTCCTCTGTAAAGTGAAGGGTTAAGCTCTGTGATTTCTAAAGTCCACTAAGCTTCTAACATCAGTGGGTTTATTCTACATAAAACTGAGTTTCTCAGGTCTCTCTGACCTGTGGGTAGCAACTGGTCACCTATCACAGCCATTCCCACACTTCGCTGGCTCTTTCTCCCATAGGATCCTAGAGAACATCACCCCCCCTCCCCCACCCATGAGATCTCAGTCTCTGCATCCCAGCATCCCTTGGAAGTGTCTCTCAGGTGCTCACAAACCAGCAAGTCATCATTAGACACAATGCATCCAGTTGCAGCCATTGGATTTTTCTCTTCCCCCACCTCACTCACCTATGTTGCCTGCATCTGAAGTCCCCCGGGAGTTGACAATGCTTGCCTCCCAGTGGCCGTGGATGCCAGTCCATCGCAAGAATGTCAGTGTCCATGGCAAGGGTGCTACCTACCACTGCTCCCACAGCTGCTCCAAGTGCCAGCAGGCTGCTCTGGTTCATTCAGAAGTGAGGAGATTGTCCCTCTCCCCTCAGCATCACATGGGGTCACCCAGACCTTCAAAAGGGACTCCTTGTGCCCTCAAGGGTCACAGAGACTCTTGTGTACACAGTTTCTCATTCTTTCCTTTAGGAACCTCCTTTCCACCAGACTCAAATGCATGGCTAACTTCAAAGGGCTCCTCCCCATCCCCTGGTTCCTCCCAGTTAAGGGTGGGAGAGCCGTCCTGCAAATCACCTCCTGATCCCCGCCAGCCTCCCGCCACTGCTTCTACAGACATGAATTCCATTTTAGGCTCAAGTTGAGACATCCCTACTGTCCCAAGCAACTCTCAGTGTGCCAGACCACAGGACCAGGTAAAAATAAAGAATTATCTTCTCCAATTCTTCCTCCCAATGTATTCTAGAAGCAGACCTGGGTCTCCAAAGAATGTCTGTGACAAAGAGTATTGCTGGTGATTTTTAAAACTCTATGCTGGCTGACAAAGAAGAATCAAATTGATGAGGGAGTAAAATAATATACTGTTAAAAAGAAAATGTGACCAATGCAGGGGCCTGGAGGCAAAATATAGGCTCAATGCTCAGTCTGGAAAATCCACCACTCTATTTTTAGAACCAATGAAAAGAGCCTTGCATAAGGACAAGGCACAATAACAGCTATTTTTCTCCCTCTAAGAATGAGGATTAACACGTGGTTATTAAGAGTCTGAATCCAGGATTCTGAGTGAAGAAACCTGGAATCTAAGCATGGCTCTATGATCCGTGCTTCCTGCCTGTGACCCAGAGAGCGCAAGTCAGACCACATACTCCTGTAAGGGAGACATCCATTCAATAATTGTTGACTCAATTTCAACCAAGACAATGTGTATGACCAAAAGCCCAGACCTAGGCTAAGGGACCAGGGAAGGCTTCCTGGAAGAAGTGTTGCCAGAGCTGAGTGTTAGAGGATGAAGAAGAATTGATGGGATATTAATAGATGGAGTGATACATTAGTGTTTCAGGCGCAGGTGGAAGCGACACTCGCCCAGGCTGGCTGGGCAGGAATGTAGTGTATGTGGCAACTGAAAAGAGACCAGTGTAAACCGAAGCCCAGAGATCAAAAGGAGTATTTTATGAGTGGAGGCTGATAAGGTAAGCAGTTCTATGTTAAGGACTTTGTCTTTAACTTAAGGGATGGTCGCCAGCCTCCAAGATGGTGTCTCATAATTTTGGCCTCCTGGTTGTCATGAACCTTGAATGATCCCCTCCTGCAGTGTACCAGGGTTGGTATGTGTGACCCATCACAGATGGGAGTAGTGACCGCAAATCCCTCCTGAGATTAGGTTATGAAAGACACTGCTGTCTCCATCTGCACTCCCTACTGGATCACATGCCCTGCGGGAAGTCATGTCCTGAGCAGCCCCGAGGACAGGCTCCCAGGCAAGGAACGAAAGCTTCCTGAAAACAACCATCTGAGTAAGCTGCTGGAGAGAAAAAAACTGTTTTCCCTCTACCCATCTTAGATTCATTCGCTGGCTGGGCTCTGCAAATTAGACTGATAAAAGTCAGATAAACAAGAGAAAAACAAGCAGAATTGCATTAACATGTGCATGACACACACACATGGGAACACCCAGTGAGTAACTCAAAGGGGTGGCTAGAACTTGGGCTTATATTGCAACTTAACAAAAGAACTATACAGTTTTAGAGAAGTGGTAAGACAAAGGAAAAGGACTTTGAGCTTTTACGGGTGGCAAATTATGGAAAGGCAAATACATGTGGGGACTAATGGAAGAGAAGGACTCATTGGTAAGGTTTTTTAATGAAGATTCCTGTGGTGCCCTCTCTGGGCTTATAAGGGTCCGGTGTTGTCTCTAGTGACTAATTTCTGTCCTTCCTGGTAGGGAGAAGAGAGAGGGCACCTTTACAAACTTACATGGTGTTTTAGGCAAATAGAGGGAGGGCAGAGAATTATTTTTGGGTCTATCCGCTTTTTCTCCTTCTCCTCCAGCTCAAAATAATTCTTATACCAAAATGGCATATTTTGGGGTGGCATTTTCTGCTACCCTTCAGAGTCATCTTGGAAATGATGAAATCCAGCCCCAGTCAAGTCTTCAGAAACCACAGCCCCAGCTGACACCTTCACTGCAACCTGATGAGAGAACCATACACCTAAGCTGCTCCCAGAACCCTGACCCTCAGAAACCATGTGAGATAATACATGTTAGTGATTTTAAGATGCCATATCTTAGGGTAATTTGTTACGCAGCAATAGATAACTAATACATAAGAGTAGCAACAGAATTAAACTTGCTAACTGTGACTTTGAACAAGCCACTTCACCTCTCTGGGCATCAGTTTCTCTCTTCACTTATAAACAGAGAGGAATGGGCTCGGGTAATAGAATGTTAGCCCAGGAAAGATTTTATATATAATCTAAGAAGGCCACAAGTCCCTGAGGGCAGAAGAGTGGGCATAGATGGGGACCCAGAATGACCCAAACTGCAAGGCAGCTGGGAGTGTAATGAAAACAAAAGCCTAATATTTACTGGTTACTCACCCTGTGCTAGCCATGGTGCATGCATTATCTCATGTAATTCTCCCATCTCACCTCAGTTAGGCCCTGGATTGCCCCAATTTTATGGAAAAGAATGTGAGGCACAGAAACACTAAGTCAATGACAATCCCATCCTTCTATGCTTCTGAAAGTTGCAAATAAGTTGTTTGGGTCTAGAAGTAACTGCTACAAAATGCAAAGCACAAATCACCTGCTCTTTTGCCATCCCCTTGGTTCCTCCCCAACACCACCCTCATCAGCATCCTCTAGGAAATCATCCCGACCAGACAATTATGAAAGTGGCCCCATTCTACCTCCTGGGTACAAATTCCAAATTTTCAACCCCAGCTGACCTGGGAGTTTGGAGGTGGGTGCCATAAATGGCAGTGGGATGTGGTGTCAATGGTAGAAGCCAAACAGCAGCCACACAAGTGCCTTCCAATCATTCATTTCCTGAAAAAACACTAAAAAGATGGCCATTGAAAATTTCTCCAGATTCATTGGAGTTTGGGGTCTTTGTTCCCATGTCTGGAAACACATCAGCCTGCCAATTCTGGTAACAGAGTCTATGATGATGCTCTTGGCTTTCATCATTGTTTTGGCAAAAGCACTGCTAAGTGCTGCTTTATTTTTTTAGTTTTGTCTCACTTTTCAGAGAAGATAAATCAACTGTAAAAGTGTGTTATGAAAACCAACTTGGCAAGCAGTCTCCTGGAGAGGAGCAGGGGTAGCTTTATTTTCCATTATCTCAGTGTAAAACAAATAGATTTATCCTTCTTAGATGTTCCTGTAAGGTCATCAGGAGCACGTGATTTAAAACATGGCCCTTGGCCGACTCCAGTCCAGAGCATGATCTAATCAGGACTGGAATTCTCAAAGAAGAAAAGAGGAGAAAAAATTGGCCTCGTTTTGAGGATTTCAAAGTTATCTCAGTACAAGGAAGTTTTTCCTCTCTGCCGAAACCTCCTGAGAATCCTCCAAAGGAAACCTAATTCTCGACATGTTTTTAAGGTTCTCTGTTCTGTTAATAGTGAGTGAGGTTAAATCTGGGCAGACCGGGCCCTTGTCTTCATTCTTCTCCCAACAGGCTCAGACCTTTCTCAGCTTGATGGCTTTGCTTGGAATGTTAGGATTGAGCAATATTCACAAAGTATTTAACCTATCTGAGCCCATATTTCCTCATCTGTATGGCTGCCATCAGAACCCATACTGAGACGTAATTATTTTTGTGAAAATTAAGCAAGGCGATTGATGAGCACATCACCAGGCACGTCCCAACGAGTCATTTAATAGAGTAGCTATGGTGTGATCAAGGGTATAAGGACCACAGCTGGAGATGCTGCATTTGTATCCTGGTTCCATCACTTACCAGCCACAGGCAAATTACTTGATCTCTCCAAGCCACAGTTTTCTCATCTGCAAAACGGGGTGATAATGGTATGTATCTGCTACCTCACAGGAGTGTTAGACGGATGATATGAGATAAGGCTTAGCCTATGCCCAGCACATAATAGATAGTAAGTATGTGGCAGTTATTACTACTGTGACTTCAAAAAGGATGACAAAAACAACCACAGCTACTATGACCAGTGTGACTCCTCAAGTATTATTTAGGGTTCTTTGATTACTAAGCAAAGCAAATCATCTGTGTGTAACTTAAAAGAAAAGAAAATGTATTAGATGACTCTGAGACAACTGAAAGAATCAAAAGCTAAATTGAATGACCAAGGTTTGGAAAGAACCAGGAAGCAGAAGAGCCCCACATACGTCAGCCACAGGAACTAATGATGGACTCTTTAGGGTGCTACTGTCAGGACCAGTCAGCTCCACCGGGGTGCCATCTTTGAGCCACTGGCCAAAGGAAGGTGTACACGCTGACATCCCAGCCAAGACCAGATCCAATCGGGAGGGATAATTATACAAAGGAAAGCCTAGTTGTTACCAAAAGCAGAGGCCAAAGTACTGGGGAAGCAGAAACAACTGATGCCAGCCATAATTATGAATGCACCTACCACTATTCCTACTGATATTAATATTTATTATAATAATAATAGTTGTAGTAGTGCTCCTAGACCAAACCAAGGGTCAGGCTGCTTATTCTCACAGCCCAGTAACAAAAACGCAGATGAACTGGGAGAGAATGGAGTTTATTTCTATAACCAGGTACAGGGAGAAGGCCTGGAAAATATCGCCAGACCAACCCAAAATTACAGTTTTCCAGAGTTTATATACCCTTCTAAGCTATATGTCTACATGTAAGTGTGCATTCATCTAAAGACGTAAGTGATTAAATTCTTCTAATCTATAACTAAGATCTGAGTCCTGAACACCTTCCTCTGGAGCCTTAGTAAATTTACTTAATCCAAATATGTCCAGGTGCTGGGGTAATTACCTTTATCTAGTCTCCTGCTAAATCATGGAGGTTTGGGTAGTTCCTTTAGACCCCTAATAAGCTTCTTTGTGGAGGCCTGGGGAGTTTCTTCAGACCCCCAACAAGACATGTTTAATCTTAAACGGCCCCTGTTAAGAATTCCTTCGTTATCTTGTCATGCTTCAAAGCCCAGGAAGGCCTAGGCAAAACTCCTGGTGGGCTTTTGTTACATTCCAGCCTTTGTATAGGGGCACTAGGCCTTTCAGCTTTTAATATTTAACTTAACCACTCAGTGCTGAAACAGTTGTTATGGAGGCCTGCCTATTCAGCCTTTAGGGAGACCTGGACTGCCACAGTAGTTGCTACTAAAATCGCCACAGTATTCCCCTGTTATCCTTGGAGAATATGTTCCAAGACCTCCAGTGGATGCCTGAAACTGCAGGTATTGAAGCATATATATATATATATATGTATATATGCATATATACACACATATACATATATACACACACACTATATATAAAATATATGCTGTTTTTTCCTATACATTCAAACTTATGATAAAGTTCAATTTATAATAGGCACAGTAAGAAATTAATAACAATAATAATAAAGTAGAATATAATAATATAATGTAATAAAAGTTATGTGGGTGTGGTATCTCTATCTCTCTCTCTGTCACTCTCTCAAAATATCTTATTGTACTATACCAGATAACTGAAACTGCAGAAAGAGAAGCCATGGTGATATGGTTTGGCCGTGTCCCTGCCCAAATCTCATCTTGAATTGTAACTCCCATAATCCCCACATGTTCTGGGAGGGTCCTGGTTGGAGATAACTGAATCATGGAGGTGGTTTCCCCCATACTGCTCTCATGGTAGCGAGTAAGTCTCATGAGATCTGATGATTTTATAAGGGGTTTTCCCTTGTGTTTGGTTTTCATTCTGCCTTGCCACCTCCATGTAAGACGTGCCTTTCACCTTCTACCATGATTGTAAGGCATCCCCAGCCACGTGGAACCAAGAGTTCATTAAACCCCTTTTTCTTTATAAATTACCCAGTCTTGGGTATGTCTTTATCCACAGTGTGAAAACAGATTAATACACATGGATAAGGGGGAACTACTGTATTAATTCAAGAAAGGGCAAAAACAACAATGTCAATGAATATCCAAGCCTGAACTTCATGAACACTGTCATTCTTAGATAATCAGACTAGCCATCAGGCTGGCACCATTTTTTTTTTTTTTTTTTTTTTTTTTTTTTTCTGAGACAGAGTCTCACTCTGTCACCCAGACTGGAGTACAGTGGCACAATCTCGGCGCACTGCAACCTCCGCCTCCCGGGTTCAAGCGATTCTTCTGTCTCAACCTCCTGAGTAGCTGGGACTACAGGCACGCACCACCACATCCAGCTAATTTTTTGTATTTTAATAGAGACGGGGTTTCACCGTGTTAACCAGGATGGTCTAGATCTCGGACCTTGTGATCCACCCACCTCAGCCTCCCAAAGTGCTGGGATTACAGGTGTGAGCCACCGCGCCCGGC
>NW_016814096.1:3339268-3343199 GCF_001698545.2 Rhinopithecus bieti
TTTTTTATTTTTTTTTCTGAGACAGAGTCTCACTCTGTCACCCAGACTGGAGTACAGTGGCACAATCTCGGCGCACTGCAACCTCCGCCTCCCGGGTTCAAGCGATTCTTCTGTCTCAACCTCCTGAGTAGCTGGGACTACAGGCACGCACCACCACATCCAGCTAATTTTTTGTATTTTTAATAGAGACGGGGTTTCACCATGTTGGCCAGGCTGGTCTCAAACTCCTGACCTCGTGATCCGCTCACCTCAGCCTCCCAAAGTGCTGGGATTACAGGTGTGAGCCACTGTGCTGGGCCCAGGTTGGAACCATTTTTATCTCTCTTTTGGAAAACCTACAGTTTTCCAAAATGCTTTTATCTTTTGGGAAAAGTATAATTTTCTTGTGATAAAATGAAGACCATCATTTCTTGTCTGCTTCCTAAATGTATGACGCCATGCTAAACACTTGACATATTTTATCTCACTCACTGTGTTGTGAGGTTGGCTCAGGAGAAAGAATTAACCATTGTTAAATAAAATGTAATGGAAACCATAAAAGTTAATGTTGAAGTCACAATAATTTTTATAATTGCTAATAATTAATAGCAAGCTATGATCATTTTTAATTTTGCAATAAAGCTTCTTTATATAGTGAGTCAGTCATTCAATTCACCAGGACACACAATTAAATCCACGCAGCTACTTGCCCTGGATCACGCTACACAGAGTCAGTTGCCTGTGTGAGAGGCAGTTCAATCAAAAATCGATGCCTGCAATTTGGAAAATCTGTCCTTGTGATGTATAAGGGGTGGAACAGGAGAAACAGATGCTCATTAGGCATCTAATGTTTGTTGAATTATTAAGTGATTCAATGCAAAGGACTTCTAGGTACTGTTACAACGTTTAAAAATTCTTTAGGATAATTGTACTGCCTCTTTTTAAGACAGCATCAACTTTCGGAAATTGAATTGCTGTTAGATTCTTTAGCTTAATCCTTTCAAGGCTCGTATTTGAAGCCATTGTTTGTTGTCTGTCTTAATGGAGAGCAGATCTTTATGGGAAGGCAATGTAATATCCTCTGAGCTGGAAATCCATTGCTAGGGCTGTGAAAGCCTGGGCTTCTCTCAACAGCCATCACTTGGCCCTCTGAGTCTCCCTCTGGAACTCAATTTCAGCTGCCCCAGAGCACCACAACCTATCTCTTTAGTATCAAATATTTTGAGAGAGATGCATTGTTCTTTTCATTATGAAGAATATGTGTAGAGCTATTAATATTAATATTGATATTTTTCCTAGTATGGTGATGATGCATTTGCACTGACCTTTCTATCCTCCATCGACATTTCTACTGTGTCCAGCAAGACACACTTGTGCTATCAGGAGTAAGGGGCAGAGTTCTTTGCAGAGCTAATTGTGACTGGAAGGACTCGTTCATTGGCCCACCATGCTAGACATCCTAGCCCTCCTGGTCACACCCAGAGGAAGCTACAGGAGAAACGGGAGGCAACTCTGAGAGTACTCATAGGAAAAGACCACATAGGCTACCAGGAGAAATGTAACCATCTAGAGACCAATGGAACACGCTTCAGCAGGGGAGCTATGGAAAGTCTTATTTCATAATGGCATTGAAAGTACTTATTAAAGACAAAATTTCCAGAGCAGAGGAATTCTCTCCATCCTCCCTGGGGCTGCTCACTCAGTACTGAAGTGCTTCTCTTGGCCCCAAATCCCGTCTATGAACCTTAGGGCACAGAAAGAGGAAATGAGAGTGGAGTCCCTGGAGGCAAACTTATTCTATTTAATCATTTTGTAACAGTTTTAATCCTGCGCCTTTTCCCCTCATTTAGTACATCTCCTCCCACAGACAAACGATAGACACTTGATCATTTAATTCACACTACAGTAGCTGGGGGTTAAAAAAGAACTAGAAGGACAGAACTGTGCCTAACTTGAAGGCAAAATAATACGAAAAATAACCAATCAGTGCTCACAGTTGGGCATTATGTACCAAGCATGCAAATGCATAACTTGATTGGCCTATTAACTGTCTTAAGAGGCAGTAACTAACCATCTTAAGGGGTAGTAAGTAACTTCAGCATTTTACAGAGGGAGAAATAGATGAAGCTCAAAGAAGCTATGATTTGATTTGTCCAAGGTAAACCCAGAAAAAAAAAAAAAAAAAAAACTGCCAGAGTTGAGACTCCTGCCTGGATGCCCCAACCTGGTGTCAGTGTATCTCTGAATCATGTTAATAGTGCTGTGGTTCTCCATCCTAGCTACACATTAGAACCACCTGGGCTGCTTTTAAACTACAGAGGCCTGGATTCTTCCCATGAAAATTAAGTCAGAATTTTGGGCAGGGGAAGCTGACTTTTTTTTTTTTAAAGAGCCCAGAGTTGACTCTATGTGCAGCTGGGATTGAGAACCACTGAGAAAGGACACCCTACTGATGGAGGAGATCAGAATTAGTTCCTCTTTCTTTCCTCATGTCTACAATAAGACCACCAACAACCAGACCTTCTTCGCTGCTCCGTTGCCCCATCGCAGGCCTGAGTGAGGCTGCTACCTCTGCCCTGCTGAGCTAAGGAAAATGTTAGGCCAGAACTAGAAAGAAGATCCAGCTTCCCAGCCAAGAAACCAACAAATTTATCTCCACATCTGTCATGGGAAGTCACGGGAAGATCAAAAGGGGACAGAAGGAATACGAAAGGGCACCAGATGAAATATGTGTTGGTCAGTCCAGAGGCCACTGGGGCGCTGGAAGCAAAGATTAACCAGTTAGGGGAAAGGAATGATTCTGGAAAGGGCAAGGGAGGAGGAAGCTCTGGAGCCGAGCAGTGGTCTAGGGGCCAGGAGAGCGGGGTTCTCACCTACCACAGTGGTCTGAGATATTTCAGACGTAGACGACCTCAGCCCAGCTACTCTAGGGTGAAAGGTGAGAAGTGTCTTTCCCAGTGGGCACAGCTAGGTTGATTTTGGGGGGTTTTTTTTGTTGTTGTTTTTTCTTTAGAATTGCAGTCCACGCCTGACTGTTCATGCTAATGGAACGAGGCCATGTTGTACAGCAATGGGATTTTCAGGTTTTTTAAAATTTTAATTTAATTTTATTTCAAGTGCCAGGACACATATGCAAGATGTGCAGGTTTGTTACATAGATGAACATGTGCCACGGTGGTTTACTGCACCTATCAACCCATCATCTAAATATTAAGCACCACAGCATTAGTTACTTATCCTGATGCTCTCCCTCCCCTGCTCCCCTCAACAGGCCCCAGCGTGTGTTGTTCCCCTCCCTGTGTGCATGTGTTCTCATTCTTCACCTCCCACTTATAAGTGAGAACATGTGGTGTTTGGTTTTCTGTTTCTGTGTTAGTTTGCTGAGGATGATGGCTTCCAGCTCCATCCATGTTCCTACAAAGAACATGACCTCATTCCTTTTTATGGCTGCATAGTATTCCATGATGAATATGTACCACATTTGCTTTATCCAGTCTATCACTGATGAGCATTTGGGTTGATTCCACGTCTTTGCTATTGTGAATAGTGCTGCAGTGAACATATGCATGCATGTGTCTTTATAATAGAATGATTTATATTCCTTTGGTTATATACCCAGTAATGGGATTGCTAAGTCAAATGGTATTTCTGGTTCTAGGTCTTTGAGGAATCGCCACACTATCTTCCACACTGGTTGAACTAATTTATATTCCCACCAACAGTGTAAAAGTGTTCCTATATCTCCACAGCCTCTCCAGCATCTGTTGTTTCTTGACTTTTTGATAATCGCCATTCTGACTGGCATGAGATGGTATTGCAGTTTTTATTTGCATTTCTCTCATCTCTAATAATCAGTGATGTTAGCTTTTTTTCACATGTTTGTTGGCCGCACAGATGTCTTTTTTTTTTTTGAGGCTTGTCTATTCATGTCCTTTGCCCACTTTTTAATGGG
>NW_016814096.1:3344245-3362440 GCF_001698545.2 Rhinopithecus bieti
AAAAAAAAAAAAAAACTGCCAGAGTTGAGACTCCTGCCTGGATGCCCCAACCTGGTGTCAGTGTATCTCTGAATCATGTTAATAGTGCTGTGGTTCTCCATCCTAGCTACACATTAGAACCACCTGGGCTGCTTTTTAAACTACAGAGGCCTGGATTCTTCCCATGAAAATTAAGTCAGAATTTTGGGCAGGGGGAAGCTGACTTTTTTTTTTTTAAAGAGCCCAGAGTTGACTCTATGTGCAGCTGGGATTGAGAACCACTGAGAAAGGACACCCTACTGATGGAGGAGATCAGAATTAGTTCCTCTTTCTTTCCTCATGTCTACAATAAGACCACCAACAACCAGACCTTCTTCGCTGCTCCGTTGCCCCATCGCAGGCCTGAGTGAGGCTGCTACCTCTGCCCTGCTGAGCTAAGGAAAATGTTAGGCCAGAACTAGAAAGAAGATCCAGCTTCCCAGCCAAGAAACCAACAAATTTATCTCCACATCTGTCATGGGAAGTCACGGGAAGATCAAAAAGGGGACAGAAGGAATACGAAAGGGCACCAGATGAAATATGTGTTGGTCAGTCCAGAGGCCACTGGGGCGCTGGAAGCAAAGATTAACCAGTTAGGGGAAAGGAATGATTCTGGAAAGGGCAAGGGAGGAGGAAGCTCTGGAGCCGAGCAGTGGTCTAGGGGCCAGGAGAGCGGGGTTCTCACCTACCACAGTGGTCTGAGATATTTCAGACGTAGACGACCTCAGCCCAGCTACTCTAGGGTGAAAGGTGAGAAGTGTCTTTCCCAGTGGGCACAGCTAGGTTGATTTTTGGGGGGTTTTTTTTGTTGTTGTTTTTTCTTTAGAATTGCAGTCCACGCCTGACTGTTCATGCTAATGGAACGAGGCCATGTTGTACAGCAATGGGATTTTTCAGGTTTTTTAAAATTTTAATTTAATTTTATTTCAAGTGCCAGGACACATATGCAAGATGTGCAGGTTTGTTACATAGATGAACATGTGCCACGGTGGTTTACTGCACCTATCAACCCATCATCTAAATATTAAGCACCACAGCATTAGTTACTTATCCTGATGCTCTCCCTCCCCCTGCTCCCCTCAACAGGCCCCAGCGTGTGTTGTTCCCCTCCCTGTGTGCATGTGTTCTCATTCTTCACCTCCCACTTATAAGTGAGAACATGTGGTGTTTGGTTTTCTGTTTCTGTGTTAGTTTGCTGAGGATGATGGCTTCCAGCTCCATCCATGTTCCTACAAAGAACATGACCTCATTCCTTTTATGGCTGCATAGTATTCCATGATGAATATGTACCACATTTGCTTTATCCAGTCTATCACTGATGAGCATTTGGGTTGATTCCACGTCTTTGCTATTGTGAATAGTGCTGCAGTGAACATATGCATGCATGTGTCTTTATAATAGAATGATTTATATTCCTTTGGTTATATACCCAGTAATGGGATTGCTAAGTCAAATGGTATTTCTGGTTCTAGGTCTTTGAGGAATCGCCACACTATCTTCCACACTGGTTGAACTAATTTATATTCCCACCAACAGTGTAAAAGTGTTCCTATATCTCCACAGCCTCTCCAGCATCTGTTGTTTCTTGACTTTTGATAATCGCCATTCTGACTGGCATGAGATGGTATTGCAGTTTTATTTGCATTTCTCTCATCTCTAATAATCAGTGATGTTAGCTTTTTTTCACATGTT
Source organism: Rhinopithecus bieti (assembly GCF_001698545.2). Lineage (NCBI taxonomy): Eukaryota > Metazoa > Chordata > Mammalia > Primates > Cercopithecidae > Rhinopithecus > Rhinopithecus bieti. The sequence goes on from NW_016814096.1 coordinate 3,345,956, forward strand.
TGTTGGCCGCACAGATGTCTTTTTTTTTTTGAGGCTTGTCTATTCATGTCCTTTGCCCACTTTTAATGGGATTGTTTTTTTTTTTCTTGTAAATTTATTTAAGTCCCTTGTAGATTCTGGATATTAGACCTTTGTCAGATGGATAGATTGCAAAAATATTCTCCCATTCTGTAGGCTGATGACAGTTTCTTTTGCTGTGCAGAATCTCTTTACTTTAATTAGGTCCCATTTGTCAGTTTTTGCTTTTGTTGCAATTGCTTTTAACGTTTTCGAGCTAGACTGGTTTTTAAGTTTCCTTAAATAATCTCACATCTGGACTATGACAACAGCCTTCTAACTGGCCTCCTTGCCTGTTGTCTCTGTCCCCACCCCATTCCCTTCTCCACTGAGCTACAGTGATCTTTCCTTCTCCGCTGCAGGGCAGCTTAATCCTCTGTTCAAAAGCCTTCCAGACCTCCTATTGTTCCCAGTATAAAGCCCAAATGCATTAATGAGGCTTAAAAACTCTGCACGGTCTTTTATCTTCTTGCCTTTCTGTTCCTCAAACAAACCGTCTTTGACTGCTCTGGGCCTCTGCACAGACTGTCCCTTCCTCCTGAAACCCTCTTCCCACTCCACTTTTTACTCACCCCTCAGGGATCAAGTTAGACATCACTTCCTTTGGGAAGTCTTCTCTGATTCCTCTAGAGTGTGCCAGTGCCTATTTTAGCTCTTATTATACTGGATTACAAATGCCTATTTCTTAGTCAGCTTCCCTTGAGATATAAACTCCCTCATGTAGGAAACATTGCTATAATATATTTCCAGCACCCAGTTGTTTGAGGTTAAAATGTCTCCAGCATTGGAAGGAAGAAATATAGAGTAGATCAAGAATAGCCCATCCAAATATACATCTCTTTCACTGGGGGAGAAAAAATCCCAATGCTTTAGAACCACATTCTAAAATCAGAGGCCCTGATTTGACTTTGTGACTTACCAAGGAGATCATAAACTCAATCTCCAAAGGGCTAGACAAGCCATGAAAGAATAAGACAGGAGATAAGGAAACAGAGTCAGCTTCCCTTGAGATGTAAATTTCCTCATGTAGGAAATACTGTTATGATATTAATCTCAGAGGTTTGCTAGTAAGTGCCATGCTTTCTCCAGAGCCCAGCATCTTAACCACAGCACCCAACTCTCTGTCCTGCCCCACTCAGCCACTGGCAGGATCTCCAGGCTCTCAGCTGAGCATCTACTGCTCTGTAAGTGCAGGTATATTTTCTAGTCCCCAGTGAGAAAATTGCAGCATGTGCACTGGAACCTGAAACCCTGGCTATTCCAAGAGCCTCATCATACCTTTCAAGTGCTCACATTCCACAGCCCCAGCTCACCAGTGCTTTCTCACCAGAGGCCTTCAGCCTGCCTGGAACTTTGTCTCCTCTGTAGTGCCGAGAGACCACAGTTATCACTCACCAGGGATGTGGCTATAATCAAGCAAGAGGATCTTAAGAGCAGTCGTTGTCAAATGTGGCAGATTCTATCCAATGATTCCTGAATTCCAAGTCAGTCTTTCCTCTAGTGTGATCCCAGTAAACCACTCTGCTTTATATTAGGTTGGTGTGAAAGTAATTGCGGTTTTTACCTTTTTTTTTTTTTTTTTTTTTTTTAAAGGTACTTGCAAAAACCTCAATCACTTTTGCAGCAACCTTTAACCAGCCTCTGAATTTGAGGTGCAAGGACTCTGACTTCAACACTGGATATGCACATTGACACCTGTGTAGCCTTGAAAATGCCACAAGTCTGAATCTCAGCCTCTTCTTCTGTGGGGTGGCATTGTAGTTGGACACCCCAATCCTTGCCACATCTCTGAGTTCTATCTTGATGCCACTCCCTGTTTGCTTCTTCCTTTTGAACGAATCCATGTTGATGGTCCCTGGCTTTAAATTTTGGTTCCTCTCCATATCACTGAGTCTCCCATTCTTTCTTAAATTGCACACCAGCCAAAGCTCATGGTTAACTCCTAACCAGCCCTTGTCAGAGTCCCAAGTGTTTCCATGGAGACGGATATTGGAGAGTAATTGTGCACCAAAGGATTTGTCCTTTTTTTTCTGTGCAGCCAAACTTTGGAGGGTGGCAGATGATGGTCAAGTGACCTTTGGCCCTGAAGCCCAAGAATTAGTTCTATGAGAAGGCAAGAAGACCAAGAGGACTGTTGAAGGCAGTAGATTCGATGACATGGCAAGTTCCAGGGCACCAAATACACCTGAGAAGTTTGTGTGCTGCACACAAGCACCCAGGCTATCAAGTGGAGGCTGGAATCCAGCCCAGCTTCTACTGACCACGCCATGTGTCCATGGCTACATTCACCCAAAGGGGGTATCTTTCAGTAGATTGCACAAATGTACCCTACAAAGGATCCTTACTGGTCCTGGTACATGTTAGGGCTCAGTAAAGGTTAATTGAATCTTAAGTTCTTTATTATCCACACAGACAGAAAATAGAAACTATTATTGCTGAAATCATAATAATCTCAGCCTGCATCCCTGGGGTAGCAATACAGCAGAGTAATTAAAAACAGAAGCTTTGGAGTTAGCCCAGGGTTTGAGCCCCAGTTCTGCCACAACTATGCTGAATGATCAGAAGCAAGATGGGTAACTTCTCTGAGTTTCCGTTTCATCATCTGTACAAGGGGAATAATTTGGAAGGATTAATGGTGACTATCATAACTACTATCTCCTGAATACCTCCTGTTTCAAGTGCTCTGGGACCTAACTTTATAGGGAAATGGACCTCAGATCAACAGAGGTAATCAAACATTCATTATTGTAATTGGTATTCATTAAAGTTTTAATGTGTTCTAGGCTCTGGAGGGCTTATGCCATCTATTGAGAATTTTCTTTTTACCAGATAATGTGCTAAGCACTCTGTACATGTGGTCTCATTTATATCCACAAACGCCCTAGGAAGCAGGTACTATTATTATCTGCTTGCAGGGAACTTACAAACTAGTTAAGAAAGCAATGAGTTAATGCTTGAAACCGTTTGAGTAAGCACAAAATGAGTAAGAACAGATTGAGTTTCCAGGGAAGACAAGTACGAGGATGCACTCTGAGTGATAGAGTAACTAGGAACTAGAGTTAGTTGTTGGAGGCCACCTAGATATCTGTCTCTAGAGTGTTTGGTCTAAAAATATAATAAAATGTTATGCAGCAGCCAGAAATAATCATTTATTCCTGGGAACAGGGATAGATCTAAAAGACTGTATCAAATGAAAAAACTAAGAAACAGAGTGAGATTTAGAGAATAACAAGACAGGATAGTACATGCCAGATTGTGAGGTGACCCTACAGAGCTTCCCTTATCTAGGAGGGCTCCTCAGCCCTGGGAGCCTCCATTATGGATATCCGGGGACAGCCCCAGAGTCATCCATTCATTCCTGATGCTGCCACGTAACATGGTACCAAAAACAAAGGTGAGCAAAACCTGGACCCTTCCTCAATTTTCCACAACCTAGAATGGAATTCCTGAATGAGTAAGCTCTGATAGAAAACTATCTCTGCTACACATGAGCTTCTCTCTCACAGTTGTCCTTCTGGGTCAGCAAATTCATTTTTCTTTGCCAGATATGTTTTTATAATGTGGTAGAAATTAAGCCCCTGTGAAAGTCGGGAGTGGTATCAGCAGGGACCTGTGCTGGTCATTCTGAAGAAACTAATTAACCAATGTAACATTCCATCAATGACGACTATCCTGTCCTGCTTGTTGAATTATTATAGACGAAGCTTCCTGGGTTAAGGAAAAATAGGTTCGGCATTCTGTTCAAGCATCATAACCACCCCTAACCCTGTATAAGGCCTCAAACAGTTCAGCTTGATTTTTGGTGATGATAGGCATATCTTGGACCTGCAAATATTCTGGGACCAGGACCTCCTCCAGCCCCTCTATAACTCCAAGACCCTGTTGGCTGCTACTAGTGTATATTTGATTGTCACACTCCTCACATCTTAGCAATACTTGTGGCAAATTCATGCTCCGAGACAGCCCCAGAAACTGTTATGTTCTGGGAGTTCTGTCTCTACCAAATACCCAGCCAATAAAAAGGCCACTGTTTACGTTACCTTCTCACAGAACTAATTCTTGGGCCTCAGAGCAAAAGATCATTTGACCATCATCTGCTACCTTCCAAAATTTGGTCACACAGACAAACAAGGACAAATGCTTTGGTGCACAATTGCTCTCCAATATCCATCTCCATAGGGACACTTGGGACTCTGAGAAGGACTGGTTAGGAGTTAACCATGAGCTTTGGTGGTGTGCAATTTAAGAGCCAAAATTTAAAGCCAGGGGACCATCAATATGGATTTGTTCAAAAGAAAGAGGCAAACAGGAAGTGGCATCAAGAAAGAATGCAGAGATATGGCAAGAATTGGGTTGTGGAGGGGTGCTAGGCATTGAAGCCACCAGAACAGAGCAGGAAGAACTCTGCTTGGACATTCTCGGCTTCAGTGTAAGTGACGAGGAAGCCATGAAGGTCTTTGAGTAGCTGTGGACAGCATAAAGACCACTGAGTATTTACACACACTCAGTAATGGGAAGATCACCCTGATTGCATTGCGGCAGAACTCGTGTGTTTCTACAAACTCAGGTTTTCACATATTGTATTTAGATTCCCAGAAAGTCAGAGACAGAAGGAGATATGGTTTGGATCTGTGTCCCTGCACAAATCTCACGTCGAATTGTAACCTCCAGTGTTGGAGGTGGGGCCCGGTGGTAAGTGATTGGATCGTGGGGGTGGATTTCTCATGAATAGTTTAGCACCATCCTGTCTTGGAACTGTTCTCACGATAGTAAGTTCTCACAAGATCCGGTTGTTTAAAAGTGTATAGCACCTCCCGCTTCTCTTCCTCTTCCTCCTGCTCTGCCTATGTGAAGTGCCAGCTCCCCCTTCACCTTCCACCGTGATTGTAAGTTTCCTGAGGCCTCCACAGAAGCCAAGCAGATACCACCATGCTTCCTATACAGCCTGCAGAACCATGAGCCAATTAAACCTCTTTTCTTCATAAATTACCAGGATCCAGTATTTCTTTACAGCAAGGTAAAAATGGCCTAATACAGAAAGACAAATCAGTCCACTGACTCCACACCATTTTTGTGGAAAACATTCCCAGGGAGAGAAAGCGACTTACCCAAGGGACACCACTAGAGAGTGAGGAGCTTGGGGAGAAGTTGCTGCCTCCTTTTGCTTGGCCCTGGGACTAATTACATCTAATAAAAGAACAGGTCATGATGTCTGCTAGCCTCAATATCCCATGTAGTGGAATGTAAACATTGGCTAAAACTTCTGAGGTCATTCAGATGGGTTCTCTGATTTCACAAATGGGGAAACAGAGACTGCTCATCTTGCCATCATTCTAGTTACAAATGCCTGTGGATCACATCTCCAACTAGCCAAATACTTTCAGGGCCCCTACACAGCACAGCAGGTCCCTACAGATGGTTGACTACCCAGATGGTGAAGCACTGCTTCCTGATGACACAGAGACCTGGGTTTAAAGAAAGTCTCAATGGTCAAAGGGCTGTCCTAGGGTCAGGGGTGCTGAAGATAACCAGATAAAATGTTTTGTTTGTCTGGAACCCCACACATCACTTTTGGGGAGCAATTCTCATTGCTCTTTCTATCGCCAGCCTGAACTTTTGCCTCTCTCTCTCTCTCTCATTTTGGATGTGGATTGGAAATTCGAACTCCAGTCTGTCCTTGTATTTTTCCCTCCTCTACCTTAGTCTATCTGTTACTGAAATAATCTCTTACAAGAATTACATTCCCAAGGCTCATCTTTCAACCTCCCCACAATGATTTCCCAATGCAGCCACCTACTGATTTCAACTCCACCCTAGTTCCAGCTTGGCTTGTGGGTTCTCAGCCAATCACCTGCCCATTTCCATTACCCAAAGCCCCAAACCCCACAAGGGCTGCCTGGTCATCACCTCACCATTCAATTATCCCACTCTGAAAATTTCTGAGTCTGAAAAGGGCAGAAAAACCTCAAGAATTCTTCTGGAATTGAGGGATTATCTTTTACTCCTATAAAAATGTTCAGAAGAAGCTCGTCTCTTTTAAGAAGACTTTCAATCTTGTTACACAAGGAACAGATGTAGTCAGGATTTTATACCAATGGAATCATGATCCTCGGTATTTTAATAAGCCTCTCTGTTTTGAAAATTGTTCAGCAGGAATCACCCTATGCACTCTTCCTAACAGCCACTAGGCTTACTTCAGTAACACTATGAGGCTTGGGGAAACAACATATTTGTTCAGATGTTTGTCTGCTGCTCTTCTTACTGTAGCAGGGCCTGCCATGTGTTTACCTTTTCCTGCAGACTCCTAAGAGGCTTTCATCTCTAGCCTCCCTTGCCACATTTGTTCTAGCCAAAGGAATATGAAGGAAGTGATGCATGCCACTTCTAAGTCTGGTCCATGAAACAGCAGAGAGACTCTGCTGTCTCTCTTTTCTCATTTGCCAGCTAAATGAAGAAGACATCAAGAATCTTGAGGAGGGCAGAGCCACCAGATGGAGGGATTCTGAGTCTAAAAGTCATAACTTGGAAAAGAGCTGACCACGAACACCATTGTGGACTGTTGCAAAAGTGAGAAACAAATTTTTGCTGGGTTAAACTCTAGACAAGTGGGGACAATTTGTTGTATCAGCTAGCCTACTTGACTAATACATTACTCTGTTTTTCAGAGACAGTAACCTAAAGTCAATAAAGTCAACTCAAGACAGAATAATCTTTAAGAATCTATCTATTTATAATGAAAGCATCTTGAGAATAACAGATGGTGAGAAAATATTTGCAACATATTTTATAGTCAAGTAATTATTATGACTAAGAACAAAGAGTTCTAAATATATCAAAAGATATAAACATAATTCACAGAATTACAAATGACTCGTGAATATATAAAAAGATGTTCAACTTCATTAGTGATCTAAGAAATGCAAATTAAAGTAGCAACAAGATATAATTTTTCACCAATCAGATTAGAATAGATTAGATTAGATTATCTTGATAATTATTCAGTATAGGCAAGGGTTTGGGGAAAAGAGCATTCCCAGATACTTTTAATAGGATTGTAAATTGCTATAATGTTTTGAACATTTGCCTCTATCTATCAAAACACAAAACGTGCTTCTTATCAAACTGAAATGCATGTACTCTGCCTCAACAATCACAATTCTAGGAATACTTACATAAGGGCACAAGGATAGATGTTAAGGAATTATTCATTGAAGCATTACTCATAACATCGAGAACCCACCTAAATAATTATCAATATGAAAACAGTTAAATAAATTTTGATACATCCAGCTGTACCACGAGACGTTACACAGCTGTTGAAAAATGTAGAAACTGTCATGTCAGTGAAAAAGGCAAGTTTAGAGATACAAATGAGTATATAAGTATATGTAACGGATTACTACATGGGACTTTTCCTATCGCCTTTAAATTCTGCTAATGCCCAAAGCTAAAAACAGTAAGTGGCAAGTACCTACGCATTCTAGTTCTAGACTCATCCACCCACAGAGGACCTCTACTAGAAGGCCCCCTCGCCCACCTCCAGGTCATATAAGAAAAGGTTGAGATTCCATAGAGAAGATTTCTTTGAAGGAAATTCATAGGGGTAGAGAGCATAATCATGTTTTTCCTCCCTTTCCCTTCAAACTGAGGGAGATAGGCTTCCAGAGGACTACCCATGGACTCTGAGTTTGTCTGCCAGGAGAGGCAGCTACATCTCACCCTTTAGCTTAATGCATCCTGGGAACAATCCGCAAGCCCATCACCTGGCACTACTACCTGAGTGGGGCACAAAGGGGCTCTGGGGGAATCTGAACTGTAGCCCCAAGAGTTTGAGAGTTCTGGATGGGGAGATAGAAGTGCCTTCTTCTAGCCTAGAGAAGTATAAAGGTGGGAGACTAGCTAAAGTGACTTATGATGCTGGGGAGAAGGGAGAGGGCAGAGGCAGAGCCCACATGTACTTGAAAGGTTGTGCGTGTCAAAGAGGCATAAGGTTTCCTATGGGTTGAGTCATAGCCACTCCTAATATTTCCAGGGTCCACAACAGGAGCACAAATGGAGGCCCACATACTCTATGTGTAAATAGTTTAAAGTATAAATAAAGCTCAATGAAACATGTTCTATCATTCCACGGTGATAAATATGTCTTCAAAGTGACCTGGAAAGCCAGATCCAAAAAGAGACTTCTAAAAATCCTTGGAGTTGACTCCTATACACAGAGGCAAAATGAGAGCTGGCCCTGCCAAGCTTCCCTTCTTGTCCCACCCCACGTTCCTGTTCCCACACACACATACAAGTTCATCCATATACCCAACAAGCAGCACCCCTTGGCAACCCCTTGAGCCTAGGGGTGTACACATCTGCAATGAGTCCCAGGTGAACCTGGGGAAGAAACCCACAAGAGCTTTAAAAGAGGCTTTGAGGCCATCCAAGCAGAGTATTCAGGAGTCCCATTACCCAAAATGAGGTCTACAGGAGTTGTGTGAGCTCAGCTGGGAACATCCTTGTGGATTGCTGAGTTCTCACCTGGTCAAAGAGGTGCTGGCAAAAGAGGACAAAAGTGGAGTCCTCTAAAGTGTGGGAAATAAGGCAGGCAGCTTTCTTACCCAAATCTGAGGGAGGACTGGGCCAAATGAACTCTGTGAACATTGAGTGGGGATAGGAGGCAACTAGATCCCAGGGTGTACCCTTGGGAGTAGGGCCCAGGTCTTGGGGATAATAATTGTGTCAAATGGTATATCCTGAAGAGCCAGCATTCAGGCACCTGCCACACAGATCACAGCACTGCAAGTCAAGTAAGACTTTGCTTTTTTCTTCTAACTCCCTCTTTCCCACCCTGGGGGAGCCAAAAGCCACAAAGGACATAAGGGTGTGAAAAGTTTGAAAGAAAAGATCATATCACCACTACTCCTCCTTCCCCATCAGCTCAGGACTAAGGTGGGTCAGAGGTGGTGGCGGGGGTGGCAAGGAAAGAAATTTTGAACTAGATGAGAGATTGAAGACTTAATGTGTACTGGACTGGACAGTGATTGGATATCTATGAGACCACCCAAGATGCCTTCAAGAGATTGAAAAGGGAGGCCAGGCGTGGTGGCTCACATGAGCCTGTAATCCCAGCACTTTGGGAGGATGAGGCGGGCGGATCATGAGGTCAGGAGATTGAGACCATCCTGGCTAACATGGTGAAACCCCATCTCTACTAAAAATACAAAAAAAATAAAAAATAAAAGTTAGCTGGGCGTGGTGCTGGGCACCTGTAGTCCCAGCTACTCAGGAGGCTGAGGCAGGAGAATGGCGTGATCCTGGAAGGCGGAGCTTGCAGTGAGCCCAGATCACACCACTGCACTCCAGCCTGAGTGACAGAGCAAGATTCCGTCTCAAAAAAAAAAAAGAAATAAAGAAATTATTAGAGCATATTTAAAGTAAACATTGAGGTAAATTGTACTAATTACTGACTGCACCCTACCAGTCCTTCCCACTCAATAACCATGAAACAGAAAAAACCCAAACCAATTAGTAACACATTTGTATGTCATGTACAGGAATTTTATGATGGTTCTTATATTAGTGGTTACCCAAGAAGAATAAGCTATAAGAAGGGCGAGAGGTGATTTTGACTTTTTAATTCACACATTCTGAATGACTTTTGTTTAAAAGAAATATCTGGAAAGGTTTTGAATGATGTATAATTGCCTCAATTTGACCAACGAGGCACTGAGAAATTCTCTTCAACCTAGGAGGAAAAAAATCAAGCCAAGCACAAGACCTAACTTGTATATTACATAATTCCTCTCCAAATGTTGCCACAAGGCCAAACTCTATGATTTTCCTAGGAAAAAAGAAGTTGTTTATTATTCCAACTGTTGCCATAGCAGTCAGTGTTTCCATGTTACCATCCTTTTCTCTCCAGACATTACTCCACTAATACATGTTCCAGACCTGCAATTCCAGGCATTTCAGCCAGAAGGAAATAACCTTGTGCTGTTGTAAAAATCAACTGAGAAGGCCAGCCCTGTGGTTGTCATCTAAGTTCCAGCATTTTCTATCACTGCATCAGTGAGGAAGAAAAAGTGGAGTCTGTCTCTAGACTCAGCAGTGTGGGATCCTGAAGAATTTTATCCAACCCCATGATCCAAGGCTGGCAGCCCATTCTTCTCCGTTTTTGGGACCCCTTTGGTCCCAGCCATTAGAACTGAGCTAGTCTCCTTAAGAAGAGTAAAAGAAGAATATAGAAACCTAGAGATCTGTTCTTTGAAAGCTTGGCCCTGGCGATATCTATGTTAATATAATGAAATAAAGAATCAGGGCAATTCGTCAATTATCATCAGGATATTGTCTGGATTCACCAAGTCTTCCAGCCCTAGCGGCATGGTGTGGCCGTTTCATTTATCATTCAAATAGAATAGTAAATGAATTGGCAATCAGAATCAATACCATTACCCAAATAACTCTGAGGATTCTTTGGGGCCTTACATTTCTTCTGGTCACCTCTTACCCTGATTTTGCATTTCTGTTGAATGATCTCTCTCCATTCCACTCACTTCCTTTGATTCTTGTCTATTCTCTGTCCCTCTGGTGACACACTAAACACCACCCTATTCCTTCAGCCCTTTCCAAGTGCCTTAAAGTTACGTGTAGCAGACTTTTACTGAAGGTTGTAAGCAACAGAATTTCAGCATAGCAAATATAAGAATCGGCTTAAACTTTAATCTCGTATGGTTGTATGTGCACAGAACATCCCTGCAAGCATGTGCTACACAGAAGAACATGGAGTCAGGAAGATTCTAATTCACCTGGAAAATACTCACTGAGTGCCCAGTGTGTGCCAGCCATCGTTCTAGGTACTTGGAATAAATCAACAAACAAAACACACAGACGGCCCCATGCGGTGGCTCACGCCTATAATCCCAGCATGTTGGGAGGCCAAGGCAGGCAGATCACCTGAAGTCAGGCATTCAAGAGCAGCCTGGCCAACATGGTGAAACTCTGTCTCTACTAAAAATACAAAAATTAGCTGGGCCCTGGTGGCAAGCACCCATAATCCCAGCTACACGGATTTTATTTCATCAAAGGGAGACAAAATAAACAACAAATAAATAAGTAAACTATATATTAAAATAGCAAACAAAAAATGTATAAATGTAAGTGCTATAGAACCAGTAAGGGAGCCAGGAGTACAGGGGGCAGAAGAGTTAGTTTTAAACAGGTGGACAAGAAAGCCTCATTGGGAAGGTAGCATTTTAGCAAAGACCCGAAGGAGGTGACAGAAGGAGCCCTGAAGATACATAGAGAAAGAGCATTCTCCGTGCGGCAAGCAATAGCTACTACAAAGCCCATGAGTCAGAAGTGCGCCTGGTGTGTTAGATTTTGACAGGTAAAGGAATAGCAGGGAGGCTGGTGTGGTTGAAGTAGCATGAATGAAAGAGACAGGAGGAGGACAGAGGATCAGAAAGGTAGGGCTGGCAGGGTTATGATCAGGACTTCAGGGTTTTCTTAGAGTAGGATGGGGAGACTTTGGAGGGTTTTGAGCAGAGGAGTAATGTGATCTGACTTGTGTTTTATCAGAAATACTCAGGCTGTAGCATTGCGAATAGGCTACCATGAGCCAAGAACATACCAGGGAACCCAGTTACAGGGCAATTGCAGTAATCAGGGGATGTGGCTCCTACCAAGCTGGTGGCAGATTTCAGATTTATTTGTCATCAGAATTTCCTAATGGATGGTGTGGTGTGAGAAAAGGAGAGAAGGAGATAACTGTGGATGGAGTAGGTCTGGGGAGGAATTTCAAAAGTTAAATCTCAGAAACATTAATGGAGGGGGGCGTCTATTAGATACCCAGGTGGAGATATCAAGTAAGTAGCAAATATATGAGTCTGGAGTCTAAGAGAGATGTTTGGTGGGGATGTAAAGTCGGGAGCCATCAATACATAACTGAACTTAGAGCCATGGTATCAGAAGAGATCACTGGGGTAGTTAGTATGGATCGTACATAATTGACTACACAACATCTGCAGTATTAAAATTTCATGGCTGGGGAGAGACAGTTAAAAAATAACAGAAAAGTTTCCTTAAGGAGACACTAATGAAAAAAGAAAACTTGAGAAACACTGTTTAAAGAGAGAATGTAAGAAAAGGCATTGGAGACAGAAGGTAAGCAATGCTCTCATGAGTTTTGTTGCAAAAGAAATCAAACAAATAGCCAAGGACAAAGCAGGGTTCAGAGAAACTCCCCTAAAATATTTAATAATGGGAATGTAACGATAGTGCTTATAAAGTGCTTATTCTAGGCCAAATACTGCTCTTAACCTTTTACAGATGTTAACTCAGTTAGTCCCCTCAGCAACTCCATAAGGTAGGTACCAACATTGTCCTCATTTTGTAGTTGGGGAAATCGAAGCATAAAGAAGTTAAGAAACTTGATCACCCAAGGTCATGCAGCCAGGAAGTGTTAGATCTAAAATCTAAATAAATGCAGTCTGGTTTCTGAATCCAGAATCTGGATTCTGTTACAGTGTTTTTACCATTTACATTTCCTTTACAAAAGCAAATATATATACATATATATATATATACAATCATACATTTCTAAAAATTAATATTTGGCATTTCAGCCCTAAAATATGTCATTCTATGATGTGGGGAATTCCTCAATGTTTCCTTCCTCTTTTGGTCCTTCTCTCTCGGGAGATCTTCTCTCTGCTTTGGCTATCATCTCCCCCAGCTCTAATTCTTAAGACTTTCTATCCACAGCAATGTATGCTTGCCCATCCCAGTTCAGCCAAGGGGGTCTTAACTTCCAAGCCAAAAAGTCCATTAAGGCTAATGAAGGTGATTTCCTTCACAGAAGAGCCACCTAATTCTAAAACTAAATTAAACATAAATATAGTAAAATGTAAAATATTGAATTAGCCCTTCTCCTGGAAGGTAGAAAAGCAGACAGTCATTTTATTTATTAAATTACAGTTTTTTCCACAAAAATCCCAACACCCACTCCTCTCAGTAGCATTTCCTTCCACAAGCAATGGCTTAATTAATATAACCCAAAAGTAGTGCAGAGAAAATTCAAATAAAGAAGTCCTTTGTCTTAATTAGACGTATTTGTCAAGGAAAACTATATTTGAAGGCTAAATTATTTGCATAATTGTCTTAATTCTTTATTTAATTTAACAGGTTCATAGCAAGTCAGAGGCAAAATTGTTTAATTCTGGTAGATGAGTCCTAACCAGTATCTATCCATGACAAATTATTTTAATTAGGGTTCAATTCGGGAGCAGGGACTTTTTTTGCTAATCTACAAGGGACAAATGTAATGGATTCATGAGAAAACAAATGACTTTCTGAATGTGTTATCTATAATGCTTTCATGGAGTGCCCTGTAAGCACACACAGTTCCCAGTCTTCCTTTCTGGTCTTCAGGTTTGTGATTCTCAGGGAAAGCATCTCCTGTTACTCTCTTCTGGAAAGTTCTCCACCAGCCTTTGGAGCAAACCTACCCCAATCAAAAGAAACCGGTCTTGTCCCAGGATCCATCATTACCCCCCACAGCAGGCAATATTCCCAAGTGGAATTCATGGAGACTGAGTGGGAGCTGGGGAGAGCTCCAGCAAGATTCAACCCTGTCCTCTGACACCCTAAGGCCCATGAAATATCCCAGAATATGTCTTGCTATGCTTTTGAAATTGGTGTACAAATGGAAGTTAGAGATAAACTTCATAATTCTCCCTATTGTCCAGCTCCTTCTAACAATCAAAATCAAACACATCCACTCACAATTCCAAAGACAAACATCACATTCAGAGTCAGTACAGTCATCTGATAAGCAGAAATATTTTATTTTTCCCATAATCCTTAATGTATGAGGCTATCTTACATAAAGAAATGAGTCCTTTCTTTTATTATGCATAAGTATGACTTCCTTTCCTCCAATTGCTAACTTCACCATTTCAACTGGTGTCCTCAGGTAGCTGGCATTGATGAGCGATAGATATCTAAATAACAACCTCCTTAGCTCCAGCCTGAATTTAGAGTAACCACGTGTAAGAACATTCAAGTCTGGCTAAGGACCATTCTTATCCTACAGGATGCTAAAGATGCTTCCTTTCCTCTGGATGATGTAATTTTTTGTTCTCTAATTGCACTTTTCCCCTTTATCCTTCACTCAAGAAGAATATATGAATAGAGATGTGTGGGAATGATATGACTTTATAGATAATCCAGAATCCACTCTAGTTTCTCAAAGTAAATCATTAGCTCTTATCAGTATTTTATGATTGCCAGTAGATTACTTGTACTATATCTAGCAGCTGATTGCAGGTACATAGCAGTTCTTTGGTTGAGAACTACTGAAATAGAATAGAGTGAAGGGACATGTAGACAAGATAGAAAGGGTTCATAAGTTAAAGTTATGAATACTGAGCACTAGGTAAGAAATACCATAGTTAATAGCTTGAGATGTGGACCCAAACAGAGTCCTTAAACCTGTCCTGTGCTTTAGTAACTTTTAAGACTTTAGGCAAGTTACTTAAAACCTTTCGTGACCCTGGATCTTCTCTTTTTAAAGGGATAATACAGTATATACCTCACAGCACTGCTGTGAGAATTACAAGCAGTAATATAAGTAAAAGAGAAAGTACCAGGCTAATCTGTAAAGAGATGGTTGTATCCAATGATCCACAATCCACACAGTCATAATCCTATGGGAGGGAAAGAAGAGGTTGGGCCGAAAGTTTTGCTAAATAGTTTCCATATTATTGATAAAGAAAATATTTCAATCCATTTGCACATTGCACAGATGTTTCCATTTTAAAAATATGTAGCTGATTTTGCAATAATGCAAAGTTATTTGCCTAGGCCCATATTTATATGATGAGAAATCCATGTTTTGAGACAATAAAATGGTCCATATATTTTTGTGTTATCTAAGCAAGTCATTTTGAAAACATACTGCTTTGAAATCTGTCTTGAATCCAAGCTAGTTTGAGTAAGTGTTTGGAAGTTAAATAAAGAAAACTTATCCAGAAATCTCGGTACTCCGATAAATAAGTTTTTAAAGAGGTTTAAATTGTTTTGATTAAAAATTATTTAATTTTTAAATAGTATAAAATTGTTACCAAAATATTTGCCTAAGTGATCTGGTTTCAAAACACATTTTGACACTAAACAGGCTTGCACTGCCTTAAAAACCACTTATAAGTTATGAAAACCACATTAAATAGATTCCAAAACAAATAATGTTTAGAAAACCATTCCAAAACCACTATTTTGAAACGCTTTCCAAATTTAATCATCGATGGCAATGACTCTCAAGATTCCAAAGAAACCAATTACTAGATGTACATTTCATGGGTTCAAACTTTACAAACTATCTTATTCTTTTTCACTCCTGGTTTATTTTGGCCTTTTTTCCTAGAAGACCCATGAATGCAAGTATGTTTAGCAACCAATAGCATGCAGAGGAGAAAGATATAGCAGAGATGGAAAGGACTTGTTTCTGACTGGAGTTCAGGCTCGAATTCCTTCTCTGCAATATACTATCTGTGGTAGCTTGGTATCATCACTACCCTTTTTTGAACTGCAGTTTCTTTCTTAGACCGGATTCCCACATAAAGCAAAGCCTGGTCAAGAGTTTTCATGCAAGTAGTTTGGGAAATGGTCTGGGGAAAGGATTAAGAACTGAAAAAAGTAACACAGGAAAAGAGAAAGAGCCATTACAAGGGCTGGAGTTGGCCACTACTGTGGACAGTTGGGCCCAACTGTGCATGTACCTTCTGGGGGTCATGTTGAATGCCCCAGGGACAGAGGTGGGGACAGTTCTTGATGGGCTCCATTTTCCCCATAGGCGTACCTCCCAGATGATACATGCATAAGTGCCAGATGGGTTCCTGAAGATTTTCCACATTAGAGAAGCCCCTGAGGTGGAAAGCGAGAGAAGTGAAGTGTGGCCCATATGAGGTGTCATCAGACTACACCTATTAAAGCTAGTTGCTGTGGCAAAGGCTCCAATAAATGGTGGGCCCAAGAGGATGTGAGGTGGGGCACAAGAGATTTCTCCTGAAGTCTCCTCATCTAAGTAATGGGAGTAAAAATATTATTTGCAGAACCTATGCTTCATTCAGGCCAGGCAGAATGGCTCGTGCCTGTAATCCCAGCACTTTGGGAGGCCAAGGAGGGCAGATT
This sequence comes from Rhinopithecus bieti, assembly GCF_001698545.2. Classification (NCBI taxonomy): domain Eukaryota; kingdom Metazoa; phylum Chordata; class Mammalia; order Primates; family Cercopithecidae; genus Rhinopithecus; species Rhinopithecus bieti. The sequence goes on from NW_016814096.1 coordinate 3,362,186, forward strand.
CCTTGAGCTAAGGAATTTGAGACCAGCCTGAGCAACATGGTAAAACTCCATCTCTACAAAAAATACAAAAGTTAACCGGGCGTGGTGGCACGTACCTGTAGTCCCAGCTACTAAGGAGGCTGAGACGGGAAGATTGCTTGAGCCCAGGAGGTGGAGGCTGCAGTGAGCCAAGACCGCACCACTGCCCTCCAGCCTGGGTGACAGGATCAGACCGTGTCTCAAAAAAAAAAAAAAAAAAAAAAAAAAAAAAAAAAA
>NW_016814096.1:3362815-3379535 GCF_001698545.2 Rhinopithecus bieti
TAACTCTTTGCCTTTCTGAAACTTTTCTGATATGAAGCAAAGAAGGTTCCCTTCCCCTCTGTCTGCCTTCCTCCAGGATCTAAAGGAAAAAATTCTGTCCTCTCCATTCCAAACCACCCCCAGCCACCACCACAAACTTCTGTAATCTCCTATTGAGAAGGAGTAGCTTATCTGAACTGCAATCTCAGAAAAGCTCTCTTTTCAGATTCATCTGACCACTCTTCCTTCTCTAAGGTGGGGCCTGCCTTCTACAGTAGGTATGTACCAGCTGGGCAGGATGAGGCAGGTTTTACCTTCCCTGAAGATGATGGGAGGGAAGGAGACTTGGGAGGAAAGGAAGAGCAAGGCAGATTCCAGCCAGATCCTCCCATCCCAATCACAGTACTTGGTTTTTACATCATCCATCCCAGCAGCTGGAAACTGAGTTCTAGCTATCCTCACTAGCAAGGGCTAAAGTACTCTGGTGTCTTAAATAATAAACAGCTAATAAATCTGGTATGTTGATCCCCATCTGATGCTTCAATCTACTTCTGATGGGCTCCTCTGTTACAAGTTCTCCAAAAGGAGAACAAATTCTCCTTTTGTTCACTGATGTCTCCCCACATGCCTTGATCAGAGCCTGGCACACAGGAGATGCTCAGTAGTTGTTTAACAAATTAATGAACTCACAGGGAGAAGGGACGTGATTAGCACCTCAGAAACCTCAGTCATTTCCTCCAGACAGAAATGGGCTCTCCCTCCTTCGTGCTCCCTAATACATCCTCCTACAACATTTAACACGTTGTAATCATTTGACACAGAACCTAGCTCTCATGTTTGACTTGGAACTTCCCAAGGACAGGGATATCGTCTCCTACTTATCTTCGTTTCCCAAATACCAAACAGCATGAGGTCTGACCCCTAGAAGGTGCTTAAAAAAGATAGCTGAATGAATGAGAAAGAAACGGAATGTAATAATATCACACTTTAGCTGCCTTCTTTTACTACTAATGCCAGAGATTTGTCTGTTTTAAAGTCAGAATGTATGATTAATGAATCACTCCCAAGCTTTTTCCAGAATTCTAAAGAGAAGGAATGGAAAAACAAGATAAGCCAAAAGGAAAAGCCTAATGGACAAATGTAGACAGCGACTCTTGGCAACTATACTTGAAATCCAAGAAGCCTGTGTCATTCAAAAGGAAGGGTGTAAAGTTTTTTGAGGATTTGCTAAAATTGTCAAAGCTATGATTCCAAAAAGGAAAATAAGAAACCCAATGAAATAAGACTAGAAGCTGTTAAAACTTTAAAGAATTATAAGAATGGCAAATATGTGGCAATTGTGACAAATAATTTCCCCCACCCTCCTCATTCACCCCTTCACCTGCCGTCCTTGGTAGACATCACCAATAAATCCAAATACAGTCATGCATGGCATCATGCATATATGACAGTGGTCCCATAAGATTATATATAATACCTTAATTTTGCTGTGCCTTTTCTATGTTTTAGATATGTTTGGACACCCAAATATTTACCGTTGTTATAATTACCTGCATTATTCCGTACAGCAACATGCTGTACAGATTTGTAGTCTAGGAGCCTACACACCATATAGCCTAGGTGCATAGTAAGTTATACTATCTAGGTTTCTCAGAGTACACTCTATGATGTTTGCTGTTGTTAAGCAACACATGACTGTACTTGTTTCTCTCAAGGACTCAAAGTCCTTCCCAATCAGCGTGGTCACGAATTATATTTGTTGGCTGGGTGCAGTGGCTCACGCCTGTAATCCCAGCACTTTGGGAGGCCAAAGTGGGCGGATCACGAGGTCAGGAGATCGAGACCATCCTGGCTAACACGATGAAACCCCATCTCTACTAAAAACACAAAAAACTAGCCGGGCGTGGTGGTGGGCACCTGTAGTCCCAGATACTTGGGAGGCTGAGGCAGGAGAATGGCGTGAACCCGGGAGGCAGAGCTTGCAGTGAGCCGAGATGGCGCCACTGCACTCCAGCCTGGGCGATGAAGTGAGATTCTGCCTCAAAAAGAAAAGAAGAATTACATTTGTTATTTGGTCTAGATCAAGAGTTCCCAAACTTGAATGAACTTCAGACTCACCTGGGGAGCTCCTTAAACATTCAAAAGCCTAACCCAGCTTTCCAGAGGTCCTCTTAGGTGGTTGGAGTGGGGCACAGGAATCTGAGTGCTTACAAGTCTTCTGGTGAGGAGGATCCTGGGGAGGAAAAGCCTTTCCTCCACCCTCTTAGGTTCAGTACTTAGGAGTCTGTGAATTAAACTGACAATAGGAGGTGGAACAAGATGGCCAAATACAACCCTCCAGCAATCATCCCTCCTGTCCCTCCACAGGAATACTAATTGAAAAACTGTCCACACAAGAAAGCTCCTTCATTAGAACCAAAAATCAGGTGAGCAATCATAGTACTTGGTTTTTACATCATCCATCCCAGCAGCTGGAAACTGAGTTCTAGCTATTCCCACCAGCACGGGCTAAAGTACGCTGGTGCCCTAAATAAACTTGAAAGGCAGTGTAGGCCACAAGGACTACAGTTCTTTGGAAAGTCCTGGTGCTGTGTTGAGCTAGGACCAGTGGATCTAGGGTGCATTTGACCCAGTGAGACACCAACTAGGGTGGCCAAGGAAGTAATTGCATCACTCCAGGCAGTGCGGCTCCCAGCTCTGGGAAGAAAGGCAAGAGTAAAGAGGACTTGGTCTTGCAACTAGAATACCCGCTCAGCTGCAGTAAAATAAAGCACCAAGCAGAATCCTAAGGCCCCCATTCCAGGCCCTAGTTCCCAGATGACATTTCTAGACCCACTCTGGGCCAAAGGAGAACCCATTGCCCTAAAGGAAAGAATCCTGTCCTGGCAGAATTTACCACCTGCTGACTAAAAAGCCATTGGGCCTTGAATAAACATCATCTGGAGCCAGGAAGCAGTCACTCCAGGTCTTGGACAAGACCTAGCATGATGCTGGCTTCAGGTGTGACACAGCATATTCCCAGCTGTTGTGGCCATGAGGAGAGACTCCTTCTGCCTGAGGAAAGGAGAGGGAAGAGTAAAGAGGACTTTGTCTTGCAACTTGGTTACCAGCTCAGTCACAGTAAAATAAAGCAATAAGCAGACTCCTAAGGTCCCTGATTCCAGGCATCCCCTCCTGGAGGGGATTTCTAGACCCACCCTGAGCCAGAAGGGAATCTGCTGCACTGCCCAGTCCTGGCAGGATGTATTACCTAGTGACTAAAGAGCCCTTGGGCCTTGAATAAACATCAGCAGTAGTCAGGAAATAGTTGCTACAGGACTTGAGCAAGACTCAGTACTGTGCTGGCTTCAGGTGTGACCCAGCACAGTCCCAGCAGTGGTAGCCATGAAAGTGCTTACATCACCCCTCCCCTAACTCCAAGCAGCTCAGCATAGAAAGGGAGAGAGTTTGGGGAAAAGTAAGGCAAGAAATCAGGAGTCTTGCCTGCTAATCCAAGGAATTCTCCTGGATCTTACCCAAGACCATCAAGGCGGTACCTCTACAAGTCTGCAACAGTCACAGCATTACTGGGCTTGGGGTGCCTCCTAATACAGATCCAGCTACAGTGACCAAAGACTTAGTTCACAACACTCAATTCTCTTTGAATACTTGGAAAGCCCCCCGAGAAGGATGAGTATAAACAAACCCAGACTGTGAAGACTAAAATAAATATCTAACTCTTCAATGCCCAGACATTGATGAACATCCACAGCCATCAAGACCATTCAGGAAAATATAACCTCACCACAAACTAAATAAGGCACGAGTGATCAATCCCAGGGTGACAGAAATATGTGATCTTTCAGACAGAGAGTTCAAAATAGCTGTTTTGAGGAAACTCAATGAAATCCAAGATAACACAGAGAAAGAATTCATAATTCTATCAGACAACTTTAATAAAGAGATTGAAATAATTAGAAAGAATCGAGCAGAAATTCTGGATCTGAAAAATTCAACTGGCAAACTGAAAACTGCATCAGAATCTCTCAGTAGCAGAATTGATCAAGCAGAAGAAAGGACTAGTAAGCTTGAAGACAGGCTATTTGAAAATACATAGAAGATTCAAAAGAAAAAAGAATAAAGCATGCTTACAGGATCTAGAAAATAACCTCAAAAGACAAATCTAATAGTTATTTGCCTTAAAGAGGAGGCAGAGAGAGAGAGACTAAAGTAGAAAGTTTATTCAAAAGGATAGTAATAGAGAACATCTCAAACCTAAAGAAAGATGTCCATATTCAAATATAAGAAGGTTATAGAACACCAAGCAGATTTAATCTAAATAAGACTACCTCAAGGCATTAGTAATCAAACTCCCAAAGGTCAAGGATAAATAAAGAATCCTAAAAGCAGCGAGAGAAAAGAAATAACTAACAATTCCACTGCTGGATATATACTCCAAAGAAAGGAAATCAGCATATCAAAAGATATTTGCACTCCCATGTTCATGCAACACTCTTTAAAATAACCAAGATTTGGAATCAAGTGAATCAACCTTGGTGTCCATCAACAGATGAATGGATAAAGAAAATGGGTTCATATACACAGTGGAGTACTATTCCATCATAAAAAGGATGAGATCCTGTCATCTGCAACAACATGGCTGCAACTGGAGTCTATTAGTTCATTTTCATGCTGCTGATAAAAACATACCCAAGACTGGGCAATTTACAAAAGAAAGAGGTTTATTGGACTTACAGTCCCACATGGCTGGGGAGGCCTCCTCATGGCAGAAGGCAAGGAGGAGCAAGTCACATCTTACATAGATGGCAGCAGGCAAAGAGAAAATTTGTGCAGAGAAACTTCCATTTTTAGAACCATCAGATCTCATGAGAAATAACATATAAAGGAGCGTCAATATGTCTGGCAGCAGATTTCTCAGTGGAAACTTTACAAGTCAAGAGACAGTGACATGATATATTTAAAACACTGAAGGAAAGAACTTTTATCCTGGAATATAATATTCAACAAAAATACCCTTCAAACATGAAGTAAAGACTTCCCCAAACAAACAAAAGCTAAAAGATTTTATCAACACCAGACTTATCCTATAAGAAATGCTAAAAGCAGTTCTTCAGTCCCCCTAGCAAAAGAAACAATCAACAAAATGAAGAGACAACCCACAGAATGGGATAAAATATTTGCAAACTGTCCATCAGTCAAGGGGTTAATAACCAGAATATATAGGACACTCAAACAAATCAACAGGAAAAAAAATCTAATAATCAGATTTTTAAATAGGCAAAAGATCTGAATAGATATTTCTCAAAAGAAGACCTACAAATGGTAAATAAGTATACAAAAATGTGCTCAACATTTTGATCATCAGAGAACTGCAAATCAAAACTACTATGAGACTTCATCTCACCCCAGTTAAAATGACCTTTATCCAAAAGCAAGCAATAACAAATGCTTGTGAGGATGTGGAGAAAGGGTAACCTTTGTATACTGTGGCTGGGAGTGTAAATTAGTATAGTCTCTATGGAGAATGATATGGAGGTTCCTCAAAAAACTAAAATAGAACTACCATATGCACTAACAATTCCACTGCTGGATATATACTCCAAAGAAAGGAAATCAGCATATCAAAGAGATATTTGCAACACTATTTAAAATAACCAAGATTTGGAATCAAGTGAATCAACCTTGGTGTCCATCAACAGATGAATGGATAAAGAAAATGGGTTCATATACACAGTGGAGTACTATTCCATCATAAAAAAAGATGAGATCCTGTCATTTGCAAGAACATGGATGCAACTGGAGAGTATTAGTCCGTTTTCATGCTGCTGATAAAAACATACCCAAGACTGGGCAATTTACAAAAGAAAGAAGTTTATTGGACTTACAGTTCCACATGGCTAGAGAGGCCTCAAAATCATGGCAGAAGACAAGGAGGAACAAGTTACATCTTACATAGATGGCAGCAGGCAAAGAGAAAATTTGTGCAGAGAAACTTCCATTTTTAAAACCATCAAATCTCGTGAGACCCATTCACTACCACAAGAACAACATGGGAAAGACCCACCCCTGTGATTAAATTGTCTCCCACTGGGTCCCTCCCACAACACATGGGAATTATGGGAGCTGCAAGATGAGATGTGGGTGGAGACACAGAGCCAAACTATATCATGCAGAATATTAGGTTAAGTGAAATAAGCCAAGCACAGAAAGACAAACTTCACATTTTCTCACTCATTTGTGGGAGCTAAAAATTAAAACAATTGAACTTATGGAGACAGAGAATAAAATGATGGTTATGAGAGGGTGGGAAGGGTACTAGGGAAGGAGGAGGAATGGTGATGGGTAATGGGTCCAAAAATACAGTTCAATACAATAAATAAGATCTAGCACTTAATAGCACAACAGGGTGACTACAGTCAGCAATAATTTGTTGTACATTAGAATAACTGAGGTACGACAATTGAAATGTTCATAACACAAAGAAATGAGAAGTGCTTGAGGTGATGGATACACCATTTACCCTGATGTGATTATTATACATTGTATGCCTGTATCAGAATATCTCATGTGCCCCATAAATAAATAAATATACCTACTGTGTTTCCATAAATATTAAAATTAATTTTTAAATGATGAGACTGGAATTTGAACCCAGTGGAAAAAAGACGTACACTGACAATAGATTAGCAAGAGAAAAAACAAACTTAATCACACACTGGAGTTTACAAAGAAATGTGACCCAAGGAGGTGGTTAGAATTTGGGGTTTATATACTATCTTAATAGGGAAAGGAAAGAGAAAGAGCACTTAAGGGAAAACAAATGGCTTTTTGGAAAGATAAGTGGGCCCTCAGGGGAAGAGATGAGAGATATGATAGTTTTGTGACAATATCTGTGTGTGGTGCTGATTTCTCATCTCCAGTGATAAGAATCAATCTTCCCAAGTTGCCCCCAGGGAGGGAATTTATGACAATTGAATTCTGTCTAGAGGCTCTGCTTTTAATCAGATAGAAGATTTCAGAAACCAAATGCCTTTAGCTCAAAATAATTTTTATGCTACACTGATGTATTATGGACCCCTTCAAGTATTTTATCCCCGACATGGTTTAGAATTGCAGATGCATGGTGATCATAAAAAGCAGAACAACTTTTAATCCTTTGTATTATTGTTTGTAAAATCTCTACAGAAAATACACTCCCTCATTGCTCACCCCATCTTTAATACCCACGGCAGAGCACTCAGTTCAGCTCCTTTTGTAATTAACCTGATTGGCATAGGCTGGAAGCTTCAAGAAGTCAAAGGACCTATCTGTTTTTCACCTTCACCATTGCATCCCCAGCACCTAGCAAAGCCTGGCACAGTGTAGGCTCTCAATAATATCTGTTCAATGAAGGAAGGAAGGAGCCAACTCAGGTGTGGTATGACAGTCCTAGGTACCCTTAGACAACTCGACCCACCCCAACTGTGCCTAACTCCCTGGCACCTGTCCATGAACTGGCATGGTCCTCAAATGAATTCATAATGAAGGGAGAACAATAAGAATAAGACAATTCATTTTTTGTTCATCTAAGTTTCTTTATTTTAAAAGGTTCAGAGATTATGATTGCATGTGTATGTGTGTGACACTGGACTTTTCTTATACTAAATGTTAATACAGAATTGCACATGTAGCTGCTTAGCACTTGAAATGTGGCTCACCGAATCGAAATGCCACATAAGTGCAGAACACGTGCCAAATCTCAAAGGCTTAGTATTTTTTATAAAGTCACATCCACATTTGTGTTATTCCATGTTGAAATTAGAATATTTTAGATATGTTGGATTAATCAAAATATATACTTTTTATAAAAATTGTAAGCCTTCCTGTGATGCTAATGATTAACAAAATCTGACTACAACTGAAGTTGAAGACTAGGTAGAGACTGAACTCAGAAAAGAACCTCAGGCACTATCTGACTATCTGAATTAAGAAGGCTGAACTGCTGAAAAGCATTTTATAGACACGATCTTCCTCAGCACTTTTCAACCCAAGTTTCTTGACCTACTAGCATGTCACCAGTGCTTTGTTACTAAAAATAATTAAAATTAAGTTTGAGAATTAATTTCCTTTTAATAAAATATAGCATAGTCAAGGATAGTTTCTTACCAAAGTTATTTTCTCACTTACATACCAATATCCATGCCTTTTTCCTTGTTAAAATAGATGATTTTGTTTTAGAATAGTGTTAAATTTACAGTAAAATTCCAAAGACAGTCCAGAGACTTCTCATAGGCTCTGCACCCAGTTTTCATTATTAACATCTTATATTAGTATGGTACATTGGTCACAGTTAGTGATATCATATCTACACATTATTACCAACTAAGGTCCATAATACGTTATTCCCATTTCCTTAGTTTTTCTCTAGTGTCTTTGTTTTTGGTCCAGGATCTAATCCAGGATAGCACATTACTTTTAGTCATCATATTTTCTTAGGTTTCTTTTGAAATTACTGCAGTAATTTGTCAGACTTTTCTTGTTTTCTGTGACCTTGGCAGTTGTGAGGAAAACTGGTCAGGTATTTTGTAGAGTGGTCATCAAATGGAATGCGCCTAGTACTTTCGTCATGATTGTTAGACTGACAGCTGTGGTCTGAATTTTTGTGTCTCCCCAAAATCCACATGTTGTAATCCTCACCCAAAGGTGATGGTATAATATTAGGAGGCAGGGTCTTTGGGAGTACAGAATACCCTTGGCTCTCTGAAGTTTCACCAAAAAAAAATTCAACTTGCGAAAAGCAGATTAACTGGAGAAAAAAACATACTCATTTATTTAACGTGTTCATAGGAGCCTTCAGAATAAAGACCCAAAGATACAGGGGAAATTGTCCATTTTCATGCTTAGGTTCAACAAACTATAGACAGCTGTGTAGAAATATCACTGGACAAAGTAGGTATTATCTAATGCTAATAGACTTAGGGGGAAACCCAGCAAGACCTGTCTGTCTAGATTCTTCTTGGCCTCTGAGCATTCATTTGGTCCTTCTGGGTATGGGCAGGGCCCTCTTTTCACCTATAGTTAAACGAGGTATATCAGATAATTGCTTTATGGCCAGTTTTCGCTCAGAAAGGTAGAGGATAAACTAGAGTAATATTTTTAGGTTTTATACCTGACTTGGAAGAAAAGGAGTTCTGGTTTCTATGACCTGTCCTGGGGAAGAGGGATTCTATTTTCTGTGGCTAAAGCTAGCCTTGGGGGAGAATGGGACTGAGAAACAGGAGGGCAAGAGAAGGTCAGAAAAAACTTTTGCTTCTGAGGCTACTTCAGAGAACTTCATTTTGGGGAATTGTTTTCTGAGCCCCAACAGGTTATTACGTTTTGGGGGCACAGTCCTTGTGAATGGAAATAGTGCCTTTATAAATAAAAAAGGCCGAAGAGAGGCCACTTGCCCTTTTTACTTTGTACGGCTGCAATGAGAAGATGGCTGCCTGTAAACCAGAAAGCAGACCCTCACCAGATCACCAAATCTGCTTTGTCTTAATTGGACTTCTCAGCCTCAGAACTGTGAGAAACAAATTTCTGTTGTCTATAAGCCACTCAGTTTATGGTATTTTGTTATGGCAACCAAATGGACATTGGGGTTATGTGTTTTGGGCGAAAAGACATTGAGGTTATATGTTTTGGGGGTTCTGTGTTTTGGGGCAAACAACATTGGGGTTATATGTTTTGGGGGTTCTGTGTTTGGGGCAAACGACATTGGGGTTATATGTCTTGGGGTTATGTGTTTTCGGGGGAAAGACATTGGGGTTATGTGTTTTGGGGGAAAAAGATCACAGAGGTCAAGGGCCATTCACAGCACAACGTGGCAAGCGTTGCTTTGTCAGCTTTTCATGGATGATGTTGACCTTTGTCATCTGGCTGAGGTAGTATTTGCCAGGTTTCTCCACTGTGAAGTTACTCTTTGTTTCCCCCTTTCCATACTATAGTCTTTGAAAGGAAGTCAACATGCACAGCACACACTTAAGGAATGGGAAGACAAATTTTATGAGCCCCATTTTTTAGAAAAAAGGGAGGTACAGTCAGATTAAATAACTGTCTCTAGATTTCTAGGTTAGCAATTTGCAAAGCCAGGATTTAAATAACCCATGCTTGATCAAAAGGTTTTTCTCATGGTCTTTTGGGAAGCCAGTGGTAATTCACTTAAAACACAATTCACTGTAGAAATTCACCATATTCCATCGAAATACAGAATCCCATTGTCTTAGAAAAGAGCACAGGCTGAGAAGTCAACAGGTGTAGTTCCATCTCTGAGTTTACCCTGAATGGTCATGTCACCTTGGACACCGAATATCCCCGGCCACAAGTTGACTCTTCTGGAGAGTTTAGGAATTAGGCTCTGTTGGAATTCTAGCCAAGCCACTAAACTGTTGAACCTTGGGAACATGCTTTGCTGTCTCTAAGGCTCAGTCTTCTCATCTGTAAAATGGCTGTAGCAGGGACAAATCTCAGTTCAGAAATTCATGTGAGTGAGAAATATAATTGTATTTTTCATAACATGGCTTAATTTCTGTCTTGAGCTCCACTTGTAGCTGAATAGCAGGTCTTTACCTTCATCTGGAATCCAGTCTTCTGCCCTTTCTCTCTGTAGTTATGAACACATTCTGAGGGGGTTATAACATGCTAAGTTTATGAGTGCTTACCTGGTCCCTGTTCATAGTGATATCTACAAAACATCAGTCCTTTTATCCTTTTTAATCAGTCCAGCTTGGTAGCCACAGCTGTCAGTAGTTGATTTTTCTCTTGCATTTCTTCTTCAGTTTTGATCTATCAAATTTCTCAATCTCAGCCATAATGGGTGTGTTGGACATGGTTGCTGAAGAAGCCCATCCAGCTCCCTTCTCTTCCCACAATGGTAGCTGCTGCCAGGAGCTTCAGACCACTGCACTAACTGCCTCCTCACTCTCACTCACCAATGCAGCCAACAGCCTCTCAATTTCCTTGAAGTCCAAGATCAAGGCATCAGCAGATTTGGCTTCTCCTTGGAAAGCAGATGGCCATCTTCTCACTGTGTCTTCACATGGCTGTCCCTCTGTGTATGTGCGCCCCTGGTGTCTCTCTGTGTGTCCACATTTTCTTACAAAAGTACCAATCAGATTGGATTAGAGCCCACCCTAACAGCCTCATTTTAATTCAATCACCTCTTTAAAGGCCCTGTTTCCAAATACAGTCATATTCTGAGGTGCTGGGGGTTAGGGCTTCAACATATGAATATGGGGAAGGACACAATTCAGCCCATAATGATAGCAAATACATTTCAGTTATTTAAATTTGAGAATTTGGCAGACTTTTTTTTCAAAAATAAATGAAATGAGACTGGGTGTGGTGGCTCACACCTGTAATCCCAGCACTTTGGGAGGCTGAGGCAGGCAGATCATTCAAGGTCAGGAGCTCGAGACCAGCCTGGCCAACATGGTGAAACCTCATCTCTACCAAAAATACAAAAAATTAGCCAGATGTGGTGGTGGTGTTTGCCTGTAATCCCAGCTACTTGGGAGGCTGAGGCAGGAGAATCATTTGAACCCAGAAGGCAGAGGTTGCAGTGAGCCGAGACCATGACACTGCACTCCAGCCTGGGTGCCAAAGTGAGACTCCATCTCAAAATAAATAAATAAATAAATAAATAGGCCTCATCATTTCAAGAAAAACAACTGACCATATGTGTCGCCAATGATAAAATTTAAGCTTTCAATTGAAAATTAGAATTTGGAAAAAATTTATTTACCATTATGAGCTTAGCAGTTTCTCAATATTTAAGAACGTTTCTAATGAGATCAGTGGTAATATTGACAAGTATGATTTTGTGATATTTTACAGTGAAATATTTGAATATGTGGAAGATAAGCATAACCTCAGTGAGCCAATATTTTCCACGGCGTTACAAAATCATGCATGGGTAAAAGATCCATTCAAATTTCAAGACAGACCAATGGATTTTAGTGTAACAGGATATGAAAGTTCACTAACATGGTTTTAGATTCCACACTGAAAATAACCTTTAAGAAACTACCACTTAGCAAATTTTGTGTAGTATCAAAGGATAATATCTGCAATTTAGCAGGCATGGTGGCTTATGCCTGTAATCTCAGCACTTCGGGAGGCTGAGACAGGAGGACTGCTTGAGTCCAGGAGTTTGAGTCCAGCCTGGAAAACATAGTGAGACTTCATCTCTACAAGCAAAAAATAATTAACTAGCATGGTGGCATACACCTCTAGTCCCAGCTACTAGAGGAGCTGAGGTGGGAGGATCGCTTGAGCCTGGTAGGTCAAGGCTGCAGTGAGCCATGATCACACCACTGCACTCCAGCCCGGGTAACAGAGCAAGATCCTACCTTAAATTACAAAATATAAGAATATTTGCAATTATCTAAAAAGCCTAGTAAAAAACTTTTTCCTTCTCCAACTGCATATCTGTGCATATCTTCTTCATAAACTTCAACCAAAACAACATATCACAACAGATTAATTGCAGAAGCAGATATGAGAATCCAGCTGACTCCTTTTAAGCCAGATATTTAAGAGATTTGCAAAAATATAAAGCAATGTTATTCTTCTGACTAACTGGTTTTCTGTTTTCAAAACATTTTTTTATTAAAAATGTTATTTAGTTAACATGTAATGCACTTGTTATTTTTAAATGAATCAACTGAAATTTTAATAAATATTTTCTTATTCAGTTTTAATTTCTCATTTGATAAATATCAATAGATATAACCCACATAAACAAAAACTCTTTGGAGGGCTCCATAAATTTTAAGAGTATAAAGGAAGTCCTGGCCAGGTGCAATGGCTGACGTCTATAATCCTAGCACTTTGGGAGGCTGAAACGAGTGGATCGCTTGAGGTCAGGAGTTTGAGACCAGCCTGGGCAACACAGGAGACCCTGTCTTAAACAAAAATACAAACAAAATAGCTGGGCGTGATGGTGTGCACCTGTGGTCCCAGCTACTTGGGAGGCTGATGTGGGAGGATCGCTTGAGCCTGGGTGTGGAGGTTGCAGTAAGCTGAGATCACCTCACTGCAGTGCAGCCTGGGCAACAGAGTGAGACTCTGTCTCAAAAAAAAAAAAAAGAGGTTCTAAGACCATACAGTTTGAGAACCACTGATTTAATCGACAGTCATATTTTGAACATCTACTATATGCCAAACAGTGGGCACTTTATAACCACAGCTGTGGTATAAAAAAGAAAAGTCAGGGTTGGGCATGGTGGCTCACACCTATAATCCCAGCACTTTGGGAGGCCAAGGTGGGCGGATCACGAGGTTAGGAGATTGAGACCATCCTGGCTAACACGGTGAAACCCCATCTCTTCTAAAATACAAAAAAATTAGCCGGGCATGTTGGCAGGCGCCTGTAGTCCCAGCTACTCAGGAGGCTGAGGCGGGAGAATGGCGTGAACCCGGGAGGCAGAACTTGCAGTGAGCCTAGATCGCGCCACTGCACTCCAGCCTGGGTGACAGAGCGAGACTCCGTCTCAAAAAAAAAAAAAAAAAAAAAAAAAGTCAGTCTTTCTCCTTAAGGAGCTCACTTCTAGAAGAGGAGATGTTGAAACATTATATAGTCACAATAGATTTATTTGTGCACAATGAAGGTGTGCAAACGTGGCTCTGGGAAGGGGCAGGTATAGCCTTTAACTCTCTTGAAGCATCACTATTTCTCTGAGACCTCCTCTGACTCCCCAGGCTGTGGGCAAAAGGATAAAGAGGAATGACACAGGGAGACGTGGCAGGACAGAGCAGCCCTGGTGAGAGAATTACACATTCACATAACTCAAGGCAAGAGAAAGCTGCTCTGCTCAGGGAAGAGCAAATGGTTGTTTAACATGGCGGGTGTGTGGACCACACAAGGATTAGCAGGTGGGGAGGCTAAATTCCTTTAAAAAGGAAAATAAATAGATGTCACAAGATCTTTCCTTTTTTTGCTGTTAGCAGATGATAATAGTTAGCTTCCCCATGTCACAGAGGAAATAGGCATGCATGACTCAGCAGAGATGACCTATCAAAAGGAAACTGGTGCTATGAAATCTGAGTCAGTTCAAACTAAATCCACATGGTGCCTCGCCTTGGAAAATAAATTTTTCTGCATGGGAAGTAATTTTTACACCTTTATATTTAAGCAAACACATATATTATGGCCTAGATTGCATGATTCATGTGAGTGTTTGAGACAAAGCATAAAACTTAAAGAAATTTTCTGTTTGCAACTAACCGCTTTGGCTCCATGGGTACATTGATATTTTCAGTTGATTAGTACTTCAGTGGAGAGGTTTGTCTAGCACAATTTAAGAATTAACCCATCATGTGTTCTCTGCAAAAGCCAAGACAGCCCTATTAAAGGATCATATTCTTAGAAATACATTTTCACCTTCTCATTCTTCCATGTCATTCTTTCATGATGCCCTGGGGTACAGCTTATTTTTGTGTGATATACAGTCTGTGGAATGGCTCTCAATTATCCCTTCCTCTTGTCTTTCATACCCTCATGTAAGTTCCTCCCCTTGAGTCTGGGCTGTGCCTAGTAACTTGCTTCTAATCAATAGAATATGGCAAAAGAGATGGGGTAAGAGTTCCAAGATTAGACTGCTCTGATCTGAATATTTGTATTCCCACCCCAAAAATGTGTATGTGATGGCATTAGGAAGTGTTACCCTTGGAAGGCAATTAGGTCATAAGGAAAGAACCTTTATGAATGGGAATATTGCCTTTATAAAAGAGATCAGAGAGAGACTCCTTATCCCTTTTCTACCATGTGAGGACATGGCATGGAGGTGCTGTCTATGATCTAGAAAATGGGACCTCTCTGGACATCAGCTCTTCCAGTTTCTTGATCTTGGACTTCCCAGACTCCAGAACCACAAGGAAAAAATGTCTGTTGTTTATAAGCCATGCAGTTATGATATTTGTTATAGCAGCCTGAATGGACTAAGATGGGTTACAAAAGATGGACTTCTACCTTGCTCGAATCCTCTCTCTGTCCCGCTCTCTTTCCCACTCTGATGAACTCCAGCACCACCCACTGAGAGCTGCCCTGTGGAGAGACTCACCCAACAAGCAACTGAGCACAGCCTCTAGCCAAAGCCATCAAGAAACTGAGGCCCTCTGTGCAGCAGCCCTCAAGGAGATGGATCTCGCCAGCCACCACATGGATGTGGACCGTCCCCAGCTAAGTCTTGACATGACAGCAGCCCAGATGACACCCTGATTACAGTCTCTCAGTGACCTTGAACCAGAGGGCCAGTAAAGCTGCCCCGGATTCCTGATCCACAGAAACTGGGAGATTTGAAAACTATGTTGCTGTTTTAAGCACTGCATTTTGGGGTCATTTGTCATGAAGTAATACATAACTAATACATTCTCTGTTATGTTGTAAATGGATAAAATTGTCTTACTTTAATAAAAGAGGAGAAAAATATCTGTGCCAGCTTGAGAGAATGTGGCAGGTTGGACTGTGGGAAACCATTCCTCAGGAACAAATGTTCACATACATTGTCTTTCTCCAAGGCATACCGTGAGATCTAGTTTTTGACATGCTCTGTCCAATCACCCCCTACTTCTGTGATTACACAAAGCCAGCAGAGCTGTATGTTTCAGTGCCTCCATTCCAAGGGCTGCTACCATACCTTGAATGCCCTAATCTCACTTCTTTTGCTATCAAACATCCAATAAACATTCTGCATGCTGTGTGTCGGAGCTGACATCTTCTCTCATGGTGAGAAGGCTCTAAACTCAAAAGAGATTTTTATGTCTGTTTTTCCTATTCAACTTCCTAACCTTCTGCTATTTTATCCTCCTGTCAGTGCCAGTTACCTAGAATAAAGGCTGATAGCATTTGCTTTATACCTCTGCTTTTCTGTTAGGGTTTTTAAGTTTGGACTGAATCTAGGTATGGAAGGCAAACTGGACAGTGGCTGTGTGAGTGAGAACAGGCACTGGATTCAAAATGGGATGGTGCTTGGGATTAGCCAGCCTTCCAACCAGTACAGGCCCCACAGGGACTGTTCTTCAAACCCATGTTAGCTAGGGTTCTCTGAGAGTCAGACTCCAACACGAGATCAAATATGCAAGGATTTGATAGGGGAAACACCTAGGAGAGAAAATGAGAGGGAGTCAGAAAAGGCTGGGAGAGTCATCAGACTGAGATGGGATCCTGGCCCTGAGTAGGAAGAGCAGGAAGGGAAGCATCCCAGATTGTCACACAGTCCTCCAAGGAAGGTCCTATAAAACTCTCAGGAAGACTTCAAGCCAAAGCTGGCATGGGAAGATTCCTGTGTTACCTAGAAAAGGTCTGCCCAGTAACCCTACTGCACTGGTCATTGATGGGGAGCATGGCCTCAGCACAGACACAGTGATGGACTTCAGAGTCAGTCTGCAGTGCCTGGGGCTCTTGGTCAAGTACACTCCCCGTGGCAGAGGTTTGCAAGCAGCATACTATGGCCAGCATAGAGGCATAAGACAATGAAAATTCTGGCAGCAGTGGGTCAGGGGACAAAGGAGTATTGTAGAGTGATAGCTCCCCCTCTAAGAGGTAACAGCTTAGTATTTCTTTGTCTATATTGACAATACATGATCTTTACATTGTCGCCAAAGAAGCAGAACAGTGCTATGTTTCCTGATTTATGTAGGTCATTTTCTGTGTTGTCACATTTCCTAGTCATTCGCTTGTTATTCACCCAACAATACTTTTTTTTTTTTTTTTTTTTTTTTT
>NW_016814096.1:3379813-3415508 GCF_001698545.2 Rhinopithecus bieti
TTTTTTGAGATAGAGTCTCACTCTGTTGCCCAGGCCGGAGTACAGTGGTGTGATCTCGGCTCTCTGCAACCTCCACCTCCTGGGTTCAAGTGATTCTCCTGCCTCAGCCTCTTCAGCAGCTGGGACTACAGGCACCCACCACCACACGCAGCTAATTTTTTGTATTTTAAGTAGAGACAGGGTTTCATCATATTGGCCAAGCTGGTCTCAAACTCCTGACCTCGTGATCTGCCCGCCTCCGCCTCCCAAAGTGCTGGGATTAGAGGCGTGAGCCACCACGCCCAGCCTAACAATACTTTTAAGAGTCTAATTCTTCTAGTCACTAGAGAATCTGTGGTAAGTTGACAGTCATGGAAATAACTTGTTTTAGGTAAAATAGACAATAAAAGTGTGAACAAAAAAAAAAAGAAGAAAATTTCTGATCATTATAATACCCTAAGGAAAATAAAACAAGATGATCCAATAAAGAATTACTTTTAGCAAGTGGAGGAAGAAAATCTGTTACTTGTATGTCCAATCATGTTTTCAGCTGCTTTCTTTTCTTGTCCCACAAACTCTATTTTGGAACATTAAGACGGATCGACCTAACCGGACTCCAGTTTGTTTTCTTCCCTGGCATTAACACTGGCTTACACTACACACTCCAGCCTCTGCCTTTCCCTAACAATGTTATTGCTGGCAAGCCCAATCCCTCTGATAGTGTAAACTGCTCTGTACACCCCTCTATACACAGGGGACAGGGTTGGTCCCGCAGTGATGAATAAACATTTCTTCTGTATTAGTAACTCCTCTAATTTGTCTTGGACTATCATTATTTTTTCCTTTCAAGAAATAAAACCCCAAACAAACAAGGGTCTAACAAGCCACGTGAGAGTAAAGCCTACCAGGTCACACTCAGTTCTGGGAACACTCAGCTCTCCCCTAATTAATTGCAATAGTTGAAGCATTAGACACACAGCTAGATGAGAAGGAAGCATGAAGTTGTAAGAGTGTTGGGCTGGAAGTCGGAAGACCTATATTTTTGCCCCAGTTCTACCGTTAACTAAATGGGCAATCTCAAATAAATGTCTTCTTCTCTGGCGCCTGCCATATAATAAGCACATAATCTATTTTGTTGAATGAGTGGAACAGGATCTTAAACTATCACTGCCCCATCAGCTAAAGTAGAGATTCAGAGGCTGTAACAAAGAGACCTCAGCATACAGTGGCTTGACCAGCAGAGAGGTTTATGTCTCTCTGATGCAACAGAATAGTGGTAAGGAGGGGAGGTTGGCAGCTCTGCTCTGTCAGGATATCCTGGGACCCAGGTTTCTTCTATTTTCTTCTTCTAGATCCTTTAGGGTGGTGCTGCATGGCTGATACTGGTTCAGCAGTGCCACGTCCAAGTACCAGCCAGAGAGAAGAGGAAAATGGAGTAGATGTGAAAGACTTACACACCTGCTCCCATTCGCAAGAAGCTGATAACGTGGCCACAACAAGCTTCAAGGGAGACTGGAAATGTGGCCTCTAGCTGATTAGCCATGTTCCCTGAAAGCACCTATGGAGTAGGGGAGAATTTCTTACTAAAAGAGAAAAGGAGAGAACAGATACAGTTGGACATATAGCAGTCCTGGACATGCCTATAACAAGATTCTGTACTCAAGTCTGTTATTCTACTGAGGAATTAATTTTATTGTCAAGCAATCATTTAATTTTATTTGGCTTCTTTTCTTCTTTGCCCAGAATTTTGCATTGATTCTAACTTCAAATCTACTGCTGACATAAACCTAATGTCTTTGGGTATGTGTGTTTTAATGTGAGGTCCATGGCTCCCACAGGACTCCCAAGGGGAGTCTTAAAATTTTTTATGAGGATGTTTTTAATTGGAGGTTTTCGTTTTGATCATAGTCTTAAAATTGAGTTTTACTATCTTCTGCATCATTCTAGTGACTCGTGATCAAATCATACCACAGGATTCCACTGGCCTTGTTTATTCCAGTTGCACAGATGTAAGCTTTGCAAAGATATGTTGAGTTAACCCAAATTAGGGCCAAATAAGTTGATAGTATACTTTACAAAGGCAGTTTCCATCGCAGTTCAAATAAACAGAAAGTGTGGAAAATTGGGTCATCACATGGCACCCAGTAGCATAGGCATGCCAAATTTAAAAGAATTAATGAGGCAGCAGTCAATATCATGTTTTCATTTGAGAGGTAATTTAGTTTCAGCAAAACAACATCATCCGTCCCATTAAATTAATGCTGTTAAATTGAACTACATTGACTTTGTAGTTTTGTTTGAATTTAACTTGTATTGAATTGTATAATTTAACTTGTTTTTGGTTTTATATCTATATCAGAGCCATAAGGATAAATTTGAAAGTAGCATTATACTTAAACAATTTAAGTAAACATTGGGAGGAAAAGTGGAAATTGCTTTTTTCTTTCAAAGGGCTCCATTTATTACTAAAGGTTAAGGGGCAGAGTTAACATGAAGATTTGTAAACAGTGATTTCCCCCTAGACTATGATTCTAGTAGATCCTAAATATTTTTACCCTGAAAATACTTGTTTTAGATCTTGTCCACACTCACCACTCAACCTCAATGCCTGCTCAGCTGCTGCCAACTTTAGAAAAAGAAGAAACATGGAATTGTGTAATATTTGCAGCATTTCATGAACCAAAGAAATTTTGGCCAAGAGGATGAGTAGGTTACTCTCTGATTGCTAGTTGATTTCTGTTACTTGAAAGGACAGGAAAGTGAAAAGTTCCTTCCTTTGCCTCTTGTCTTACCCATGACTGCAGTTTCTAGGGTAACTGCATGAAAAGGGCAATAAACATTCCAGCCCCCTAACGCAATGGTGTAGAAAGTGACAAACTGAGGGGCTCTGCAGCAGTGCATACATCAGTCTATCTGGTGCTTGGAGATCCTTTGGGATGAAAGGTGCTACATAACTTTAAGTTATAGAGACGCTTAATCAACCATTCTCCCACCGACTTGTGTTTTGTCCGTGATTTACTGGCACCTCTGTTTACCTACAGGATAATGGTCCTGGTGGGCAAGAGTATGAGGAAATAAATGACTAGGTGGGTGATTAATTGTCCTCGCACAACACAGGGTCTGGTACCAAGATCATTATTTCTATTGTATGACAAGAAATAAAGAAGGAACAGCGAAGCAGTGTGCATAAATAATGGGAGAAAGGTTTCTTCATTGCTCAGGAAAGCTTTGCTGTCCCATTCTTTTCAGACTTCCTGAAGTGGCCTGTCCCATAGTGTGAATTCTCATCTCTCTCTTGAACCTTCAGAACTTGTCTTCACCAGTCCATTTGATTGGGGGCTAAAAGATATTTGCGGGATAGTTTCCATCCTATTCACTACCAAATGCAAAGGGAGTGTGGAACTGTTACTTTGCCCTTTCTGGAGCTTAACAATGCAAGCCACCCCCTAGGAGACAGCTCTGGGTTCCAAAAATAAGAGGAAGCAGGGAAGAATATATATTTGGTTTGAATGAAAGCTATGAGTAAGGGCAGAGCAATATGGAAAAGAGTTCAGGACCCAGAGGCATCAGCTTTCAGCATTTTATTTTAATTAACTAAAGCAAGCATTTAGCTTAGTTGTTCTCAATCCCAGTACATATTAGAAACACTTCACTTGGGAGCCTTCAAAAAATACCAATGCCCAGGTCTCACCTCAGACCAATTAAATCAGAAAGAGGTCAATACCTTAAAATAACTGACCAAATGGAAATGAAATTCCTGGTCCTTGAATGTAACTCTTTGGGAGAGTTGGAGCATTGATTTCATCACAGAATCCCTCGCCTGTCTACAGAGAGCAGCAGACAAGAGCAAAGCACAAGCTACTGTGGACTGTTCCAACTTCAACATTACTGCTTCCAATAGGAGGAGATAAATCACTAAAGAACTGTGCCTGATTTTAACTAGCCTGGGCTTTAGAAGCCCATCAGCTTTGGTTTAAATGCTTTTTGATAGCACTGAGCATTTGACCTTAAGCAAAGCACTTGGATTCAACCTTGACATTTACCATAATTAGACAAAGAAGATTTTGCTCATTAAATATTATTTTTGTTTCTTGGACCATGAACTGAATTGTGAATGATCTCCAATTTCAGGCAATGCAATGGCATGAGCCTCAGTTCCTTGCAGCTAACAGCAGCTACAAGCCCCAATCTGCCCTCAAAAGAAGGCAGGAGGCAAGGCTAGCATTTCCCACAGGTTCTCTTTGCTACTTGCAGCTACTGAGAGATGTCACAGAGGCTGGCATCCACCAAAAGGAGGATGGGTAGGGGGCCAGGGAGGTAGGTAGCCTCATGCCAGTTCTCATGGATATAAACTTTAATGCCGTGGAATCCCTACCCACTGAAATAAAGGAGTGGATCATTTTTGGCATACCCACCCAGTTCAAGCAGAAACTCTTAACTCCCTCCTCATCGCGGCAGTGAGCCTTTGGCAGTTATTTTGTAAAATCTTGCCTCAGTCTTCTGCCATGATTGATTGGACCATATGTGGCCAATTCACTCAAGTTAGATTGAACAAAGTTTTCCCAGGAACTGGAAATGGAATCAAGAAAAAGAGAATATGACATTGGATGACCAGACCTGTACAATGGACACGCTCCAGCCACCATGTGAATTGAGAAGCAGAGAAAGCAAGGCTCCAGGAAAAAAGAAGAATGGAACAGAGATCAGAGGCAAGAGACCCAGAAAGAGTATGGCTTGTGTGTGCCCTGATCCCTGATCTTAGCACTTTTCCAAGCCCCATTTTGTTCCTGTTTTTGGCTTCCAAAAAACACTCCTGTGTCTTTATAATAAACTTCCCTGTGAGAAAAAGTGAGCTTTAACTGGTTTGTTTGTTCTTTCATTAGGCTTAAATATTTTAGAGCAGTTTAAGGTTCAAAGCAAAATTGAGAGGAAGATATAGAAGATATAGAAGATACAGAAGATATAGAAATTCCTGCTGTCTCCACAAATGCACAGCCTCCCCTACTATCAACATCCCCCACCGGAGTTTTCCATTTGTTACCATTGATGAGCCTAGGTGAACTTATCATTATCATCAGAGTTCATAGTTTGCATTAGGATTTACACGTAGTGGTATATGTTCTATGGGTTTGGACATAGGTATAATGACATAGTATCATATCTAGTCGTTTCACTGCTCTAAAAATCCTCTGTGCTCTGCCTTTTCACCCCTCCCTCCCCATCAACCCCTGGCAGCCACTAATCTTTTTACTGTCTTCATGGTTTCCCCTTTCCCAGAACATGAATCACACAGTATGCAGCCTTTACAGGTGGGCTTCTGTCACTTAGTAATATGCATTTAAGGTTTCTCCATGTTGAACTGGTTTTTGTTACTTACAAACATGACCTAAGCAAAGCAGACAGGGAAACATCTCATCCCTGTTCCCTTCCTCAAAATTATTTATCTACCCTCCTTTCTTGATGTGGTGTCCAGGGACCACGTGACCCACTTAAAACCAAAATCTAGGCTGGGCATGCTGGCTCACACCTGTAATGCCAACACTTTGGGAGGCCAAGGCAGGCAGATCACTTGAGCCCAGGAATTCGAGACCAGCCTAGTGAACATGGTGAAACCCCTGTCTCTATGAAAAATACAGAAATTAGTCAGGCATGGTGGTGCACGACTATAGTCCCAGCTACTCAGGAGACTGAGGTGGGAGGATCACCTGAGCGCAGGAGGTCAAGGCTGTAGTGAGCCATGATTGCACCACTGCACCTTAGCATGGGTGACAGAGCAAGACCCTGTCTCGAAAACAACAACAGCAGCAACAAAAATCCAGATGTAATCTCTAACTCTTTGGAAACGCCACCCACTGAGATGAGATAATGGATGCTTTTCAGCAACATCTTTCCAGTTCACAATGAGACCCACAACTCCCTTGTAATGGCTAATTTTATGTGTCTCCCTGTCTGGGCCACAGTACCCAGATATTTGGTACATTATTCTGGATGTTTCTGCAAAGATGTTTTTTGGACGAGATAGATTTTGAGTAAAGCAGATTACCTTCCATAATGTGGGTGGGCCTCATCCAAACAATGGAAGACCTTAATAAAACAAAGACTGGCCTCCCCTCCCCAAGCAAAAAGGAAATCTGCTATCAGACTGTCTTTCGACTCAAACTGCATCTCTTCTCTGGGGCTGCAACCTGCTGGCCTCCTCACATCTCCCATCTAATTTTGGACTCACCAAGTTTCCACAATCATGTGAGCTAATTCCTTAAAATATCTCCCCCTCTCTCTGTCTCCATATACTTACATATGTAGCACACATCCATCCTGTTGGTTTTGTTTTTCTGAAGAGCTGGAGAACTCTGACTAATACATTCCTCCTCATCCACAACAGCGTGCCTCTAGCTATGATTGTCTCAATTCCCTCCTTGTATTTATTTGTGATGTTTTAGTATTGATATTAACTGACAATACGGAGGGAGTGTGGCAAAATGGAATGAACATTGGACCCCATTCAACTAATTAGTAGGTGTAAGTAGTTGGGCAAGTCACCAATCCTGAGCAAGTCACTTAACTTCTCTGAACCTCCTCCTAGACTATAGTATTCCTAAGGGTTCCCCTCGTTTCACAACATCTCAATGGGAGGTAAGTCATTCCCTGTTCTGCTGGCCTTCATCAAGGCTTGGGACACACAGCTTGAGGTGCCTGTCCCTTTCTTTTCCATGTTTTTCCTTGGTTGGAAATCTTGTTTCTGCTCCTATAATCTTTTTGCCATTTTGGACATGGGAAAGGGAAGGCGAAGGGTAAAGAACATGGAAGAAGGAGGATATGAGGACAGTTGTTGCTGGAGAGAAGGGGAAGACAGAAGGTGCTTTCAGTGGAGGGAGGAGCTGAGAAGAGGGCTGAAGAGAAGATGGGCAAGTGTGACACAGTGTGCTGAATTCCCCCTACAACCAGATCAAAACCCCAGGCAGGGCTGGGTGTGAGCATGCACTTAAGGAAACCCCAGGCGGGGCTGGGTGTGAGCATGCACTTAAGGACCTTAAGGAAACTTTGGAGAAACCTAGCAAGGCCATGGCTGGTGCTCTGCTTCCCCAGGTACAGCCTGGAAGAGCCACAGCCTGTGGGAGAAGTCTGCATTTCCAAAGGGTGCCGTGTACATCAGGTTTGGGTACTATGGGGCAGCATGGGCAGAACCGGATGCCTGTATAGCCAGGGCCTGAGATAACCTCATTCTACCCCACCCTAGCTCTCTCTTGGCTTCAGCAGAGCACAAAGAAGATCTGGAAAGTTCTTAGGGACCAATAAAAGGGATGGCGAAAGTAAAGAAGAATTAAAAATTGAGAAGCCTGCCTGCAAGTGCTCACTGAGACGCAAGATGGGGAAACCCTGTAGCAGAGGCCACAGGGAGGTCTGGCCAGGTCTAGGGGCCTCAAGGAGCTTGTGACCATGTCTCAAAGGACCAATATCACCAGCAAAATATCAGGTGGCTGGAGTCAGCAGTGGGAGATGGCTGAGGTTGTATTCCATGGGCTGACAGAACGTTCACCAGGTCCACCAGGCTTCGTATTGAGGCAAGGAAGGTTATAAGGCCAGAAGCTGGAGCCCAGAGAACAGCAGCCCAGAGGACCACATGCAGGTGCAGAACTCCTCCTCTCTGCTGTGAGGATACCTAAGGCTCTGCCTCCCTCCACCTCAGGTGCCATCTTGAAAAAGAATAGAAAGCAACTTCTTGAAAAGAGAAAAACAGACGTGGTAGGGAACCACTTCAGAATATTTGCCCAAAGGAAACTATTTTGAACTGAAAGAGACTGGGTTCTCATTTATTGGTAGGTCTATTTTATTTGTGTTTTTCTACCTACTCCTATGGGGGCTTCAGAGCAGAAGACAACCCATTATTAAAATAAAAGAAGCTCCTTTCTGGTTTTGCACACCTGAGCTGTAGTGTGTAAAGCTGTAGCCATAACAGAGGAAAGGGGAAGCCTTTCTTGCTACTATGCCTTGGAAGGAGAGGTGCTCTTCTCCCACCCTGTCGGGAGAGAGAAAATCAGGGATGGCTCCAAGGATGCCAGCTATTTTTAGGATGTGACTCACTGTCCCTAAGGATACATCACTGTGATAACAAGCCAGAAATATGAGCATTGAGTTGCAGAATGATAGCTTGAGTCCTTCCCTTCTCCTGATGCTATAGCAGGTTGCAGAAAGAAGAACTGGGAGAGGCACCAGGGATCCTAGTTTATGGATGAAAGAGCTAAGCCAGGGAGTGGCATCTCCCAGGTGTTGCTAGACCAACTGAGGGATTCAACAGGGAGAGTGTGGCCTTGTCCCTGCTTTTGTCAGTTTCCTTACCTGTTACACTGAGATACTTTAGGAGTTGTTAGAGCTGAGGTTTTCAGAAGAGGTGCCAGCCTTGCCAAGTCAACAAGAGGAAAGATTGGAGGGTAGCCCATGGGAACCAAAACTGCCTCTGCCATGAGTATGACACAGCTTGAAATCAGCTTGGAGAGCTCTCTGTGTCCAAGTATGGTCCGGTTCTGCCTACTCTGTTGCCATCTTACATTACTCTTTTATCCCCTTAACCCTGTCACACTAGTCCATGGCTTTTCCGCCCAGACCCATTATTTCTTGAGAATTATCTGAAAGCGAAAAGTTAGTTCTAATACTATCTCTTATAATGTAGTTGCTAAAAATGCATCCCTAAAAACATGGAGCTTTCTACAACCTGTCTATCTATCTATCTATCTATCTATCTATCTATCTATCTATCTAATCTATCATCTCTACCACGCTCGCTATTTCTGTTCTTACTAGCTACTGCTCAGATCCATGCAAGGGCTTGAATCACAATTCCCCTCACCAGTTCGGCAAATTTGGTTTCTGTATGGTCATCACTCTTGTGTGTATACAATGTGCAAGGTACAGGAGTCGACATTTGAAATGTATCTTATTTAATCCTTACAATAGTCATGAGATGAGGGCAATTATCCCCATTTTATAGAAGAAATGAAAGCAGGAAAGATTAGAAAGTGAGTACTTTGCAAAGGCAGGAGTCAAAAACACTGGTCTATCTTTAACCAAAGCTCATGCTCCTTCCATTACAGTGCACTGCTTCCTTATTGTCTGCTCTAACCCCAAAGCTGCCTGTGGCCACATACCAATGCCTTCTCTCTATGCTGCTGCTGTTGCTGCTGCAGCTGCAAAACGAGAGCTCCTATGTAACTCTCTGATTTTTCGCTGTCATTTTTGTGGAAAGATAACAATGTCTGGATTAAGTTCAGAACTGAACTGGACTTCACCAACTGGATTGAACTGAAAAAAATCTCATTCATCTTCAGTGACCCTTCATTTCTTGTTTCCATTATCAATTGCATCCACAACAATAGGGAAAACACGTCTGTTTATGGGTATGTGCAATATATATTCCTTTGGGTTGTCTACAAAAAGATGACGTAGAGAGAATTGAAATGTCTAAATGATTATATGACAGTTTATATTATGCCCCCTTGCTGTCTCAGGAGAACTGTCCAAATATCAATTACAGGGCGAAAACGATTTCACCAGAATGTAAATGCAAAACCAGCAAATGCTTTCCAGAATTTTGTCAACATATTTTCAACACCCTAATTGTTGGACATGTTACAGTTAGTCCATAAGGATGGCGAGGGCCATTTTCTTGTGCATCCTATTTCTTCATTTCTACTGGTAGAATGTGTACCTTCATTTTTAGAATAACGTCCCAGTTTTGTCCTTCCTGAACTTTCCCCTTCTTGTCACTGGTTATTTCTCTGTCTCCTTCAGTGGTTATTGCTAAGTTCTTGAGGTGTTACTAAATCATGCCTTTCTCCCTTTCATGTTCTGAAGCAATTGAGAAATATACAAAGGAATCAGAGGTCCTAATAATAGTGGTACTACTGGCTACCTGGTCTGGTGAATGGAAACTGTCCCTGTGATCTGAATGAGTTTTCTATTCCATACCGAGTTAAACTTAGCCACCTTTTCATGGCCACAGCAGCTAAACGACTGCAAGCCTTTCCTCTTGAGGGCAGAGCTTGCCTTGGCAGACTCACCACATGAAAGAGGCAGGAACAGAAGGAAGAACGCATACCAGTTTCAGTCCATCTAATCTAAGAGAGGGAGCCACAGAGAGTATAACGTTTAAAAAACCATTGCTGGCCAGGCGCGGTGGTTCACACCTGTAATCCCAGCACTTTGGGAGGCCGAGGCAGGCGGATCACTAGGTCAGGAGTTTGAGACCACCCTGACAAACATGGTGAAACCCCATCTCAACTAAAAATACAAAAATTAACTGGGCATGGTGGTGCATGCCTGTAATCCCAGCTACTCAGGAGGCTGAGGCAGGAGAATCACTTGAACCCGGGAGGGGGAGGTTGCAGTGAGCCAGTATCACGCCACTGCACTCCCACCTGGGTGACAGAACAAGACTCCATCTCAAAAAAAAAAAGAAAAAAATATATACATATATATATATACACAAATGCCTCCCATCCCTATATGTATGCCCCTTGGCACTGCGGGGTTGCTACTGCTCCCATCACTTGCCTTGGCCAATGGGTAATGGAAAGAAGCAGAATGATGTTAAGCAATTTCTGAGCCAAGGTCTAAGTCAGGCGACCTCTGCATTCTCTTTCTCAAAATTCACCCACCAAGTGAATACCAAGCTAGCTAAACCAGTGGAATGGCCATGTGGATAAAAACCAAAGTGCCCCAGCTGACACTTCAGCCAACTGCTAGGCCTGTAAATGATATCATCCAGGATCAGCCAACACCAATCAACATGCCAAGTGACCATAAATATGTGAGTGAACCCAACAAACACCACACAGAATGGAGATGAACAATCTCAGCTGAACCCTGCCCAAATCGCCAGGCCACAAAATCTTGAGTAAATAAATTAACACATGAACAGAGCATGCTCAGTAATTGTTATTCAGCTTCACCAATCAGATAAGTCTCTCTGGTATAAGGCTAGACAAGTAATGTGGCTTTAATATGGTTTTCTACAGAACATGAGGTAATATCCCTACTCAAGAGTTATGAATTCTGCTGCTATCATGTACACTAATGCCTTCCATAGGCACTAGAAAGGCATTTTAACCACTGACCATTATTCAAGGATCCATTGAAAAGTAGAGTATATGTTTCCTATTGCTGCCATAACAGATTGCCACAAACTTGGTGGCTTAAAATGAAACAAATTGATTATCTTATATTTCTAGAGGTCAGAAGTCTGAAATGGGTTTACTGGGCTAACATTAAGGTGTCAGCAAGACTGCATTCCTTCTGGAGGCTCTGGGGGTAAATCCTTTCTCTTGTGTTTTCCAGCTGCCAGAGGCTCCACATATGACTCATAACACTCTTCCATCTCCAAAGCCAGCAATGGCCAGCTGAGTCTTTCTCAGCCACTCTGACTTTTCTACCTTCCTTTTCACATTTAAGGATCCTTGTGATTACATTGAGCTCATCTGGATAATCCAGGATGCTCTCTCTATTTTCAAGTCAGTCGATTAACAACCTTAATTTCGTCTGCAACCTGCATTTCCCTTTGCCATATAACATAACATATTCATAGGTTCCAGGGATTAGGTCGGGGCATCTTTGGGGTGTGAGGGCATTATCTTATCTACCACAAATAGTGATCTCAGAAAGAGTAGCATCATACCACTCAGGAAAAATTAACATTCAGTTCTCTTTTTTTTTTTTTTTTTTTTTTTTTTTAGATAGGGTCTCGTTCTGTCACCCAGGCTGAGTGCAGTGGTGTGATCACAGCTCACTGCAGCCTCAACCTCCAGGACTCATGTGATCCTCCCACCTCAGCTTCCCAAGTAGCTGGCACTCCAGGCATGGACCACCATGCCCAGCCAGTTTTTTATTTTTTGTAGAGACAGAATTTCACCATGTTGCCCAGGCTGGTCTCGAACTCCTGGACACAAGCAATCCTTTTGCCTCAGCCGTGCAAGGTGCTGGGATTACAGGCATAAGCTGCCACAGCTGGTTACACACAGTTCCTTACTTCCACCTCACCTAACAGTTACTAAGTGCTCTAAAAGTAGGGATAATAAGAAGTCATATTTCGTGGTATGTTTTGGAGTTGATCATATAAGACAGACATGGAATCTTGTTGAAAACAAAATACATTTTATCTCTTGCTTCACTCTAATAGCCCTGTGAAGGCCAAGTTTACAGACTGTCCAGCTTCTCTCTCAATTATGTTGCCAATAACAACATTGAACCAGTGCTGGGGCCTTCAGGCTGGACACTGTCAACAATGCAGGCCACACTGAGAGAGAAGCAATCTGTCTCAGTCTGTCAGATGCTACAAGATTTCTGATGGCAATGGCAGGGAGAGCACTCAACTTCCTGTTTTCATCAGTCTACTGAGTGGTGGGAAAGAAGTAGCACAGCAGCCTCCCTGCCAGAAGCCAGAGAAGGAGATGGATGGATTAAATAATACAGAACTCTTCTGCCTGCTTGGCCATTTTCTTCTTGTAATTGAATGCTAAAAAGATGACATAAAAAAAGAACAATTTGTCCCACAAAGGTGCATGCATATCTGTTAAATGGTACAAGACACAAAGCGTCATCCCTACAAATGTGATGTGCATTCATTCACTGTAGGCCCCATACATTTAAAAAGTGAGAGTGTCCTTTCCCTACTCTATGTTTTTGTTTGTTTTGTTGAAGATTAGTTGGCTATAAGTATTTGGGTTTATTTCTGAGTTCTTTATTCTGTTGCATTGGTCTATGTGCCCATTTTTATACCAGTACCATGCTGTTTTGGTGACTATAGCCTTATAGTACAGCTTGAAATCAGGTAATGTGATGCCTCTAAATTTGTTCTTGTTACTTAGTCTTACTTTGGCTATGCAGGCTCTTTTTTGGTTCCATGTGAACTTTAGGATTTTTTTTTCTAGTTCTGTAAAGAATGATAGTGGTATTTTGAGGGATATTGCATTGAATTTGTAGATTGCTTTTAGCAGTATGGTCATTTTCACAATATTGATTCTACCCATCTATGAGCATGGAATATGTTTCCATTTGTTTGTGGGGTATGATTTCTTTCAGTAGTGTTTTGTAGTTGTCCTTGTAGAGGTCTTTCACCTCCTTGGTTAAGTATAGTCCTAAGTATTTTACTTATTTATTTTTTTGCAGCTACTATAAAAGAGGTTGAGTTCTTGATTTGATTCTCAGCTTAGCCACTGTTGGTGTATAGCAAAGCTACTGATTTGTGTACATTAAGTATGTATCCTGAAGCTTTGCTAAATTAATTTAACAGTTCTAAGAGCTTTTTGGAGGAGTCTTTAGGGTTTTTTAAGTATACAATCATATCATCAGCAAACAGTGTCAGTTTGACTTCCTCTTTACTGATTTGGATGCCCTTTATTTCTTTCTCTTGTCTGATTGCTCTGGCTAGGACTTCCAGTACTGTGTTGGATAGAAGCGGTCAGAGTGGGCACCATCTTGTTCCAGTTCTCAGAGGGAATGCTTTCAACTTTTCCCCATTCAGTATTATGGTGGCTGTGGGGTTGTCACAGATGGTTTTTGTTACATTGAAGTATGTCCCTTGTATGCCAATGTTGCTGAGGGTTTTAATCATAAAGGAATGCTGGATTTTGTCAAGTGCTTTTTCTGCATCTATTAAGATGATCATGTGATTT
Organism: Rhinopithecus bieti; assembly: GCF_001698545.2. Classification (NCBI taxonomy): domain Eukaryota; kingdom Metazoa; phylum Chordata; class Mammalia; order Primates; family Cercopithecidae; genus Rhinopithecus; species Rhinopithecus bieti. The sequence continues at coordinate 3,393,457 of NW_016814096.1, forward strand.
TGTTTTGATTCTGTTTATGTGGTGTATCACATTCATTGACTTGTGTATGTTAAACCATCCCTGCATCCCTGGTATGAAACCCATTTGATCATCATAGATTATCTTTTTGATGTGCTGTTGGATTCAGTTAGCTGGTATTTTACTAAGGATTTTTGCATCTATGTTCATCACGAATATTGGTCTGTAGTTTTCTTTTTTTGTTATGTCCTTTCCCAGTTTTGGTATTAGGGTGATACTGACTTCATAGAATGATTTAGGAGGATTACCTCTTTATCTTGTGGAATAGTGTCAACAGGATTGGTACCAACTCTTCTTTGAATGTTTGGTAAAATTCAGCTGTGAATCCATCTGGTCCTGGACTATTTTTGTTGGTAATTTTTTTTTTTATCACCATTTCAATCTCACTGCTTGTTATTGGTCTGTTCAGTATGGTGCTGGGATAACTGGCAAGCCACATGTAGGAAAATGAAACTGGATCTTCAAACCTCACCTTACACAAAAATCAACTCAAGATAGATCAAGGACTTAAATCTAAGACCTAAAACCATAAAATTCCAGAAGATAACTTCAGAAAACCCTTTTAGACATTGGCTTAGGCAAAGAGATCATGACCAAGAACCCAAAGGCAAATGCAACAAAACAAAATAAATAGGTGGGGCTTAATTAAAGAGCTTTTTGCACAGTAAAAAGAACAGTCAGAAGAGTAAACAGACAACCCACAGAGTGGGAGACAAATCTTCACAATCTATACATCTGACAAAGGAAGACTCTACAGGAATTTTACAAGGAATCTACAAGGAACCCAAACAAATTAGCAAGCGAAAAACAAACAAACCAATCAAAAAGCAGGCTAAGGACAGGAATGGACAATTCTCAAAAGAAGATATGCAAATGGCCAGCAAACATATGAAAAAATGCTCAGCATCACTAATGATTTTGAAATGCAAATCAAAACCACAGTGCAATACCGCCTTACTCCTGCAAGAATGACCATAATTAAAAAATTAAACAATAATAGATGTTGGTATGGATGCTGTGAAAAGGGAACACTTCTTTTTTTATATTTCTTTTTTTTAGATGGAGTTTTGCTCTTGTTGCCCAGGCTGGAGGGCAGTGGTGCAGTCTCGGCTCACTGCAACCTCCGCCTCCTGAGTTTAAGCAATTCTCCTGCCTCAGTCTCCCAAGTAGCTGGGACTACAGGCACCCCCCACCACACTGGGCTAATTTTTGTATTTTTAGTAGAGATCGGGTTTCAGCAACACTGCTGATGGGAATGTAAACTAGTACAACCACTGTGGAAAACAGTGTGGCGATTCCTTAAAGAACTAAAAATAGAACTACCCTTTGATCCAGCAATCCCATGACTGGGTATCTACCCAAAGGAAAAGAAGTCATTGTACAAAAAAGATACTTGCACATGCATGTTTATGCAGCACAATTCTCAATTGCAAAAATGTGGAACCAGCCCAAATGCCCATCAACAATTGGATAAAGAAACTGTGAGATATATACATATATGTGTGTGTGTGTGTGTGTGTGTATAGGAATACTACTCAGCCTCAAAACCTATAATTGATGATAATAATAAATACCTGTTCAGACCCTCCTGTAGCAGGTTGTTACATTGATTGTCCACAATGAATCCCATCTTCCTGTATCCATACCCTTTCTAGCTCCCTTCCACTGGTGCTGGGCTTGGCCGTGAGCTCTGCTTTGCCAATGGAATGTCACCAAATGAGACATCAACAGAAGTGGATAAGTGCCTGTATACTGGGGCTTGCCCTCTAAATATACTGCCGCTACCATGAAAGAAACCTAAGATATCTTGGTGTAGAAGCTACCACCTAGATACTCCAGCTTGCAGCCCCACCTACTCACTTACTGCAGAGCTCAAGGCCCTCCATCATCTGGCCCCTGCCTGCTTCTCCAACCCTTTCCTCCTCCCCTCCTCATCTCTTTCCTCCTCTCTTTCTATTCACACTAACCTTCCTTCTGACCCTCAAACCTGGCAGATTTGTTCCCATCTCAGGGCTTTTCCCCTTGATGATCTTTCTGCTTGGAAAACTTCTCCCCAAAATCTGTACATAGCTGTCCTTTTCTCTCACTGGGGCTCTGTTTATTGTCACCCCCTGCTACCACCTTCTGTGACCTGCCTAGCTAAAACAGCCCCTCCCATATGCAGTCACTCTACATCACAGCACCTATTTTATCTTCTTGATGGCTCTGAGACACACCTTAAGTTATTTGTGTCTGCTTGGGTTGTCTATTGCTACTGAAAGGGGACCCCTTGGGCACAGGGACTCTTCTTTGCTTACTGCTGTTTCCCAGCCTGGTACACTGTCTGGCTCCTAATAGGTACTCACAAAGTATAGATTGACTATTGGACAAGTAGATAGCGGAGCTGGCACTCAAACCTGGGCAACCAACTATTCCCCAGTTGCTGAGGGGTTTTCCAGGATACGTGACATTCAGTGCTAACACTGGGAAAGTCCCAGGCAAACCAGAAAAGTTGGTCATGCTAACTCAAACCCAGTTCTTCTAACTCTGGCCAGCGTTTCTTCCTCTGCCCCACCCTTGGGATTCCAGGACATCTCATGTAAAGTCAGAGACCTCATGCTTTACAACAGTGCCTGACACGAAGCAGGCAAATGACAAATATGTGTTGGATGAATGAATGAATGAAATGAATTAATGAATGAATGACCTGGCTCCCATAAGTAGAAGCCCAAACAGAATCTCCCTGTGTCAGCTTGTTTGAACCATGTGGCTTGGGTACTCTGCAACATCATTCTGTGGGTATAACTAGTCATCTCAATATCCTAAGTTGGGAGCTATAATAAAGTCTCCAGGCACTCCCCAGTTCATGTCTTGTTTACTCCACCCTCTGGCTGCTGGTTTTCAGCTCTAGGCCAAAGACCTGCATTGAAGGGGCTTGGACACAAACAAAGAATCCAGAAAACTGATTCAGATACATTGGAATTTTTTTTCTCCTTGGGAATTTTTCTGCTTCTCATTAGAATTTGTTGATAAACCCTGCAGTCCTGCTCATGGGGATGGAAAATGGAGTGGATGCACAAAGGTAAGTTATGATGACCCGCTCTTAGCTGCAGCATGGAGCCGCGAGAGTGGGAGAAGACCAGTGTACATGCCCATGCAACAGTGGTACAAGTCTGAGACTTAACTGGGGAGGGGCAGAGAACAAAATAGACTGCTCTGGTAATCAGTTTCTGAGCCAAAAGGCAAGGGACAGACTCCCCTGTGCAGTACATAAAAATACATGTTCAAGGCCTCAGAGTTTCTGCAGCTGCAGAAAGGATGGCTTTGGAACCCAAATGACCTGCGTCAAACTCTCAGCTCTGCAATTAACATATCAGTCACCCCTCTCTATCTGTAGGTTCTATATCCATGGATTCAAAACCAACTGCAGAACTGAAATATTGGAGGAAAGATAAAAAATAATAATACAACAATTAAAAATACAAATTTTAAAATGCAGTCTAACAACTATTTTCATTGCATCTGCATTGCTCTAGACATAAGCAACCTAGAGATTATTTAAAGAATACAGGAGGATGTGTGTAGGTTATACACAAATACTACACCATTTTATATAAGGGAGTTGAGCATCTGTGGATTTTGGTATCCACGGGGATTCCTGGAACCAATCCCCTGTGAACACCAAGGGACTGACTGTACATGTGTGATCTTCAGCAAATTATTTAACCCCTCCAAGTCTCATCAAGTTTCTTCATCTGTAAATTGAGATTGCTGTGAGAACTGGTGATAATGGATGTAAAGTAATTGTCACATAAGAGGCACTGATAAACAGTGGCTGTCTTTCTCGTCATTACATTAAAAGTTTATATCCAAGGGAGAGTTACTTGGGCCAAAAATAGTAGGTGGCTCTGTCCCTGGATAAAGAACAATTATCAGTGCAGTTATGTTTTAGGGGCTGGCTTTGGCATCCTCATGGCGAGGTGGGAGTCATGAGGCTGGTGGTTCAGGATGCTCACAACATTGCCTGACTAAACCCTCCCCCACCCTCCAGCACTAATTCCTGACTTTCATTTCGATTTAGTAGATTTGAGTTTAACAAGATAATTATTATACTTGAAATAAATACTGACTGGTCAGAAATGCAATGTTTACTGCAAATTAGGAACAAAGAGACCTCCTTGGTTACATCTCTGGTATATCTCAAACACAGCTTTTGAATAATTAATTTACCATTTTGATAATACGTAATAACCAGCCTATTAAGCCAAGAATCTTGCATTTATTAAATGCTAACTTAATGGCAAACAAAACCTGAGTCAATAGTTGCTTTGCCAGATATTAAAAGCTCTCCTCCCTGAGGATTTGTGTGGGAGGCAGACCACATGGTTGGGGCATGTGGATCTTAGGAACAGGGAGTAGGAAACTGAAGGTGCATGCAGTAGGATATTCAAAACTCAGACTCTGCTCAGGTGGGAGGATATTACTAGGGTCCTCTGGGGTAAGTGCCAAAGAAACCACCTGGATTTTCCACCAACGCTGTACCAAAGCCATAATATTTGCTTTTTGTTTGGGCTTTCTGAATGTTCTTAATGACTGAAGATGGGTTCGGGTGCAGTGGCTCGTGGCTGTAGTCCCAGGACTTTGGGAGTCCGAAGCAGGTAGGTCACTTGAGCCCAGGGGTTTGAGACCAGCCTGGGCAACATGGTGAAACACTGTCTCTACAAAAAAATTTAAAAATTAGCCAGGCATAATGGCATGCACCTGCAGTCTCAGCTACTTAGGAGGCTGAGGCAGGATAATTGCTTGAGCCCAGGAGGTTGAGGCTGCAGTGAACCATGATGGTGTCACTGCACTCCAGCCTGGACGACAGAGCAAGACTCTGTCTCAAAAAAAAAAATGTAGAAAATGGTAGGGATCCCAATATTAGGATCTCTCAATCAAGAATAATGTAGAACTGAAGAATACAGCCCTTGTTGTAGTTAACTACACAGTACAGATGCAAACAATATGGGTTTCAATGAGGAAACAATTAGGATGTTATTGATTGCATATAAAAGCAACTCCAATTCCAAACAGTTTATACATTAAGAAAATTAGTTCTCACCCACAGGAAATTCAGAAATATATAGGCTTCTCAGTTGGGATTAAACCAAGCTGCATATAAAAGAAAACATTAAGTAACAGTAGCTTATGTAAGTTAGAAATTTCTAGCTTACATAGAGAAAATGCTATATTTCTCTCACATAAAATAAGCCTAGAGAAAAACAGTCAGTAGCTGGTATGGCAGAACCCACACTCTCAGCACTGTCATCTTCAGTAGACAACTTGTATCCTCAATTAGCTTCATGGTCACATAATGACTGCCATCGTTCAAGCCACCGTGCCCACATTCCAGGAAGCAGGAAAGTAAAGAAAGGTAGGGCAAAAAGCCACATAACTTCCATTGACAAGGAACTCTAGAAAATGAGGTTTTACATCTGGGTACATTACTACACTTATCAATATAGATTTTTTGTTACTAAAGGAGAATAGAATGCACACTGGAAAGGCAAGTCGCAGTTTCTGCTGCTGTAGGCTTCTAGGATGGTTATTTAGTGACTGAGACCAATCCTCAAGGACCCAGATTCTTTCCATCCCTGCACTTCCATCTTGGGTATTGGCCTCATCCTCAGATTTGGTGGCAAATGTCTGTGCAGCAGTTCCAAATGTCCCATCCAGATGCAATAAAAACCAGAGGAAGATGAAGGAAACTCCTCCCATAGCACTCCCTCAGAAGTGAGAACACTTTTCTCAGAATCTCATCAGCAGATTTCTAATGGTCAAAATTAGATCAGTGGAAAAGGCGGCCTTTCCTTTGGAGGTGAGGGCGAGTGCATATTCCTTAAAGCACATGGCTTCATGGGGGAGGGTGGGATAACTGGTCATATTTAGGGTCTGTTAGAAAGGAAGAGGAAGGTGGGAGAAGGATGCTGGATGCAAAGACCAACTCTACCATATTCTAACTCTGGACGTTGCCACGGACTTAATACCTCCAAGCTGGAGGTATTGAGCTGCCTTCTCTGTCAAATAGCAGTATTTAATGACTAACTTGTATAGTGTTGTAAGGCTAGAGTGAGATGTGTGTCACATATGTGTGTGTGTGTGTAATTTTACAGTTCTATAGACATGAGCTGTTCCATGCTCTTGCAATGTAAGTAATGCTATAAGTCTTTATTTCTCTAATAAAATGGAAGCTGCTCAAAATCCCGTACACCAGATTGGAAGGAAGTTCAGTTACTGCACTCTTGAGACTTCTCTTCTCTGGGGCTTATAGAGTCCAAAAAGGAGGTTTGTCAAACTGTCACTTTCACACCAGGATGCCTCCGGAATCACTTGGCCTCCTGTTTCTTTTGCTACTACTGCTTCTTACTACTTTCTAGCAACTAAAATTAAAAATACTTCTTGTAACAACGATTGAAAATGTCCTCCGTGTCGTGCTCTCCAAGTGCTACACATAAATGAACTTGTTCAATGCCCCCAGAGCCCTTCTGGGTCTGTGGCCCTCCACATGTCTGCTGCTGTTGCTCCACGCTGCCATGGGGTGCCACTCCCCAGCTCCCTGCCTCGTCATGTCAAGACAGCCTTTGAAAGACTGATCTTTGAAAGACTGAAAGGCTTTGAAAGTGTCTCCTTCACTGATTCACTCCCATAAAACCACACAAATCCTGGAGGCTCCTTGTCTAGCACTCCAGGACTTTGGTTTTATGTAAAACCAAACATGCCCAGTTTTCTCAGGCACCCTCATGATTATTCTCCTCTACAGCCCCCAGCCTAGAGCCCACACACACTGTCTTGCTTCTCAGTTTGGGAAATCGTCCACCCCTCTTGGATATTTTCTTACTTCAACTTTATCCACCCCCCCATACACCTACAAACACCAGTCATTCCTGCTTTATTATCCTAGAGTCTGACAGCTCCCTGATACCCCTTCCACACACACCCGCATTGTGCAGCTGCCATATGGGTAAGATATGGTGATCCCACCACCACTGCCCCCATAAGTATGCTTTGCTCCAATAACCTAAGCCAATCAACATTCCCCAGTCAAAGGGACTCAGTCAAGTATGAGCATGAGACCCAATTTGAGTGGGTGAGAATGGACCTGAGCTTTTTCAAGGAACTTCTAGGGGCAAAAAAGATTTCTCTATCTCCTTCTAGATAATGTGGAAGTAAAGGCTGGAACTGCTGCATCCATTTTGCCACCATGAGGAAGCCAGGCTGCTGCTGTATGAAAAGCGTAACAGAAAGCTTGGAAGAAACTAGCAATGGATGACATTGGTGAGCCCTTGAATCAACCCAACCCAGAAGACCTTCTAGATACTTGTGCCTTAAATCTATCTCCTATATTGTTTAAGCAATTTGGAAGTGAGATTCTTACAGTTAAAAACAAAAAAACAAGACTTAAGTGACCCAATAAGGCATCCAGAAATGGCCCAGACCTTAGAAAGGCCTTAATTCTCTCAGGCTGGGATAAGAACAGCCCAGGTCAAGGGAATAATATGAGAAATACTGCCCTAACCGAGGACCTAATTAGACTTCTAAAGGAGTTCGGCCTGAACCTAAAAGGATCCTTAAATGAAGGAACTCATTCATTTGTCCATCCATCCACCACCCACCCACCCATTCACTGATAATTAAAATTCTAGCTCCTTTAGGTCCCTCCATAGCTCGGCACCAGTATCTAGGCTCCATCCTCATGGAAACAGTGCCACTTTGCAAGACTTCAACAAATGCAGGTGATACCCCTGGCTCCTGGTTTTTAATGGCACTCAACTCCCCTCCCTTCCTTTCCATCTCCACTGCTGCCACCCACGCCCACACCCTTGCTACCTTAATTCCAGCTCCATTGGGGCAACTTCTTAACAGTCACCTATCCTATCTGCCTTTTGATGATCTGATGCCATAAGGCATGAATTATTCATTTGAAGGCATTCCCTTGATCATTTCAGTCTGCTCAAAAATATATGCTGAGTATAATAAATTTAAATGTCCAGGAATATAAGAAATTTTTTGAAAAAGAAAAGGAAGAAAGTCCTTTCTCTTCAAATTTCCTTTTCCCGAGGTAAGGTATGCCAACAGTTAAATACGTATCCTCACAGACTTTTTTCTGGGAATAAATATATTTTGTACTTTTCTTTTTCAACAAAGCACAGTATAGCTTTATAAAAGTTACTATACTACAAGAGAGGGACTGCCCTGAGATCACATAAAAAACCATCTCTACATGATTCCTTAGGGCCACATTCACTCAAAATAATGGAAATTTAAACTCAACTGCCCTGCTGGGGGAGTGCTCTGAACACAATTGGAACACAACTCCAGTTTTATTACTGTGATATTTCTGTTGCTACATTCTCCACTGACTTAATTAGTGCATGCTATTGTCTGAAACAATGTCACTTTTACTCCAGTTATAGCCAGAGGCAATGAGCACAAAATTCACAATATTTTAAATTCCAATAAAACTATTCCACCTAATGGTACTGTTTCAGCAACTTTAGAGGGTAGAACACCAGCATCTGAAGCTGCAAATGCGGGGAAAAAAGCTTTCCACGGTGTCTTAGAAAGAGTACTCCTCAGAAGGTCCATGGCTGGACCTGAACTCCTGAGAGTTCCTGGTGCCTTGTTCTCCCAAACCATACACAAAAGAGCTGACTCAAAGGCTTGGCTTAAAATGATGTTAATACCATGCTGGTTCTGGGAGCAAACATTATATCATAATTTCCAATCTGTTGTAGTCAAGACTATGACTACTCAACAGTTCTGTGACCTGTCCCAGAGCAGCCAGGGATGGGTATCAAAGCTGCCAGTCTTGGGTCCTTTCAAGCTAGCTTTCCAATACAGATGGGCGGTCAGGACCGGGTGACCTGAAGACACACTGGCCCAGGTTTGGATCTCGCCTTACCATTTAAGAGTCGTATCATCTTTAGCGATTTACAAGTCTCTGAAGCTTGCTTTACTCATCTATAAATGGGGCTTATAAAACCCACCTGAAAGGGTTTTTGAGGCTATGCAAGCTGCCTGGCATGTAGCAAGACTCGGTAACTGGTATCTGTTATTAGCCTATCCCTGGGTGTTAGAGATGTGGCTTCTGCCTTTCAGTAAGTAATTTCTGACCTCTTCCCCAGCAACCACCCAACTCCACTTCCAAAGAAAAAACAAACAAATCACAAGGAATGGGTGGGCGGCAGAGAGAAGGATTTATTGCCACTAGAAAGGACTCTTATGGGCTGACCGGAGGGGAGCTAGCTGAGCAAGTCCTCTGTGGCGCAGATGTTGCCAGGAGGCATTACAGAGAACACAGAGCATTCCTCCTCCCCTCCTAAACTGGTCAAGCTCTCTGCTTCTCACTTTATTCTCAACCTCTTGGGCCTTGGCTGAGTGCCTCTTTGCTGGGAAACACGGATGGTCCACATAGAAAATGCAGTCTGGATTTGAGCTCGCCTTAGAAGAGCCCTAAATCAGTCTGCCCCCAGGGCAATGACATGTTTGTCTCTCTCTCTCTCTGTCTTTCACACACACACACGCACATGCACACGCACATGCACATGTACAGATTGTACCTTGCATGCTTTCTGTATGCTTCATATTCTCTGCCTCCCAATCACTGTAAAATGACAGCTCGTGATAGAAAAATCAAATTACTTTTCTTTACCCTAAAAAAGGTCTCAAATTCCCTTCCTAACCAGAGAGGCAGCACTAAAACAAATGTATGGAAATTCCGGATCTGCTAACCGTTGGAGTCAAGAAGACAAGTGTTGTTATTGTTGTGTGGGTGTGTTTGCCATCATCAACATTTATTCAGACCCAGGGCAGACGTGTCACTCCGCGATGTATCACCAAGCACATGAATGATGAATCCTGCTGGGTTTCAATTTTTATTGGTTCCTTGTAAAAGATGCACAAAACACATTTTGTCAAGATCTTACAGCATAGCTCTACTCGCTTTATCCATTGTTAGAGGTTTCACATTATTATTTTTAAAGAAATGCAAGATTATAACTTTTTTAAAAAATCAAACAACACAAAATTATTGGGATGGACATGTGCAGAATCATAGTCCAGCACAGAACTCCCTTACATATTAAAGGCTGGATGAGCCTATGCTCGAAAGCTGGTCCTAAAATGGACCAATCGGATTCCTCCTTCCTGGACTATTAAAGCTTGAATGGAAGGTACCTGTAGCTGAGACATCTTATATCCACATCCTTGATCAAAGGCGCTCCTGTTTACATACTCGGGGCTGCTCAATTCTGGTGTTTGCTGGTGCCCACTTTTCAGTTCTTCCATTGATGCTGTTACTTGTAGTAAGCATAAATTTTGTAATCAGCCTGGGCACAGTGGCTCATGCCTGCAATCCCAGGCATGAGAGGCCAAGGTGGGAAGATCGCTTGAGCCCAGGAGTTCAAGACCAGCCTGGGCAACAAATTGAGACCACGTCTCTATAAAAAAATTAAAAACTTAGCTGGGCATGGTGGCATGTGCCTGTAGTCTCAGCTACTTGGGAGGCTGAGGCTGGAGGAGCCCTTAAGCCCAGGAGTTCGAGGCTGCAGTGAGCTATGATTGCACCACTGCACTCCACCCTGGGTGACAGAGTAAGACCCTGTCTGAAAAGAAAGCCACAAAAAGCAGATTTTACAATCACACAAACAGGTGTACAAAAATATCACATTAGTACTCTATCTGATCATAACTCTTAACGTGAGCATCCACACACCCATTAATACTTATATATCATTCTCACAATGAGATATAAAGTAAAAATATATGCAGTAAAAAAGTGAAAGTGCCCCCCCACACACAAACATCTTCTTGGGGAATAATGCCATTAACAGGTTAGTGTGTGTCCTCCCAGACATTCTATGCAGCTTCATGTGTGACTTTTAATATTTATTAAGTGCCTACTATATGCCAGAAACTACATTAGAACTTTTCATTTGCTTTTTTTTTTTTTTTTTTGAGACAGAGTCTTGCTCTGTCGCCCAGGCTGGAGTGCAGTGCCACGATCTCGGCTCACTGCAAGCTCCGCCTCCCGGGTTCACGCCATTCTCCTGCCTCAGCCTCCCGAGTAGCTGGGACTACAGGCACCCGCCACCATGCCTGGCTAATTTGTTGTATTTTTAGTAGAGACGGGGTTTCATCATGTTAGCCAGGATGGTCTCGATCTCCTGACCTCGTGATCTGCCCGCCTCGGCCTCCCAAAGTGCTGGGATTACAGCGTGAGCCACTGCGCCCGGCCTTCACTTGCTATATTTTATCTAATCCCATAATCTCATTGAATTATTGCAATACTTCTGCAAGGCAAGCATTAATATCCTATTTTTACAAATGAGAAAACCAAAGTGGGAAGACTTTCTTAGTCCAGCTACTCTTACTTATCCTAAAAAGCCATGCAGTCCTGTTGTCACCCCTAACTAAATGGCCCTCTAATGGGAAGAGATGAAGACAAAGTTAAATACCATGCTTTGATCTACTGACTTGATTTTGCCCTGAGTGAGCGGGGGTATCGTGCACAGGAGCAGAAAAACAGGAGGGAGCTGTTAGCTATCTCAGAGTTGTTGTGTGATCTTTGTCCCCCAAAAAAACTTCACTCAGCAAATAAGTCAATGATCAGTGATTACCTGCACTTTTTTTCTCTGACTTCTTTGGTTAGCTCTTCTGCTTATTGAAACAGGTAAGCAGAGAAAAGTATTTAAAAATAATATATCTCCCTTTCCCCTAACTTTTCTTGCTCATTTTCCTTCCCCTCTTCCTTTCTTTCATAAATGCTAGTAACAGAGATAGAAGACTCCAACGCAGGCATGTCACTTGAGGCCAGGAGTTCAAGACCAGCCTGGCCAACAGGGTGAAACCCTGTTTCTACCAAAAAAAAAAAAAAAAATTAGCAGGGTATGGTGGCGCATGCCTGTAGTCCCAGCTACTTGAGAGGCTGAGGCATGACAATCACTTAAACCTGGGAAGCGGAGGTTGCAGTGAGCTGAGATCACACCACTGCACTCCAGCCTGAGTGACAGAGCAAGACTGTCTCAAAAAAGAGAGAGAAACACCATTGAATGGGAGAGGAGTGTCTAAATATTCTAGCTTTTTAGCAATCCTTGGTTTCTTTCTTCTGTCCTCATTACTGGAGTTTTAGCAGCCATTGTAATATACAGGTAACATGCACCTGTAACTATGTGGAAAACATGAGATAGAGAGAGAATCTGCAGATGTGAGTCGCACTGGGCAAAGAGGGAGTGTCCTATAAAACCTCTGAGGTGGAACTCAGGTAAAGTGCATTCGTGTTCCTGGTGTGTCAGGAACTAGCTGTGAACCTAGGGCTCATTATGCAACTCTCTGAAGCTCAGCTTTCTTCTTCATCAGTAGGAACGGTAACCCCTGCCTTACTATCCCTCCCTAGCAGGTTGTTGTGAAAACCCAATGAGATCAGCATGTGAAACTGCTTGGCCAAACTGCAAGGAACTAGATAAATATATCACCATTGTTATTCCTCAGCTTTTGTTCTGCTATTCCTCAGGCCAAGATTGTAAAATGTAGCCATTTTTTAAACTCAAGCAGCAAGAAATGGCCTTTGAGGTTTCTTTCTTCTTTTATTCTTCAGGTGAAATGAAAGGGAACAAGACATTCAACAGCAAGTCTCAATGTATGGTGTGTAACAAACACACCCAGCCCCACAGAGGCAGCTTCCCTGGGGCAATCTCAGAGTTTGCTCATGGGAGGGGCAAAACCAGAGGAGAAATGACAGCAGGTGTTCTTGCATTGCCATTCTTGTCCAGGCTGATCCGCTTCCCAGAGAGAAACAGCGCCATTTCCAGAATTGTCAGGCCAGCCCTCCTCTTTCAGGACCAATCACAGCCCACTCAATAAGGTATTAACCCTGTGGAGCTTTCTGTACTGCAACATACCTCCCAGTAAATGGGCTTGGGCTTAATCACTCAGCAGATGTGAGGATGCAGGTAGTACCTATATCAAACAACCTTGAGAAAGATGACGTGCAGGTACCAAAGAGAGAGGTAATTCCCCTGTAAGAGTCCCCTTTGCTAACTCACTAATGTTTCTCAGTCCCAGGAAGCCAAGTGGCATTGCAGTTAACATAACCTTGGTCTTTTGGCAGACAAGAAGTGGGGTTCCTCTTCTACCCAGTAGCAGAAGTGTCCAGGTCTGAGGCTTGCTCTAATGATGTCCCTTTTTCCCATCAATGAAATGGGAAAATAAGATCTTGGGGTGTTGTGGGGGGATCTTAAAGTTTAAGTGCATGGAAAACTCTCAGCACACTGCCTGACGTGTAGAAAGTATGCTGAAAATGTTAAATTGTGTCTACCAGAAAGCCCTTCAGGGACTCCCCAATTTGATCCCTAAAAAAACCTTGACCTGAGGTAGAAGCTGAGATCCTGAATGGATCCTGAATGGGAGTAGCCCTGTTTTACATGATGTAAGAGCAAAGTTTCACCTGTTTGCCCACACGGGAGGGAGCGAGAAAGGAAAGAGAAGACAGCTGCATAGATGAAGACCTTGCGCAGTGCAGTGACCTCTCCTCAGCGAGCCTGCCCCCAGATCTTCAGGAAGGTCAATGAACTTATGATATTTTGTTCCAAATGCAGGCGGAGGGGTGGTTAAGGCACCGAATTTCACACCCATGCTAATGTGTGTTGGAGCCAAAGTCACAACTGTGAAAGCAGGAAGTGGACACAGAGACAAGTTTGAGGCACAAAGCTCCAGGGACTCTCAGGAATAGAGGGAAAGTCTTTGAACCTCCCCGCCACTGAGACCACACAATAGGAATACAAATAGGAATTTGGGCTAAGTCTAATTGGATCTCAAAAAAGCCAGTGGCTTCAACTGACAACAGGGTACATCATTATTATCATCATGATCATCACCATCACTGCCATCACCAATATCATCAAATGACATTGTCTGCCTATGGGATGCAAAAAGCTGATTTTAGGCAACCAAAGCTGGGGCCCTAGAAGCTAACACATTCTTAACCAGGGCTGCATTACCTAAGAACTTCTGTTTTTTCACCTGATTGTGGAAATATAAAACTACCTCTACGCTCACTATTCCCCATCAGTGAGTGTCTGTAAGTTATCCCTTGCCTTTTCCTACTCTTGCCAGCCATTTTTCAGTCCACCAGCAATGGCTTTTCCTGGGTCTGGAAGTCTCCCAGTCTCCCACTTAGGTGGCTCACTATTCCGAAGCTACTTGTCTGCACTGCAGTAAGCCCCCAGTTATAAATTACTTACCTGCTGGCCATCATTTTAATGTAAATGGATTTTAAAAAGCAGCAAAGGAATATATTTTCATTTGGAGTTAAAGCATCCATTTTTTATTTCAGCATGAGCCTGGTCTAGGAGAGATGGCAGAAGAATGGCTCCGAGGCTAATATGGTTAATGATTATGATGGAGATCCCATGAGCAGCTGATATTTCACTTACAGCCATCTCGATCCGGGCTTTGCTGGCTGCAGTACTTTCTTTTTTTCACAGCTACTTCCATTAACACCCACCACCTATGATGGAACCATTATGATAATATCTCTGCTTTCGGCAGCCTCGATTGGTCTTGACACATTATCACCCTAAGAGCTTAGCCACGTCGCACTAAGTCCTATTTATAATAACCTTTGGCAGGAGCCACCAAAATAAAACCTGGTACTTATGAACTACCTTTCATCTGAGGAAATCAGAAAGCTTTATAAGCTTAATTAAGCTTCAGCATCTATCTGACTGATGAGATATGTGGGGTCTTGGAAAGCTAAGGAGGCACAGAATCACTAATTGTGCACTGGATAAATCTCTAGGCAGCAATGAAGAACAGAAATCAACAAAGAAGAATGACAGTCACCTTTTTTAGTGGGAGTGTTTGTTGAGTGAAATTTTTCAGGGTGGGTTGAGACCAACAACCACAGGTTATTGATGAAGGGGCCATGGAGGGTCTCTAATGAGGGGCCTCTCAATCTAGGGAGGGGGCCTGAGATTTACTTCTTTTGCCAAAAGAGGATTAAGCTAATTCAACACACTGAAGGGCTTTCAAGGATGAAGAAATCGAGCTCCTGAAAGATGTGATAATCTGCCTGTGGGCACAGGGCTGTTGAGCTCACACACTGTTCCCTCTACTTGACTGAATCTCACACCCCACCTGGATACCTCCACCTCCCCTTCAAGACTCATCTTTAACGCCTGCCTCCTCAGTGAAGCCTTCCTGGACTTCCCCAGCAGAATCAGTCACTCCCTATTCTATGCTCCTCCATGTGCTTTCTATTTCCTTAATAGCTATAGCAATTGGCATTTATTGAGGCCTTTCTAAGTGCTTAAGGTACATCTCATCCATACAATCAAGAGGCAGATACAGTTACCATCTTCATTTTACAGATGAGTTAAGTAGTCTAGAGAGGCTAAGTGATTTTCCCAAGATGGTACAGCTCATAGGTGCAAGACTCAGCCTGGCTGCAGAGCACATGTTCCCAAACATT
Source organism: Rhinopithecus bieti (assembly GCF_001698545.2). Lineage (NCBI taxonomy): Eukaryota > Metazoa > Chordata > Mammalia > Primates > Cercopithecidae > Rhinopithecus > Rhinopithecus bieti. The sequence goes on from NW_016814096.1 coordinate 3,408,965, forward strand.
AAACCACACGACTTTCCCAGTAGCCCAGTTGTGATGGAAGAGATCTGTTTGTTTATCAGTCAGCCTCCTTCCTTAGTTCGTGAGCTCTGATGTGAAAGGGTATGTCATTTAGGAGATTTGGGGCTGCAAACAAAGAAACCCCAACTCAGAGTAGCTTAAACCATAGGAAGTCTAGAGGAAGGACATTTCATTTCCAGAGTTGATTAACTTGGGGGCTTGGTGACATCAACAAGGATCCAGGTTCTTTCCATCTTTCTACTCTGCCTTCCTGATTGTGTGAACTTAGTTCCCCTTGCGTTAACATGACTTCCTCAGTTCCAGGCCTCCCATCCAGCCTTGCCATATCTTTCTTGTGTCTCTGTAAGAGTACAGATATATTTTCCAGAAACCTCCCACTGGGCTTCCCCCGTAACGTTCACTGGCCAGAATCATCTCACATGCCTATACCTTAACCAGTCACTGCAAGGAATTGAAAGCACCATGACTGGTTTAGCCCAATCAGGATTCAGCATCCCTTAAAGGTCAAAGGCACAGAGGATGAAGGTGGAGACCTGCCAAGAAGGAGGAAAGGAAGGTGGAGGATGAAAAGAAGACAACAAACATTCCCTGATGCAGGTGTGAAGGAAGATCTGATGCCCAATCACTTATTCCTCAGTCCTTTGGCCTTTACATGTGGGCAATAAATGTCTGTTGAACTAAATTATAGCACAGAAATTCATGTTTCCAAATGCCCAGTCCAGAATTCTTACCATCATACTCTGTAATCAGGACTGAAATATGTGTTGGCAACTGCTCTAAAATTTACTAAATTGATTCACCAGTGCTCCAACCTTTAGATTCGAGTCTTTAACACTAGTGCCTGCAGGAACGTTTGCAAAGCAGGTCCAAAAGAGAGCTAGTTGGAATAACGAGAATCATAAAAATGTTAGTCTCACCATAATTTACAAGGTTCGTGTCAACTATGACTTTCTTTCCAGAAACACAATATGTTCTTAAAAGTGGGACTTGTTCAAGCAGGTAGGTTAATTGCATTCAAAGATTACTCTATTTCCTGACCTCCTTCTAGCTCTCCAGTAGGATGTATCTGGAACCAGGCATCAATATACCCGCCCTTGACAGCCGGGAATGTGAGAATGAGATCACTTAAGCAATTTTTGGAAGACCCAGATCATAGTCAAATAGAGATACCAAGAAAAGGAAACTGATCCCCAACCAGAAACATCATGTACCCTGGGGTAGAAAAGATGGGAAGGAGGGAGTGTCTTAGTTCAGGCTTACTATAACAGAGTGCCATTGGCTGGGGTAGTTTAAACAACAAACATCTGGCCAGGCGCAGGGGCTCACACCTGTAATCCCAGCACTCTGAGAGGCCAAGGTGGGTGGATCACTTGAGACCAGGAGTTTGAGATCAGCCTGGCCAACATGGAGAAACCCCGTCTCTACCAAAAATAAAAAAAATAAAAAAATAAAAAAATTAGCTGGACGTAATGGCAGTGGCACACGCCTGTAATCCCAGTTACTTGGGAGGCTGAGGCAAGAAAATCGGTGTAGGTTGCAGTGAGCCGAGATTGTGCCACTGTACTCTAGCCTGGGTGACAGAACAAGACTCTGTCTCAAAAATATATATATATATATATATATACACACACACACACACATACACATACACATATATATACACTTTTTTTTATATATACGTGTGTGTGTATATATACGTATATATATATACATGGAGATTGGGAAGTCCAGGAACAAGGTGTCAGAAGACTGGGTGTCTAGTGAGACTACTCTTCCTGGATCATAGGCAGCGGTATTCTTTCTGGGTCCTCACATGATGAAAAGAGAGCTGGAGAGCTTATTGGGGTCTCTTTGATAAGGACACCAACCTCATTTATGAGAGCTGTACCCTCATGATTTAATTGCCTCCCAAAGACCTTACCTCCTAATGCCACCATATTGGGAGTTAGGTTCTCAACATATGAATCTATGGCACGGGGAGGAACACAAATATTCAGTCCATAACAGAGATATATAAATAATAAAATTATAGCCCAGAGGGTTAGAAAACTCCCCAGGGTCAAACAGTAGTGGCCAGTGTAGGAGTCACACCACTTTAACGGAATACTATACTCATCTCTGACATCTTTTTTCCCCTCCCTTCCTTTTTGTAGAAGTATGTGGAACGGTACGTTTGTAGGCCTCTGTTTTTTCCAGGGGCTTATAACTCAGGACATCCAGAAAAGGTCAGGATTGAAGGAGGCAGAGTAGTGAGAGGAAGCCAGAGGCTGTCTGCCCGAGGCTGACTGGAGGCTCTGGGCTTTTAACAAGAGTTACACTGGGAACCTTGGTAGAAGCCAGGTGGTCCAGCTCCATGGGGAAGAAATATTGCAAAATTATCAGGAAAGATACCATTTCAGGCATAAAGCAGGTGCATTGAGCTGGAACACCACCTGTGTTAGGTCTCTCAAGACCAAGTGAGGCTTGATCGAGGCCAGCAACAAGAGATGGAAAACATCCCCATTTGAGCAATGAAACAGTGAAATAGAAAGGAAATAGAAAGCAAAAAGAACAACAACAGCTATAATATAGTGAACACTTAGATGGTCTTTTAAGCTCTTTAAATATAAGCACTAATTTAACCATCACAATAATCTATAAGATTTGTTCCTATTAATTACTAGTAATCATTAGATACTGTATATTGTTATAATTTTTGTTAGTAATACTAGTAATACTATTCTTATTGCATTTTACAGATATATCCACTGAGGCACAAAGGGGTTAAGTGACTTATCCAAGGTCACATGCCTGGTAAGTGACAGGACTGGGTTTTCAATAAGACAATCTGGCTTGACAGTTCACACTTTAAACCATTTCACTTGGGAACAAACCCCAGAGAATAGATGAAACCAAAATTTCATCTGAGTTGAATCTATTTTGATTTAATGTAATAATTTCTGCACCTGACATTTCCCTAGCAATTTATAACTTACAAAGGGTCTGGTCCCCATCACTTTGGAATCTCAGCCCTGCCACTTCCTTGCTGCATGACCTCATTCCACTGACTGGCTAAGCTTCCACTTCCCCATCTGTAAAGTGGGGATAATAATACTTGTTGGGAGGATTTCATGAGATAAAGCACATGCAAGGTTTAGCTCCACACAAAGCCCATAATAAGAGCTCAATAAGTGTTTGCTGCCACTGGTGCTGTGGTTATTATTAATATTTCACTTGAGCTGCATGACAACCCTGTGAGTTCGGAAGGATTTATTAACTTATTTCTCAGGTTCTGAAACTGAAACTCATAGAAAGTAAATAACTAGCCCAAGGAACAAGCCAGAAAGTGCTAATGCCAGACTTGGAAAATATTCCAACTCCAAGCCTCCTCCCCTGCTTCCAACCCTCAACTCCACCTCCTCTCTTTTCCCCAGGAGGCACCATTACATGAACTAGATCATTCTTCAAACAGGACTGTGGGAAAGTTTGAAGATATTGGAAGTCCAGGCTCAGGGATAAATTCTAAAGAGAATTAAGAAAGTCATAAAGGTGCAAATAGTTGCCCAAGCAACTGCCAGAGAGCAGAAGTGACTGAGGTTGCACATGGTGATTAACTATGCTACCCCATAGAGCCAAAGTGGTTTGGCCACAGGTGGCAGGGGAGCGTCCTCAGGCCAGAAAATAAAGGAGAATGGGAGTATTTTCATCTAACAGCTAAAAAGAGGCATGTTTTTAAACCCTGTCTCAAATAATCAAATACCATTCCAAAACTGCATTCCACTTTGAGGAAGGGGCAGTGTTTGTTCCTTTGGTTTTCTGTATTTGTGCATTTCAATTAATTTGTTAAAGTTTCAATTAATGCATCCTGTTCTTGTACATGATGCATTCAGTCCTATGGCTATAGGCAAAGGGCTGCTCAATGATAAAATTAGTCCCTCTTATGAGGTGTACGGTCTTAGTCAACTTCTTTAAGCCTGGTTTTGTTTTGTTTTGTTTTTTTCATCAGTACCAGTAATATGATTGGGAGATTCCAGGATTTCTAGTCTCTGGACTAGGAGCCAGTCCTCCCAGAATTAAAATCATGTGCTTCCCCTCACATCTGTTATGCAGAACCCTCACCGATATTTTTTCTTTTTAAAATTAATGGAAGTTCTTATTTTGTATTCTTTAATCAGTTGAACAATAACCCGCAACCCTTGGACCAAATTATTTTGTATTCTTTCGTAGTAAGGTGTTTAATAAAAAAAAAACTTGATACATGCTACTTGCAGAGCTTCATCTCATTAGCATTCTAACGATGTATTCAGCAAACTGTTGTTGAACACACACGAAGTGCCAGGCACTGTGCCCAGGCAGCCATAAAACAATGGACAAGACAGGCTCCCCAGGAAGTTTACAATGGTAGTTACTAACAGCTTTTGTTAGCTGCCAAAAAGACAGAGACCCCAACCACTTTGGATTTCTCCATACCCCCTAGGACATAGCTTGGGACATAGTAAACATTTAATAGTCTTCCGAGTTTAACTTCAACAATTAATCAGTTAAAAATGTATACTTTTCTCCAATTAGATGATACTCTACTTATGCCCACTAGGTGGCGATCTTGCTTATAGTTTGCCCACGCTGAAAGAGGCTGCCTTTCAAATACATACATATCCCAGTAGAAGTTAAACCAAAAGACAAAAAAATTAAATTTGTGTGCTTATTTAGTGTAATATACTATGTTAGGTGGTATAAGTAATAAAAGGTTAATAAGATGTAGTCCCTGCCTGCTAGGGAAAGACGAGGAGCTTGCACAGGGCAAAAAAATAAGACCTTTGAATGAATTAATATATTTTGATGTAACCATATGGAAGCCATAGTAATCTCATTATCAGATAAGAGTTATAAAATTGCATGATAAAGCCACCATGTGGTTGGGAACAGATTCAACAGTTCAGCCAATATGTACTTAACCACACCAGTGAAAACACTTGACCGTATCCTGGGTCAGTGCTGGAATACTCCAAATGTGGTTTTTTGATGCCTCTGTTCAGCCATAAACATAAGAGTGTCTGCGTCTGCTCTATCACCCTACAACGTTTTTTCTTTGGAGAAAAAAACATAATCAGTGCCAGTTGATGAGGTAGTCCAGTTGAAAACCTTCATATGCACCTGATGGGGAGACGAAAGGAGAGAAAAGATACACCATGTAAGGAAACAGATTTCAAACTCTGGCCTTTGGGAGGTGGATTTCACCATGCCCCTGATCTTGTGTTTACCCTGGGTATCTCAGTGTGGATCTGGGACTCATTCTGAGGCAGAGGAGTAAGGGAGAGGGCTGACTGGCATCCAAGAGTTTTCCTAGTAAATGTAACCCAGAGGTGGCTGGAAGATGTGTTGGGGTGGAGAGGTTGTTCATTTTGTTTTGTTTGCTCCTTCACCACCTCCCCGCCCACTCTCCCCCCACCACCATTTCTTTGTTTTATGGCTGCCTGGGCACAGTAAATCAAATGCAGTGTGGGATAGAGGTTTTCTTTTTCTTTTCATTTGAAAACTCTGTTTAATTGAAAAATCACATTTGGGGAACAAAGTGGTTAAATGACAGTGAATTTCAAACTTGAGAATGCTGACTTGATTTTTAAAAAATACTGATCTTTCTTGATGGAGGGAAAATCAAGTGCATGCGGCCAGGAGACCTGAGTTTGACTTTTAGCTTCACCACTTGCTAACTGTGCAATCCTGAGCAACACCCATTCCTTCTCCGTGCCTCAGTTTCCTCATGGACAAAACGGTATCATTTCCTTCGAAAAGTCGTCCCTGACTCCCCTCTCCCCAACACGAGGTGGGATGGCTATAATCTCTCTTAGCAACCTGAGAGTCCCACTGGAATGTAAACTCCAGCAGCATGGGACCGGGATCTGTGGATTTTGCTGCTGGTGAGCAAAACCAGAACCGAGGGGCAATCGCTGTGTTGAACGGATGCACGAATGAATGGGAGATGGCCTAGGTGTTCAAGGGCACGTTCACAGCGAGGCTTCATTCCCTGGGAGTCCCTTGGGAAAGGCAGAGGGCCAATAGTGATTGGTGCTGTTGTACGTGCTCAGAAAAGGGGGTGTCGGTTCAAAGTTGTTGGCTACAGAGGGTTCCTCTTTCCGCTGGAATCACATCCTCTGTGGCTCAGAGACATTCCCAGGGATTTACATAAAGCAGCCTGAATCACCCGGACAGACACTGAGAAAGCAAAGGGACTCTGCCTGATCCTAGCCTGGCGGAGCTCGGAGAGCGGTGGAAATTTGTCTGAAGTTTGCAGGAGACCTGGTGCTGCCTAGGCAAAGGGACCAGGCGACCACGACACCCCCACGAGGGCCCAGGGTGCGTCCGCCCCGCCAGGCCCCAGACTCCAGCTCTGTGCCACCCCCTCCTACGCTCTGGCGCGGGCGCAGCCAGTCCGGCTTCCTCCAGGCCCCTAAGTCCCCGACCGAGTGTGGGGCCGCCTCTCCCTCTTGGAAGAAGCCATCGCCGCTTTAAGGGGAAGAGGAGGGGAAGGGGGCGGGGGAGCGGGGGG